>NC_079151.1:54648731-54972303 GCF_947563725.1 Argiope bruennichi | reverse complement strand
TACTCGAGGCCGCAGTGGCCTGGTGGTAAGGTATCGGCTTCGGAACCGGATGGTTTCAGGTTCGAGACCCGATTCCACCGAAGAACCACCATGTAAAGGGGTCAGTTGCACGTTAAATCCATCCTGACCAAATGTCCTCCCGTTGGTGTGGTGTGGTATGGAGAAGGGGTGCCAGCTCAGGTGTCGTCCTCGTCATCTGACCGCGGTTCAAAATTACCAGGTCCGTCCCAAAATAGCCCTAGTGTTGCTTCAAACGGGACGTTAATATAACCAAACTAAACTAAACATACATAGTACTCACTTCTCCACAAAATGCTTCAAATTTTGTGAAAAACAGGACACATCAACTGGACATCTTTTTGAAACTGTTTTTACTTTTATATTACCCCGAATCCTGTCAACATTTATCATGAAGAATTTCAGCGACTCGATAGATTTTGTTGAAACTTCAAAAAATGAGAAAAACAAAGCAAAAAAAAAATAATAATTAAGGAAAAAATTTCTCAAATTCTTTGTCATGCAGAAATTGCCTTTCATAATATATTGGAGTAAAAAAAACATAAGTCAAGCTTAGGCAGAAAATTTCGTTCAATGAAATGTTTCATTGAAAAGAAGCTAGTTGAAAAGCAGTTCATATTTTTGTTGCAGTTTTTGTTTCATATCCAATAGCCTTTGTGTTATAATAACGGAATAAATCAAAAATTTTAAAATTTATGTTCTTATTGTTGTTATTATTATTTTATTCGTTTGGTAATATTTCATAATTTTCATATTTATTTTGAAATAAGATTAATGATTGTATAAAAATTTTCCACTTTTAAACAAATATATTGCAATTTTAAACTGGAAAATTTGGTATTATAAAATGTATACTTTTTTTAAACAATTGCAACTGGAAAGAGAGATAATATTTTATTTGAGCAAAGCTTCTATTCTTCTGCAATATTTACAAATTTGTAATTTGTTATTAATCATTTTCCAAAATGTTGAATTATGTTAAAAGTAATAATATTAACGTATCAGCCAATAAACGTTGAAAACAATACATTTTTATTACGAAATATAAATAAAGCATTAACTTCTAGCAGTTTTGACAGAATATAGATAAAAAAGAAACATTTCTCTAATGCCTTTAATTCTTTGAGTAAGATGTAATAAAATCACGGAAATATTCAAAATGCGAATCTTAAATCAATTTCTAATGATGACATCGAATTCCCGACTTACCATAATAAAGAATAAGAAAACACTGACAACTCTGGCATTCTAGAACTTCTATGTGTCACATTAGATTTACAGAATTCTGAAAATTTATTTTCAAGATTCAAGACATTCTGTTCTGGTGCTTTATTATATTTATCAAATATTAATATAAGTTTTCTCACGAGAAATTCGACTTCATTTTTTATTACGCAGACTTCAAAATTTCAAAGTATTATCTTTACAGCAGAATGTACCTTCAAGAGAGAAGCTTGACGTTTCCTTAAAAATGTATTCTGATTATATTCATTTAGGCTTACAAAGTATATAATAAAATTAATTTTGTATCATAATATTTGAAACGTTTTTTCATTAAAAGAATTCTTAGAATAAACATCAAAAAAATAATTTCAATCCCATTAACCGTTGAATTTGAAAAAGGGAAATTAAATAACATTAATCTCAATTTAAAAATGAGTGTTCACGATTTCAAATAAAAATCCCATAGTTTTGAAAATCCATCTGTCTTTGAAAATTATTTTTGCGGAAGACTTTTGGTAATTTTAGATTGTGAAGATTATAAATGTATGTTTGTTGCGGTTAAATGCCACAAAAACTAATTTTGATAGTACAGGGTTTGCATAAAATAATTTTTCCTGTTTGGCGGCATCGGAAACTAAAGCGTATGAGCGAAATGGTACATTTCATATGCAGACTATGAAAAACATGGAAAGAAAAATTCCGCAGAAAAAAAAATTAGTATCAAAAGTTGCCGACGGGAGAAATACTGGCGCTGCTGTCAAGTACGAACGAGGAAATTTGCATGTCGAGATGGGTTACGTAAAATTTCTAGTGTATACATGGCAACAGCTGCATGCATTCCTTGTAAAAAAAAAAAAAGAAGAGCAAATGACCTGTTAGCAGTTGGTTGTGGACTATTGAATGTGTTCTTGAGACTGTTGATTTGTACTTAATATGGGTCCTCCCTTACTTCAGTATGCTTTACTGGTTAAATCTATTCTACACTAGATAGTGTAATGTCGTGGCTGTTTTTAAGCAATTTCGAAACTTGCCCGAAAGGAGGTTGACATATCTTAATCTTGGAAAATATTCCGGGGAGATGAGGTTCATTTTTATTTGAATGGGTCTGTCAATACACAGAGCTGCCATAGTTGGGTACGTGAACATCCCACAGTGATCTAAGTAATGCCATTGCATTAACAAAATGTGACCATGTAATGCGAGTTCACGGCCAATTTCATAATCGGACTATACTTTTTGGATAATTTCACTCAAGCATGTTCTAGTACATGCACCAATAATGGCAAAAAAAATATGGGCAAATGCTTCAGACTTTTGTTATTTCACAATTGCAGCAAAGAAAATGCTTGAATTCAATAATTTTTATGCAATATGTGATAAAAAGCAAAAATATGCCTATAGTTTGTAACTAAAGATCATCGATTTTTTTTAATGTTTCATATATAAATACATAAAAAATAGCAACTATTTTTGTCACAGGTAATAACTCTATGAGAAACCCATTCCTACATTTATTCTAATCCTGCAGTATCTTACCTGAGTTTCATTACCTTTTAAGATGCCGCTAAGCATAAACTGTACGTCCATGCAGCAGTACTTCTACGAAGACTAAATTTCTTGCGAATGAAGAACGAAAGCATTATCTTTCTACAATTAGAGCGATTTTCTAGACGTGTTTTCGTAGATTTCGTTTTCGTAAACATTTAAAGTGATTTTATAGTCATAATATGAGTTCATCAATGAAAGTTTGACGTTTCGATTCGGTCTGAAAAAGGTGGTAACAACTTCTGAGAAATTGTCGTTCGTACATTCGTGGTAATGTCCCAACACACTTTGCCTTTTCATTCATTCCCTGCACCAAAAATTATGAATAACATCACTGTATGTCTTTGATGAATTGTTTTTCCATTTTATTGATTTCTAATTTTGATGAAGTATCTCTTAATGATTTCCACAAATTTATTTCACCATATGTTTCACCTTCATTTGCATTCTTTATCTTCATCTTCACTATGCATTACCTTTTTTGCATCATTGCTTTTATTGGATCTTTTCTTTTATATGAAAATGACACTCTGAGTTATCCGATTTATTTTCAATGTATACATTCAACAGAATAATATTCGCTTAGAAAATAACTCTTTTATTTTTGAAATATTAATTCACATTATTTCACCTATTTAGAACCTAAAACATTTTGTAATTCAACTTAGAAAATAGCATTTAATATCAGGTGCAATTTTCTTCAGGACATAATCATCTTTTTTATTTACTATCTTAATCTTACCAATTATCTTCATACAATTTAAGATTATTTTTATCTTACAACTTAAGATCATTTTTCCTCATTAAGTTTTTCTTCGGAGGAAAAAAAATTCTTTCAGCTAACTTACTCTAATCGGATTCCGCAGTATGAAAAAAAAAAATCTTTCATAAAAAATCAAGTTCAGTTAATGGAAGAAACTGCCATGAGCAGAATACACTTTCGTAGGGTTTAAAAGTAAACTACAGATGAAAAAAAAAGCTTTCTTATAGCGGCATTTAATTAATTTTTTTTTACGTTTTGAAGCTACTGAAGACAAACATAACTTCCTAATGAGTGAAAATGGCGCCATAAATATTTAGTAAAATATAATCCTTTGAAATCCATTGTTTTTGTTTTTTATGCATGATTAAAAACGATAAGGTTTTTAAGCATTATCGTTTGTATTTTAAAAAATAAGTCGGTAGAAAAACCCTTTTTCTATTCACCAGAAGATGTAAGATGATGAGATTGAATTATGATTTTGATGTTATGCGAGAAATAATTTAAACTAGTCACAATTTTCTGAGCATATGTTGTTGATATTTTCAGTGAAATATCATTAAAGGAAACAAAATCAGCAAAACACCACTCATGCAGTCATCATTTTGCATTCTTATTAAAACACCATTCATACGCCGACCAATAAATATGCTCTCAGAATTATCATTAGAGCTGTAGAGCCAATGCATTTTTCTTTAAAATATATAAAATATCCCAAAATTGATTTAACATCACTCGCTAGTTAGGTCGAAAGTCTGAGAAATTAATACCAAAGGCTCTTTAATCCTTTTTACTTCCTCGTAGACAAAGTACATAAAGACGAAATGTATTATAATCATCATAAAGTTCGACAGTTCGGCCTCAAACTTTTGATGAATCTCCATCTTTTAGAACTTCCTGAGTATTTTTGTAATTACATGTAATTGATAACTTTTTCTTTCTGTATAATTTATGAAAATAGAAAATAATTAATAAATAAATTAATCTGCAAGTATTCTTAATTTTATAGCCATGAAAATTTGTAACTTTGAAATAAATGCTGTACTGATTAAATGACTTTCGAACATTTCTGCTGTCAATCTAATACATATTTAATGCATATAATTCTTGTAAATTTTGGATCTTGAAAAAGAAATATAATACTTTTCAACACATAAAATGGGAAAAAATTGTGCATAATCGATTTTTGAAGTCATTTTATGTAGCAAACTATCAATTTAGAGAGAAGTCTCTTAGATTGCTTGTTATTTCTATCTCAATAATGATCAAAACAAGGAAAATTGAACTTTAAAATATCATAATATTATCAATAAAAAAATACAGAAAAGCAAAATTGTACAAAAATAGAAACATGGAATAATTACTCAAAAAAAAAAAGAACTTTCTGGATGCAAACATAAATATTCACCATATTACTCACAAAACTTCTCAAATTAATATCTATGAATGAATTCCTTTCCAATAAAGTTCCATAACATAAAACGAAAAAAGAATGCAAATAAAAGAAGTTTTCATTTTCCAGAGAAAAAAAATACATAAACATGAGATTCAATTTCCCTTGCTGCCTCGTATTATTTGTAACGATTTATGTATGCCCTTGTCTAAGATGTAACATGACTCGCAAAGGAATACTGGCATTATTATCTTCACCGTCGCAGAATCCCGATAAAGAATGCTGCTTAAATCGTTCGCAACGCGGGAAGTCGAGAGCTAAAAATAAAAGTTGCTTCTCTCTGCTTCCGTTTGGAATGGATGCTTCTTTATTCCGCTCGTGTTGGAATGAAACGAAAAGTGAGTCAACTCCATTGAAACGAATATCCAACAATGGAGATTCTTCCTGGGACAATAAAGCTTGAGCTCTATTCTTCGAATTGTCTCGTTACTGTTTCCAAAGATTTCAAAGCGGTTTTTTTCTCTTCTATTTTGTAGATTTTTAGAAGAATAAAAACTTTCTAAAGTTCCCGTTTGTTCCACTTCAGAAATTTTCAATCAACTTCTTTTGCAACATGGTATAATTTTATTTAAAGATTTGAGACAGGATACTGCTTACAGTTGGATAGTTTTTATAATTATCGTTTTTGTATTTTGTGTTAAAGACTACAACTTTTCTAAAATACAAACTTTTCTGTTTTTTTCTTTCAAATATTCAATTCCTGTTTATATTAATGTAAATTTGTAGGAAAAGAATATGCAAATCTTATATTTCATCGATTAAATAGTTATATCCTTTTATTAAATTTGATTTTTACTGTGAAAAATTAGGAACATTTATTCATAAATTTATGTTAAAATATCGAATTAAGGCCTTAATACTGGTGAATTTGGTTCGAAAAAACAAAGAATAGTTGCGAATATAAGCTTATTTCAATGACAATTTTTTTCAAATATTGCAGGTTAACACCCACTGCCCATGATTCTTAACGGCAAGATAGCATCAAAATGAAATTGTTTCCTTTTTGGGAACATATCTTTGTGAATTCAGAATCCAAATCCGTTGAAAATTTGTCGTATATGAGGGAATAGAGCACATGACATTAGCCGTTGTGAGTCAAACACTCTCGCATTTATGTGGTGTGAAAATTTGAAAATGAAATTTTTAGCTGTATACAATTTTGTACTATGTATAATTTCATTCAGATTTGTCTAAACAATAATTCTTGATACTGCTCAGGCTTACTGTAATGTACTACAGTAAAAAAAGCATTCCTATACCCAGAAAAAGTAGTACAAGCGTGTATATATAACAACCGATTATCTTGGAATGATGTGTTTAGCAATGCTTGTAAAAGCATTGCTAACTATGTATAATTTCATTCAGATTTGCCTAAACAATAACTTTAATTCTTGATACTGTTCAGGCTTACTGTAATGTACTACAGTAAAAAAAGCATTCCTATACCCAGAAAAAGTAGTACAAGCGTGTATATATAACAACCGATTATCTTGGAATGATGTGTTTAGCAATGCTTGTAAAAGACAATAGGTATCTAGCAAAACTATTAGATTCAATTCTTGCTGTAGATTATCAAGTGATGGCGCTATCATATATTTTTTTTTCTCATAAAATTGGACAATTTTCAGTTTAATGAACCTTTATTTTATGCATGTTTTAGGATATTATAAATTGCAATGTAAAATGCTTTTAAAGTTACTATGGGATTCCTTTTGAAATTATGCTAACATTAACAATGTCTATTCATCTATGAAAACTCAGAGTTTACTTTGAGTCATAGAATTTAAAGGACTAGTTAACAGTCCTGTGTTCCACAGTGTATACGAGTTCCACAATGGTTTCGGTTCCTTTAAAGGAAACTTCTATGAGAACTATCCTTTGATCATGAATGTAAATTGGTAATGTTCAACTTAGATCCATTGAACCAAATGCACTCGTTCAAAGAGCTACTGCGTCAGAAGGCACAATAGATTTGAAAGGGAACAATACCAGCATTAAATGAAGCCTTTTAAGAAATACCTAGTCTTTGAATATAATTTTTATTATAGAGATGTGAAATAGTTTTCTTAGCATCCAAAATAAATGAAATTAATAAAAAAAATCTGATAAATGATTGTGAAATACTCGAATAAAAGAACGGATTGTATTCTATATATAATTTGAATTCAATTTATATATGTCGTAAAAAATGATGAAGAAAAGGATATTCTTTTTCAAAAAATTAAAAATAAATCGAAATCCAAATTTTTATTTATTTTTTTGGATAAACCTTTTATTTAATTAACACTTCAATCACTATCAAAGAAAAAGATTATTTCTTAAATAAAAATTAGGAGTCACCTAATTAAAATATTAGTGAAATCATTTTCATTTAATATTATAATTATATTTCTAAAGAAATATGAATATTTTTGTGATAGAACATCAAAATATTCTGTTTAACGAATATTTAATGATTCCCAAAAATGTCTCTGGAATAAAACAATTAAAACAATAAACTATATCCTAATGAATGTTGCCATCTTCAAAATTACTTAAAAATCAGAATATTAAATATTCGTTTTTTTTAGAAATATATATTTCTAATGATGAAATAGTTGACAGCTAATCTTAACATCTCACAGTTAAGAAAAAATCTGAAAATTATAAATAATGACTTAAGTACAATACTGGTGGTACCAAGTAATCTTAAAACTCTGAAGGACATGATGTCAAAAATTTTCAGTTTTTTACCAACTATTTGAGAGTTTGTAGATAAGGAAGAAGGGCAGTAATTGACCACTTTGTGGCCAATTACCTCGAGGAGAATGTCAGTTTGACAAATCGGTCAATGCAAGGATAGACAATACTGTAGATAGCAGTCGGCCACAACAAATCCTGTCGATACTGCTACGTTCAGTGGTGGCGGAGTGGTCGGCTGTACGCAAGAAGAAGCTAATCTTAACAGAAAAAAAAATGAAGCAAAAAAAAGTTTCATCATAAAAAATGAAAATAAATATAAATACAGAAAAAAAAAATATTAGGAAAAAAAATTAGACTTATATATCTCAAAAATACTATCATCATCGTGTTGATACCTTGGCAATGAGTTCAATGCTGATGTGAATTTGGACAGCTTTTTGTCAATCGATTGAAGCCAAAATTTGACTTTGAATGAAGTTATCATTTTCATTTGCTCTCACACAGACATAAAGACATATTTCCTGGCACTGAACTTCTTACAAAATTTTTTTAATTTCTGCAAATTTAATGTAAGGAGAACAAACAAATTTTCATTGGGCAGCTCAAATGTGTTATAATGCTCATAGATATACATAATTAAAAAAAAATGTTTCTCTGATTTGGGGAGATCTTATGTTTGGAGATTTGTCAAAATCTCGATTTCTAACTTTTTGATGATTACAATACTTTCTCTTTATATACTTGGTATATTAGAGAGCCAAAAGTACCGAAACTAAGTTCAGTCTAATTTATTGTAAAGAATAAATTAGACTGAATTTCGATATCCATTATTTTAGGAATAATTAATGTCTCTTGATTTTTTTCTAATAGAGCTGGCCGATATAAGCATCCGAAACAATTAGATGACCGTCGCTGCCCAGAGTCTAAATCTAAATTTGAATTATAATGGTTATTGTAGGTCATAGCCTAGTCATTTCCCTTAGAGTTGCATTCCTTCATAAAAGTGGAGGTAACTCGAACCACTACATTGCTATCACATTTCTGTATTTGTAGTTTCCTGTATGTAGGTCGTGATTCTAATAATTGTCTCTAATAAAAGTAACAATTTTTTTTTAAATTCTAGATACTTTTTATTCTCCAGAATACCATCAATACATCGGAATCGTAATGCGAAGGCTTCATTTTAATCATGGAATCCTCCATCAAATATTTTTTGAATGGTGGTAGGACACCTTCCTGTAAAAGTATCAAATACATTTTCCAAAAATAGTATTCTAAAAAAAAGGGACACAACTAAACGGCAGACAGACCAATTACTCTAAATCCTTTATAAATTCACTCTATAGTGTACTGTAAACAGCTGAAATTATGACGATTTATTGAGACATTATTTACAAAAACGGTTTAGATGTTATAGATTATAATTAAAAATGTGAAAATTTATTTGTTTAATATTAAGAATCTTGACATTTCTTTCATCTAGTAAGATTTTAAACTTGTGTTTATGCATTTGGGTTATGCAGCTTTGGTTTGTGCTATTCATTTTTTTTAAATAAAATTCTTATTATCCACATTATATATACAGATTTAGAAAGTCACGCTTAATTTAATGCCATTAGAATTTTCATAAGATATATTTAACCTTGTATTTTTTCGTATTCTTTTGATAACAGATATTTTTTTTTTTTTTTGATGGGTATGCAATTCTGGAAACTCATTTCTATCTCAAGAAAGTTCTTTTTAAAGAACTTTAAAAAATTTGCAATGGAAAATTTACTTTCATACTGTTTTCTATTTAGATTCCTCATATGCAAGAAAATAAAAACAAATATGTAGAATTTTAGCCAGTGGCTTAAGACTGGTGAGCTAATTCTTTGGTTTTCCTAATTATTTAATACAGATATTCTATATAGTATATATAAAGTATATATAAACAACTGCGACCATTTTAGAAGCAGAAACTAATGGAATACGCGCTTTTGCTTTTTTTTTTCTTTTCTGAAAATAAATAATATTCAAATAATATCTTATGAAGAAACTGAATTTTGAAAAAAAAAACAAAAAAACATTCATTTAAATAACCTTATCAAGTGTGTAAAATTCACACGCAGACTTGTAACATTTACTACACTGTAATCAGAATTGAACCAAATTTTCTTTGCAGACTATTAAATTCCAATGGAGAGCACACCGAAACTGCGAGAAAATGTTAATGTCGATTTCTTAATAGAATAATGTCCCTGACGAATTGGGAAGAAAAAAACTATTTAAAAAATATGAAAAGTTGAAATGGAAAGTTTCATTTTTCGAATGAGTTATAGTTTTTTTTCCCTCAGAAAATGTTTTTACAGTTACCAAAATTTAATTATGAAAAATCCATTTAAAAACAAATACAGCAAAAATCAGTGATTTTACAAACACAGAAAAAAAAATTGGTGTCTTTATTTCTCGAACTCGAAGTGTAGAGAAGATATTGTAATCGACAAAAAAATTCGAACTCGAGGTTTTAGCGAATCTTTAAGTTTTAGACGTCTCTGAGTTCAAAAAACACATTTTTGGTATTGTGTCTATGCTTCTGTAACTAAAATAACTAAAAAATGCTTTGAAGTAGGCGAATGAAATTTGGCATATAATAATAATTTTGAATCAAAATATCAACTGTTTCAAATTTAATGTCAGTTTTTCGTAATTGATAAAAGGTAGAAATTTGGACTATCAAAACCTATTAAAATCCTAATTTTCATATGCTATTTTGATATTTATTTAAATGTGAATCTTTTGAGAATTGCTTATTTTAATTTCTTAAATTAATTATTATTTTTTATATATACAATTTTTTATGAATAAAAATGATTTAATTTCATTTCACTATTTAATTTTATTTATTTCAATTTCATTTTTATAGAATGCATATTCGTTAAATAAAAATATAACCTTTAATTAATTAATTATTTAATATTTAACTATATTTAATAGTCAAAGTACCAAATTCTTTTTAAAAAATCTATTCCAGTTTTTTTATTATTAAATACTATGTTAAATATAAACACATACAAGCGCACCATTTTTTCTTTGTATTAATACTTTTGCATAAAACTGCAAAGTAAAATAACATCAAGTTTTTAAATTTCCGTCAAATTATGAAAAAAAAAATCCATTCAGAAGAATCTTATATATCTGGCCTGTTCGAATATAAACTAATACGATGACTGCAAAACGAAAAGAGATAGATTTCTTTATTTATTTCGTTAACGAAACTTTAAAAACATATCCTCCCTCAGTTCATTTCTATAAAAAGTTGGTTAACACTGCTAAATTCAAGTACAATTTTGTTGAATTTTAGAAATAAGAAATACTTATATTTATGCTATATTTTACAAAGTATTTTTGCTTGCAGTAATCCCTCGTATAGACATAGCTCATATAGACAGCCATCTATCTATAAGTTAAAGACAAAATGCCATGTATTACAATATTTGAGTCAGCAGTTAATATATGTTGATTGAAAGAAATGACCAATCAAAATGATATTAAAATCCCAACCCATGTTGAAAATTTTGTTTAACTTCCTAACATCGTAATTATTTCTAAGCCAGTTTCGATTTAAATAACTACAGCAATAGTAAAATATAGTTAGGTGCATTTAGTATTAATATCTGTCATTTATTGAATTCCTGAAGTAGAGGTCAGACAATCTGGTTTGATGCTATCTAAATAGCCATCGAAATGTATTTTTAGCTTTGTATTAGTCTTAAATACCTATTTTTATATTTATGTTGGTAATGGCTCATTGATTTTCTTATAATAATTCACTATTTTATAAAAACAGAAGCGGTTTTTTTATCTTTATAAAATAAAATCTATCTTCATATAAGAAATGTAAAATAATATATTAAATAAAATGTATACACATACAAATATTAGTATGACTTGACTAATTAGTGTGTGTGTGTGTGTGTGTGTGTGTGTGTGTGTGTGTGTGTGTGTGTGTGTGTGTGTGTGTGTGTGTGTGTGTGTGTGTGTGTGTGTGTGTGTGTGTTGGCGCTCTAAAGGGCAGATCAACTTAGTGATGTACGCTACAAAGCAATATTTTAAAAATCTTCATTAATTAAAAATTAGGCATTATTTTAACATCTTCGCACTGTAACTTCCAAAAATTACACCGTTTAAAAATACAAAAAAAGATTCCCAATTTAGCAGTTTGCAATTTTTAAAATTTAGATTTAATAGTTTTTAAAAATATTTTAAGTTTATTGTCCAACAATACTTTAAGCAGCTACTTGTTTGATATTAAAAAATAAAATAAATCTACCTTAACATAAATATATATTAACAACAGGGAAAAAAAGCAAAATAAAATAATATACTGTTAGCAATAATAAAAATGATTTGGGTTTCATTTAAAGCCTGATTTTTAAAAAAGACTGCTATGCCAGGCAATTCCTGCTACCGTTTAACTTCACAAGTAGGACATTCTAAATATTTTTTTTAATTTGTAAATTTTAAAATTATGTGAGGAAGTTTTAAAGTAACCACTCCTACTGATATATACATATTACATCTAAATTTCATATTGTTACAGGTAGGAAATGTCACGGTGTTATAATTATTTTGAAAGATATGTTTTTCTGTTGCATTTATGTAATAATAGCAAAATAATGATCTTGTTGAAAATATCAAAAAAAATTATCTATTTTCTACTATCTATTTTTAAATTTTTTTAATGAAATTCATGCATAAATAAAACTCTACTGAAATCTGCAGAAGCATTAAAAGATGAAATGATTTCATATGCACATTTTCAAATAAATTTCATTTTAGCAAATAAATATTTCTGAAATTCTAATATTTCAGTTTCACTGACTTTTAATATGAATTCGATCGAAACCATGTTAAATTTCTATCGATGTAACTTCCCTATTAATTCATTTCATATTGCTACAGAAAATTCCGTATATTGTAAATATCATGAGAATATAAGAAATGTATTTCTAAATTTTTTAATCTTTCAAATTTGTTTTAAACTGAAATTTAAGGAATAAAATTTCTTCTCGCATATTTATTATGAGACAATCTGAACATGAGTTATAATTATAAATTTAATGATATTTAAGTTTTTATAAATGAATGATTATAAATTTTAAAAATAAGTACCAACTACAATAATTATCCGGAAACTTTTATTATTATTTTCGAACTTGGAAAGGCGCTGAGTAGATAATGATTATGATTATAAAAGTGCTAAGTTAAGAAACTTAATTATAATGCCTTCAAATTAGGTGCTTAATGATGTCGATAAATCATATTGATCTTTTTCGATGCCGTAACTGCCATTTGTGACTTAATTTTGCCAAAAGAGTAATTTCTAATCCGACAGGAATGTTCCTGAAGAAGAGATCAACTCTAAAAACTTATAAACCGTTACTTCAATCAGCGCACATATTGATCCATAAATTGAAAGGCTATCTGCTGATTTAAACTGAACACTTTGATAACAATAAATTGTGTTTTCCCGACAAAACAAAATTCCGTGTTTATTTCTATCCTCTCGGAGAAAATGACAACCTTCCATCATCACTCGTTTACGAATCATTGACTTAAAATGACTCCAAACTTTCGCATTAACCTGTATTTGGAAAAAAATATAAATCAATATTCAGACAATCGACAGTCTTTGCAATAATCATTTTATTCAAAATGGAAATCAAATAAACTCAAAGATATTCCATTACCCTATGGAAATGGAAATATTGACTATGTTATTGTCGATGATGCTGCGTCTCCTGATCTACTACGTGCTATTATCTTGAGTTGTTTTGACTCGTTTCCACAAAACATTGTTTGGACCAAATGGACCACGGGAAATAACTGACTCATTGTACATGTATACAATTCATAAAATTATTGATAAAATAACTTGTGACGATTTCGAGCCGCAGTAATCCATAAAAAAGGGAAATCTAACATATGTTTTCCATATTCGATGGGAATTCAGTCAATTCAATTTGAATAAAAAAATATGGTCGATTGAGTTTCGAGTCAGTGAATAGCTGGTAATAATAATTTACAGTGCCTCTGGAATTATTACTTATGTGTGTTTATATGTTGGTTCCGTGTCGACCAGTGTTCGTAAAATATTGTGATGGTATAATAAATGATTAAAAAGCAAAATGGCTGATTATTTGAAACACGCAGCAACAAAAATGTATAAATGCATATAAAAATGTATAGATAGAATATTCTTGACGAAAGCAACTGAAAATAAGGTTTTGCAAGGTAAATCGATTGTGTTTCACATTATCTCCTCAATGTAAACAGTTAAGCAAATGGGGCGTAAGGAAACATGAGTTTATTTATTTGCAATTGCATTCTATTAGCAGCACTGTAGAGAACAAAGTTATATTCTATAAAACTGTTCATACCATATAAGTTCAATGTATAATTTTATAAAGTTTTTAAAGAAATATGAATTTTCTCCAAAAGGAACAACAACTTTTACAGAAATAAATGGATAATGTATTACCCAAATAAAAAGACGATCAACACGAGTCAGAATTCAACGATTCGTCATCAAATAGTTCATATGATAACGATAAACAATCTTTCAAATGAGTGGGAGTGATTTGAAACTGTCTCTAATGATCTAATAAAGATATTATCCAAAGAATGCCTTATATGGCAATGGCGCAAAATAGTTACGAAATATTAAACTTTTTGCATTTGGTGTTTTATTGAATCCAACTTGTGATGATCCGTGGAGAGTTCTTTTGGCCATTAATCCCTGACATGTAGTTAAAAGTATCTGAAAATCAAATTTGGACCTTAGATACAATCGATTGAAACAAAAATTTGACATAAAACTGCACTTGTAGTCACAAAAGTAGCACACCAAATTTGATATATTTAATCCTTCTTTGCATGATTTTTTTTTTGTGAAATAAATCAGGGTGATATAATTCATGCTCTAGATTAAAGGAAAAATGTTTAAAAAAAAGCTTAACATAAATTCATAAAATAATTAAAAAACAGTATGATGGAAATATCCGTCAACAAGGAAATTTACATGTTAAGGCTCAGTCAAAATCTTCAATGTCCCTCTCTTCTAAATTTCTACATTCATTATCCCTTTTATTAGCAAAAATATCTCAAATATGTTTTTAAAAAATATTCAAGAAATCTCACGCTTCTTCCAATCACAACAAACAACGGAATGACAAGTTCAAACCCGCTGTAATGATTGTGACATTTGATTACTTTTGGACAACTACGTTCCTTATTACGCAATAGTAGTGGAAAAAGTTGCCAGCAGCGACAAATTTACAATATACCTATTTTGAATTCAATTTTTGGCTCACTAAATATCATGATTAAAATGTCCGTCATCATGCAAAAGAGGGTTAAATCATTGCGTTTTTCAGTTATGGCCTTTACACATTTCTGAAAATATAAGCCAAGAGACAGTCAACCCATTGTAGGATTTAGCTCCAAATTTGATATGTGCCTACACTAGGGATGTTACATCTCCGTAGTGAATTCTATTTATCTAGCTTTCTTCGTTTTGAAGTTATCGTGTTAACTTATATACGGACACCCAGACAGACAGACAGGTAGACTTCTTCAGAACGGATTTTGCAAGAAATTTCTTAGAAATATACAAATTTTGTATAAAGACTATGCATTAAATATAATGGATAAAGCGATATTCAGTTATCTTTGCCGCGATTGGCAGACATTTTCCAAAAATGTTTTCTCGGACTAAAACGATAAGATTCATCCAAATCCTAAGTTCGAATATTGAGGCGATTACAATACTTCCAATACTTAAAATACGAGAAAATAAAAATGTGTTAAACAATTGGGCAATCAACTTATTTTTTTTCGTCAGACCATTCTTCGAAAATTTTTATGAACTTACATGGTCAATCTAAATTCTTGCTAAGCTACGAATTAAAAAATGAAGATTTCACTCAAAACATTTATAATTCACACGACCTGAGCGATTACATTATCTGTAAAAACTCTTCCTTCAAATGGAGATTAATGTGTTAGTGGACGCAAATGTTTGATTTTGTGAAGCTTTTTTTTCAAGAATTTTGGACCATAATTTTTTTGGCCTAACAGATTTTATAGTGTAACCAAAACTTATTCGTCCATTATTGGTTCAATTCGGTGTCATTCTAAATTTCCGATTAGTAAAGAGGGAGACATCAATAGTAACTAATCATCCTGAACATTGAGGGGAAATAATGTTTCCTTAAGTTAGAACTAATAACCGCTATGATTGATTAGCCATGTCATTGGCAGACACGCAACGACCTATTTATTGCCAGGGACTCTGTCCGCTGGAACGGTCATTATTAATCGATTGAAAATAATACCTTTGCTAAGCAACACCGCCAGTCTCCGCTTAATTGCCGGAAGGGATGAACAAAAGGTGTTAATTACTTCTTATTATGATTTTAATTAGCTTCTCGAGATTAAATAAATGTGTTCATTCGCCAAGAAAAGTGAGAGTACCAGGAACTGATATAGGTCACAGTATCAAATAATTTTTTTGTTTTAAAGTGAATGTAATAATGACTACTTTATGGGAATCGGTGAAAAACATTTTTAAGAGATGAAAAATAGAACAAATAGTTTTTATTATCCTGATTAAGAAAAGAGACATTTGGTTTAAATTATTTTATTTCGTATAGAATAAATATTTGTAGACATGTTATTAATTTATTATCCAGATCAAAACGTATTTCCCATGTTTTATAATCTATTAATACAAATATGCTCTCCGAGAATAAATATCTTTTAAATACTATCTATTCCTCCGTAAAATACTAGTAGATTTCCTAGGATTATTAATTGAAAATATAGACTAATTATTTTCTCGCATACTTAGTAAGTCAACCATCTAACTCTCCGACCCGCCGCGAAGGCACACGGATTTAAACCATAAAACTGAATGACCGGACCGCCGCAACAGCAATTGGCGGGAACTGTGGTTAAGTCCTAAGGGCCTTAACCTTAACACCTCTCCATGCCCCTTCGACTATAATCTTTACGATTATTTAAACAGTTGGGTGGACATGGAGAGTGAGAGTAGATCCAGTCCTAAGGGTCGTCACCGGCCACAGTACAACCCTCCCCGAAGGAAGTACGTCCTGTCATCGATGGGAGGAGTCAGATCCCCCACCTATTAGTGTGCTCTCCAGGGTGGCGAGATCCAACCACCATGCCGGAAGCATCTCATCCTCATTTCGAGGTGCCCCCCCCGGAGGGTTTCGCATACTTAGTAAAGAGAAAGTATAAAAATCGTCAAAAAAACTCAAACTCGAGATTTTGACGAGTCTCCAAGTTTTAGACCTCCCTAAGCTCGCACATCGCAAAATACATTTATAAAATGTATGTCCGTCAGTCTGTCTGTTATAAAGATAGAAATGCTTTGAGCTAGATGTATAAAATTTGGCATAAGATCTTTAAAACAAACCTGTATATTTCAATCACATTTTGAGTAAAACCTGTTCAGAGGAAGTCTGTTCGAATATAATTTAATACCATAACTACAAAATGAAGAGTGCTAGATAGATAAAATTCGGTACACAGACTTACATGTGTATAGATAGTAGTGTAGATATCGGTCAAATTTTGAGTTAAGTCCTACAAAGGATTAATTGTCTGTCGGTCTGTATTTTCAGAAACATGTAAACGCCCTAATTCAAAAATGCAAAAAATTAAATTTATGAAACTTGGTACGACATTTTATGAATACAAGTGCAATTTTATGTTAACTATTTGTTTCAATCAGTTGAAAAAAACATGTCTAAAATACAAATTTGATGTTTGGTTACTATTAACACAAGCCAGGGATTAATTGCCATGGCACAACAGATTCGGTAAAGATGCAAAATTCACACCAAAAGTTAATACTTAGGAACTACTGTACACCAGTGCCCTGAAAGACTTCTCTAGTATGACAAGTTCGTTAGAGAGTATGCGAGAAAGTTTTGGAGAGACCACTTTCTCTGATTTTTTTTATCCAAATTGCCAATTTAATGAATGCTATTTGATTATAGTTATTAAAGACCTTTGTGTACTTAATTACTTTTAAATGAGACTTGTACGAAATAATATGTTAGCATAATCTGTACGAATCATGAATATAAAAATATGTGCGATGGGGGGGGAGCACTCTATAAAGGAGATTGTTTGACTTAAATTAGCCACACTTTGAATACCCTCCAAAATTATACATATGTACTTTGGAGGGTTTAAATGAATATCTTTTATTTTCTAATTTTAATTCGATCTTAAAACAGTTAAAAATTAAGCAAAATTTTGTAATTTTCAAGCAATATCAATCAAAATATATCTTTAAATGATACCAATTTTGGGCCACTTATTCTTTTTTTAGTATTTAAATTCAGTTTTTAAAAACTGTTTTAATCCTTTCTAAGGCCGTGGGAAGTATGCTTCCCAACAAATTTATCAATCTTTGTATGAATTTATGTAGGTAGACATAAGTTCTGACAAATTTTTTTAGAAAGACAGAAACTTAGATGCTTCAGTTCTTTATCTTACACAAAATGATGTGTCTTGGTTTGTTACTTAATTCTTAATTAACCAAATGAATTAATGAATCAAACTAAATGTATCTAATAAGCTAAATGAATCCCTTTTCTTATTCTAATTTCAAGCCTAAAAATATTTTAACATATTATGACTAGAAAAAAATGACCCTTTTAAGGGTTAAGTGTATTTTATAAAAATATATTTCATTGTAGAAATTAAATTCAAAACGTTTCCTCTTTTTATTCTTCCTAAAATTTCCTCCTGTCTTTTATATATTATTGATGACCAAGATATAAAGATTCTTTTTTTTTCATATTGAGTAGGTTTTATTATTGGATATGCTTTTAATAAAAAATCGGAAATTTTGCTATGCTTAAAACTAAGATTTAGCTTCCGAATCTAGCAATGGTGAAATTTTTTCAAGTGCTCCCATTTTTAAATATTGTTGTTCTTTTCTGTGACATAATTGAATGAATAAAGATGGATGCTGAATATAAGGAAATACGTAACAAAATGAATCAAAACTGTATAAGGTTTTTAAAATAATACTAGTTTAATTTAAAAGTTATATATTTATAAAGTTTTTGAAGTTTAAAAATATTTTACTCGGGAATCTATTAATGCATAGTTACAAAAAATATTTAGTTAAAGTTTTTAACAATCACTTATCCCGATGAACTGATTGGTCGCTAAAAACGGCTGGTGAATAACAAAAAGCAATAACAGAGTTCAGTATAAGCTATATATCTTTTTATAATTTCTCTAAAAAATGTATCTTTTCGTTCACACTCTTAAAATTGTGATAATTATAGTTAGTTCTTCTCACATTAAGATATACATTTCAATTGAATTCAGTGTTTTTATATTTATTATAATTTACCATAATGCATTTCAAATAAAAAAAGTGAACTAGGAGTAGATTACAGCATTTACCAAATAATTTCAAATATTATCTAGTAAGAAACCTAAGTAGCAATTCTTTAAGATTCAATAGCTTTACAAAATAATATTATATAAAAAATAAATTCCAAATAGAAGTATTCATTATTTTCAGTAAACAGAAAGAAAATTCTTCTACAGTTTAAAAACAAATTTATCCTCAATTCTGATTTCATATTTTTCCTTTCCACCAATGGATGCTTAAATGTAGAAGAAATCATTAAAAGAAGATAAATCCCAGTAAACTATTATCAAAATAAAAACATAAAAGTTACAAGACCATTTTCCCTGCCAAATAACAATTTTTTTAAAATATAAACGATATCAAAGAAGCTGGAGTTATTCCAATTTTTCTTCCTAAGACTGTATATCAGATTCTTACTCATTTCTAAAATATCTTGCACACTTGAAGAGTTCATGTACATAATTGAATAAATTATTTATTTTTGCTAGAGGTCAAATAGCGGAAATATTTATTTATTTGCAAACAAATTAATAACTATAAGTTACAACAAATTAAGAAATAATTGTAAGCAATATAAATTTAGAATTTTTCTTCTCTTTTCTCCAGACTATGCCTATTATTTATTTTGTTTGCAATTAAATAAAAACTATGTTTTATCTCAATAAACTTCCTCGAGAAAATAAACGTAATGTGTGTTTCATAAATTGAGTATTTTTAAAATTAAAATTAAAACAACAAAATGCATATCTTCATTTATAAAACCATGTATTCGTTCTATGAAATTAAAATTTAAAATATCAATTGCCGTAATTCTGATATTATTTTTCTTTCTGTTGAATTGTTGTTTGAACTTACCATTAAAACTAATAAAAAACAATTTCTAACGAGACTTCAATAGTTTCTCAAAAATCTGTACCGTGTCACTAACTCAGCGAAGATTGCAATTATTGGTTTTCAATTTTCCTCGTTTATATTTCATTATTCATGAATGTGAAATGTTCGATCTCATTTCTGTTTTAGCAACTCATGAATACTGGAAAACAATATCGATTTGCGGCGAGCTCTTACAAAATAGACAATACCAAATTTAGTTTAATTTATTGACTGAAAAATAGCATTAATTTTACTTTTTCGCCTTCAAAATTTACAAAAACAAAATCTTTTAGTCGTTGTAAAATAATTTTATCTCGGTGTTTAAATCAATTTCTTCATTCTAGAGTCCTCTGAGTTCTGAAAACATGTTTTTGGAATTATACCTGTGTGTCTATCCGTCATATATATCATATCACCTGTGTGTCTATCCGTCATATATATCATATCACCTGTGTGTCAGTCAGTATATATATGTGTAAACAATAACTGAAAGTACAAGAAGCTAATAGAAGGATATTTGGTGTATGACGTCTTTATACAAAATTATAATCTTCATTCTAATTTTCGATAAAATTTCATACTAAGGACTAAGAACTTGTTTTTTTACTATACCGTAGATTTAAGCAGCTAACATGCCATACTTTCAAAGTATGGGTGAAAGTTGACCTTCTAATGATAAAAAATAGCACCGAACGAATAAAAAGAAAAATATCTAAATACATATATTGAAGTATTGAAGTTTTGTTACATTGATATTCATAACTATATCCCCTTCTTCCATAATTCCTTATATTTTTATTCATAAAATTAGCAAAGATTAACAATTATTTAGATTTCAAACTGGAAAGTGTTTGAAAAGCAAACTATTTCGAGATTTTTCAAGTTTGTCCAAAATAATCCAATTGTTATATTAACATGACTAATTCTATAATGTACTTAAATATGGAATTTGTGTATTTACTAGCCTTTAGTTTTTCAAAATTCATCAAAAATTCGGGTAACAACTAGTTTTCTCGAACCAACAATAACCAGGTTATTTATTTATTAAATGAACTGATGACCTTTTTTTAAGAGCACCTCTAAATTTAAAATTGTTGCAGGGAAATAAGGGAGATTGTTAAACGGTACCATCACTCCGAATTTCCATTATGTGAAAACATCCATTTTGTAACTGTATGAGGTTGCACCACACATGTATGTATGAGGACTTCTTATGATTTCTGACTTTGAAAAACAATTGCCTGTTTCCAAGGTCAAAACAGACGAAAGTCCATACAGTTCAAATCACATGAATGAAGTAAATGAAGAAGTAATGAATGAGTAAATGAAGAAAAGCTAGAATAAGAAACATCTAAAGCTATCTTTAAACATTGTTCATCAGTAAACAAGAGTCGTTGTTCATATTCACCACCGTTGCTCCATGACATGAGCCGCAGTATCGTTGATTCTGTTGGGAAGGGGAAAAAAGAACAGGTTATATGTCAGCAAAACATATATGCTATAGTAATTTAAAAAATAAAATAATTTTGATAAAAAAACTGTAGGAAGCCTCCATGGAATGTATAACGGGTATTGCTGTATTTCTATTAAAATAACTTAACTCTCTGAATATGCTTTGATTCTAATGAGCAAATCAGAATCTAAAGTAATCACATACTGACTACTGCGATCCGCCCTGAGGCACACAGAATAAAATCTGACCGTTCCACCGCGATAGCATTGGCGGGTGCTAGGTCGAGACCCAAGGGCCTTCACTGTCCATGGTACAATCCTTCCCTTGGGAAGCACGTTCTGTCATCGCCAGAGGATAGTCGACCCCACACCATTTCTGTACCCACCCGGATGGTGAGAATCAACTACCATGTTGGAAGTTTCTCATCTGAGGTGGTAATAGATAGGAGAGAATCCAAATTAAGGATTCAATCCCTATGAACACAAAATACAAATTATCGTTACGGTATCTTCATGATATTACACGACATTCAAAATATCCAAAACTATTGATAATGTATTGAACAATGTGTAAAAGGTATGGTCACATACAGGGCTTTAGAAGCATTTTCATTCTATTATAATTCCCATCTACTTGCTTGTATCTAAGGTTTTGATTTCAGCGTCAGTATAATCAAGGACTCGAAAACTCATCATCGTGTTTTTCAAATTTATTTTTTCGTTATAGGTCAAATATCTCCACGCTGCTATCCCATAACGATTAGAAGAATATCAAATCATCTATTAATTCTTCTAAGTTAAGTAATGCATCATAAAAAAACATTTGCTAGCAACTTTAAAATTAATTGAGTTAAGTCTTAATTTGACAATAATCTATTTGCCACTGATATTCTGAGAATAAACAAAAATTGAATTACAATCATGCTCTGATATAAACCATCTTTTCGCACATCTCAAATAAAAACCTAAATCGAAGCTTTTAATTAAACTTAATTTAAACAGAATAAATCTTTCTAATAAATCTATCATTTGTTATATGGAACTTTATTTATTGCAATTTTTCAAGTGTTCAATTGATAATAATGTTTATCCAACTCCAACAAATACCATTCCTAAAAGTTAACCAAAAGAAAAACAGTGGACAGAGCATGAACTACATTTCCGTAATTTTTGGGTAAAATGTTCTGTTCCTTGAACATCGACTGGGCGGGTTGAATAAAACATGAGGCAAACAAACTACTCGAGACAGCATGACGTGGTCGGAATCTTTGTTACTAATAGATGTTACTAAAGAGGTCGTAGGAGGGAGATATATTTTTGTTACGAAAGAAGACATGTTGAGCAGAATTTCAAGATTGTTCTTCTGATTCCTGGTGCAATTCATTTATTTTGAGCAAAGAAATAAGCCGTTTTATCATGGTATGAATTCATGTTTGTGTTTAGTTTCTACGTTAGATCAAATCACGTAATACGAATATGTTGTTTATATCATGTTAAGGGGAATTAAAGCATTTGTAAGTGGTTTATTTAAAATCGTTTGATAGTCTTGAAGAATTTGTCATATAAATAAGTACGTTATAGTGCATGGATTTTTTTATCATTGAAAGATTTAGGTTAATTCGTAAATTCTTTATTAAGAGAATTTCATTTGATTTGACTTCGTTCTATTTGTAACTTCTTTTATATTTATAAAAATTAGATTTTTCTTTTCAAATTTATTGCTCTCTGGCTGTAGTAGTATATGATATTGTATACTCTAATATGTTGTTTTATATTCTGAAAACGTATTGTACCACGAAGATATTGTAATAATATGTGTGAATATTGTGTGCGATAAAAATTAAGATGTGTATTGAGTTCTGAAAGTTTATACATTCGTAATGAATTATAATTTATGTATTCCTGAAGACAATATCATACTTAAAATTTTTCAATACTTAATCATAATTAATCGATTAGTTTTTAATAAGTTTCGCTTTCACCTGCAAAGGACCATATGGTGACAATTTTTTAAAAAAGAGTATTGGATATTTATGATGAATATTTTTTTGTGTGAATTAAGGTTTATAATAAAGACAAGATAAATAAAAAAAAATATTAAAATATGATTGGCAATTAAAAGGAGCGTTAGTATTAAAAGATCGAAAAGAAATTTTATGAAAAAAATTGGGGTGGGGGTTCCAAAATTGTAAGAGACAAAAATATACCACAATGTAGAAAAGAAAATAAGAAAGAAAGTTCCTAAGCATTGATTTAAATTAAAATATATTTTCAATTCGATGAAATTTCCGATTTATTTGCATTTAGTTATATTTTAAGAGAAATTTACGGATTCGCGATTTTTTGTTGTGGTAGAAATTTTATAAATTTTAACTTGGCCTTTTTATTTATTTATTTTGTTATTTTATTTTCTATAACACGATGAATGTTTTTTCTGCTAGTATTTGTTACAAATACGTATTCAAATTCCTTCCCCACATTTTATAAATACAAAAATCTCTATATAAGTCATCACTGCATAAATCTGGACTCTCCAAAAGTTGAGCATTTCTAAAAAAACAAGTGGTGAGTCGTATCACTGATTCTCCGACGCGCCCGAAGGCACACGGATAAATAAATACTGAACATAATACGCAAAAGCAACACTAGCAGGAACTGTGGTTGAGTCCTAAGGGACATCACCAGTCACGGTACAACCCTTCTCTAAGGAACTACGTCCCGTCATCGATGAGAGGAGCCGGAAACCGAACTTTTCATGTACCCTCTAGGAAACAAGATCCAACCACCATGACAGGAGTATCTCATCTTCATTTCGAGGTGTCCTCCCGGAGGGATAGGACAAGTGGTGAGAGTGAAAGAAAAAATGTCACAACATGTCGATGTCAGAGATACTGGCGAGAAATAAATAATATTTGGTTAGTGTTTAGATTATGCAATATTTCTGGCATACAGAATATGTTTCTGTATAATTTTGAACATTTTGGAATGGGTTTTTCCATTAAAAGCCTTTTTTTTTAATATACACTATCGCTACCATGTTGGCGATATTTTTTTAGATAGGGAATGTATTAGGCAAACCATGAAAAATCACCTAATTTGATTTTCCTGTCTAATACATTCTCAGAAAAAAAAACCACACATCAACAACATGGTAGCGATTTCAAGAACAAAAAAAGTACATAATAAAATAGTAGATGATAACAGCACATTATATATAATAGTACATATTAATAGTACTTTATAGATGTCATTGCTTAATAAAATCATCGAAAAAATTCCCAAAATCGGCAACATGGTTCAATAGTAGACAAGTAGGAAAAAAACTGCATTTTAATAGAAAAAAACTCTCAAAAATATAGCAATATGTACAAAATTATAATATATTCAATTGTAATTACTCAAATTTTCAAAGCCATCCGAAATCCCCGAAAGAATTATACAGCAAAGGAAGATATATACCTGGGTTTTTCGGCAGCTTAATTTAGTTATTACTTTTTTTTATGAATATCATATTATCCAGAATGTGGATTTTAGTTGTATCTAATGTTATTATTTTAATAACGTCTGTTCAATATATTTGTCCTTCAGTGTTTTATTAAAAAAAGGAAATGTGTCACGATTTAGAATAATACGCGTTGTAAATCCTTGTCAGACATTCCACGTGTTATTTTATTAAATGTATAGAGTCTTGCTCTAATCTCTATTCAACTTAATCTTCATTATGTTTTGTAAAAAAGAAATATACTGATGCTTAGTTATTATAAGTTAAATCGCTTTGAACATCCGTATTTAATGTTCTATTCCAAAATAAATATTGCTAAGTGAAGAAAATTATTATTTTTGCGAAACAAAATTTTTACCTTATTATAAAAAATAATAGAAATCCGGTCAATAAAATAATGGAACATTGTGCGTGGGATTCTCTTATATATGTTTTCGTATCAAGTATTTTATTTTTCTTTACGTGTTTCTGTTTCCCTAAATATTACTTGTCAACAAATTATTTTCATTGTTTGTGTCATATAAATTCCATAAATGCGTAACAAAAAAAAACATATTATGCAAAAAGCTAATTATATAAAGACAATATTAAGATAATATTATATCAGTGCTAATTCTAAAAGCTTAATGTCTAAATATAATTGCAAAATAACTAAAATTGAAAATGATATTCTGATCAACATGTCCTACGAAATATATGTTTTCGACCAGTTTCTTTTGTTACTATCACTTTTTTCACCAACCGAAAAATCTTGCCCTAATGCCAAATGAGTTTTTCTTCTATCTTGAAATACACTCAATGTCTAGCTGAATGCATTAGCTAACTTTCAACCTTTATGTCGATACCTCTTTCCGAACTGATCTGCTTTTTTGTCAGTATGTACTTTGCTCATCAGTTGTCTTGGAAACGAAAAGAGAAAGATATTTTTCACTAGGTAAAAGGGGTTCCCTAAAGATTTTATTTAATTTTGCTTCATTCCACAATGCTAGTTGTTGTTGTCGTGTCTATGCATACAGTGCTAGTGCAAAAGATTAGAGTCCTCCAAAAGCCTTGGTGACAAGATCTGCAAGTTCTGGAGCCCGATGGCTATGGAGGATTTCCACTGGGGGTGCTCCAAGTTGAAAGAGGGGACCGATAATGGCCTGGCAGTCAAAAACATGATCTAGAGTTAGTTGCGAATGAGGACTGTACTTGCAGATGGGATAGGATTTTATATTGGTTCGTGAGATCTTCATGCCTTTGAAATGTTCTGTACGTAACCTAGCTATTGTAGAGGAATGGTTTCTTGGGCAGTTTAGATCGGGGATTGTTGCCTTGCTAAGATGCTGGTTGTAGATCCTTCACCTGGCGGCAGCATTCGCATCTGCTCAGGTGACTACTCGAGGTTGGTCTTCGTCGCGTGCTTCCTTAGCAAGGGCATCTGCACATTCGTTCCCCCCAATTCCAACATGAGCTGGGATCCACTGGAGAGTGCAAGGTATATTTAGTAAATATGATTTACAAATACATATAAATAATTGCCCTGTCCGGCTATCAAAAAAGCGTTATTTAGTTATAAAATTTCCCAACACTTACAAACTTGAACGAGCAAATTTCTTTTAAAACTTAAGCAAGCGCGAGTTTTAGTTTAAACGCTATTTCGGCAGTTAACCCTTATCACTTTAACATGAATTTCAGCAGCACTGTAAGGATTATAAAAAGAATGAAAAAAGACGAATTTAAAAGGCAAATTAATTAACTTTAAAAAAATCGAAAAACGTGCAAGAACGTGCAGATTTTTTTATGATGCTCAAAACACTTCATGTAAATAAAAGATCAGTGTTGATGTCGAAGAGATCCATCTATCTTGGAAGATTGAGAGCAATTTGGAATGACGTGAGGCCAATATATGGAAACATAAAAGGAATTTTTCCGATAAGTGTGCAAAATGCTATCGTGATGGTAAGACTACATATTCGGGAAGACAGTGCTGTATAAATCTTCTCATCTTTAATGACAGAAATAAGTATTCAAGTGAAATGGAATCTCATGGCTTCAAATTCCAGGGTCCATTCAAAGGCAAAAAAAACTTTATTCCCTTCCGAGTCGAACATAGGACATTAAACTCAAGAATTATAGCTTTTACAATAACTGCTTGGATGTAGTATTCTCATTTTAAACGAATTAAGCGAACAGGATTTCCATAGCAAATTTAAGAGGATTGCTGTGTAATTATCCAAGGGGTTAGCTGCCCTTTGTCCCCTAGTGCCAAATATTGCTTTTTTTTTCTTTTAACACGTTGATTGCCATTTAGCTTATCAAGATTCTAATTGTACAGAACTATGTAACCGATTCGATTACCCTTTTTTTTTCTATAGTAAAAAGAGCAAAGAAAGAGTCATCTAATTAGAGAGGTAGTCTGAATATGAGGCGTGAGATGTGGTAGTGAAAGTATTGAGAATATTCAACACTTACACTAAAAAGAGATTTTGAAAATAAATATTTTTTAAGAACGTATTTTGAAGGATTAATTTCAAATACAGGCTTCTGTATTCCGGATTAGTTCTTTTGATACCACAAACCCAAACTTGTATATAGAAAAAGTCTGACTGAAGTGCTTAAATTTATGGAGAAGCCTTTCAAATCTAAAATAACTTTTTTTCCTTTGAAACATATATATATATATATATATATATATATATATATATATATATATATATATATATATATATATATATAAAAATATTGAAACATATTCGATATAAATTTATATATTTCTCTGAATAGTTCTGTTTGATTCCGAAATGCGCATTTGAATCACTTGCCACTTAGAGATTTAATTAAATTGCATTTATAATCAGTTTTATACGGAAGCTGGCTAATATTTATCATTGCATCATTTTTTAACTGAATTGCTTTAAATTAAAAATTATAGCATTCATTTCCTTCTAGTTTTCTAAAATGCTCCAATTAGGACTATAAATGAAATGGTGAGATTGTTCTCCCTTCGAATTTCTCATATATTTTTACATAATGGTATATTTTATGTTAACCTTTGATTCTTGCCACGAAAGAGATTTGCAATTATTGTGTCAGAGCATATATTCCCATTTCTCTAACTTCTTGTGGGGCTGCGGTGGCCTGGTGGTAAGGTCCGAGCTTGTGAGCCGTATGGTTTCAGGTTCGAGACCCGATTTCACCGAAAAACCGTCGTGTAAGGGGGTCAATTGCACGATAAATCCGTCATGCGAAACGTCCTTCCGCTGGTGTGGTGTGGAGAGGGGGGTGCCAGCTCAGGTGTCGTCCTCGTCATCTAACCGCTGTTGAAAATTACGAGGTCCGTCCCAAGAATAGCCCTATTGTTGATTTACAACGGGACGTTAATATAACTTAACTTAACTAACTAACTTCTTGTGGTTCTTGAATATCGCGTTTGCATACGCAGGAGCAAACCGACCGACAATCAGACAGACAAAGGATCTAGTTCAAAATTTGAATTAGGTGTACAAATTTGCATTTTCAGTAAAAAATATTTTTTACCCATATTATCCATCCAGTTGACTGAGCTTTTGAATTGCATAGCCTCGCGCGCATTTACTTTTGTTGGATTTTATGAGAAAAAAAATCTATGCCAATTCAAAATATTTCCCAAAAAAGAACGCTTACAAATTAAATTAGTATATCTCTTTCATTAATGAGCTATTGAGTTCACAAACAGATTGGCTTGCTTCTATAAGGACTTTTTGAGGGGTGGGGACTCATGGAAAAGCACGGAAATTCATTTAGGAGATCTGGAAAGTCATTCTTTCGACGAATGAAATACTTTCTCATTGTATTCTCAGTAGATAAAAAAGTAGGAATAAGTAAAACGCAAAATTATGATTAGCTTTCATATTTCAATATATAACTAAAGAGAGAGTATATATTAAATGCCATGCCAATTCGCATATACAGGGTGATCGGTGAAGCCCTTTAAATTTGAAACTGCCTCGTATAGCATTGTTAGTAACGTTTACCTGTAATAAAGTAATTACACTGAATTTATTGTGAAATGTTACCGCACTTCTAGAGGCGAAATTAGGAAATTATAAAAATAACTCAAAAAAATGAGTAGATCGGCCAAAATGCCCAATTCGGAAAATGCTTGCTATACCATAATAAAAACATAGGGAAAATTTTAGAGTAATTATCTGTAAAACTGGCTGAAATATTTGAATTTTCCTCGACTTATAATAGATTCGTCCAAAACTGAAAAATGTTCTCTCCGGTATTCATCTCCCTCCCTCAATTGGAGATAATTCCAATCAACAGATAATTCCATTAAACTTCATCCCTGTACAAAATTTTCTGAGTGGACTTTTGGGCCGTTATCTTTCATTTTTAAGTTATTTTTTTAGTTCCGGTATTAACTGACTAGAGTCAACCTCTCTCAATAAATTAAGCATACTCATTTTACTATAAGTACATGTTACTTTCCTGGCTATACAAGATGCCGTTTCGAATTTAAAAAGCTTAAAAGGACTACCGATCATCCTGCATATGTAATAATTTATGCTTAATCTATGGTCTAAAGATTACTTCCTAATATTCGAACTCCGGTTCCTCTGTAATTTCTGAGTACCACGAGCTATTATTTTTCACATAGAGTTAAAACACTATAACAGCAACTTTCTTTCTAAAATTGTATAAGTTAAGAATATGTTTCCACGCTCACTCTTTCGTGCTTTCTTTCTTTCTTTTTTGATCCGCATGATCAACATGGCTTTAGCAAAGAAATCTTGCTTTCCAAATGTTAAAAAAATGAAAATTGAAAAAAAAAATGAGAGTATTATATATATATATATATATATATATATATATATAATATTTGTTCATCTCTTCATTTTGTCTTATAAAAAAGGGTGATTCAAGCGTAATCTATACTTATTTATTAATTATCTGTCACAAACAAGGCATTCTTTTCGGGATCATGAAGGTAACAATAAAAAAGTGCTTTTCAAACGCTCAAAAATTCAAAAAGTTTGTTAAGAAAAGTTTAAGAAATATATTAAAACAGCACTTTGAATTTTTTCTGCTTCAATGTATTTGTACTTTTCAAAATTAATTCATAAAATTCTTTAGTTTTTGGAAATAAATATTTAAACAGCATTGTCTATACCACTTTTACAAATTCCAAAGTCACTTTCACAAGTACACCCTCCAAGTTTTGTATAATTAAATTCCTCCTCACCGATTTCTACATTACAAGTCAAATAAATCCCCATTCGAAATGAACAGAAAAACTATTTAAAATGCGTATTGCCTTGGAACCACTTAACGCCCAGTTAAAAGCGATCTCTTAGTACGAAATCCAATTTAAAAGACGGGACACTCCGTTGTCAGGAAAATTGCTTTCAATCCGTCCTTTTATTTTTAGGAATCACAGTTGCTAGAAAAAAAAAGAAAGGGACTTTAAATTCCTTAATTACAGCTGAATGTCCACCTTTACATGAAAGTCTTATGGATGTCATGATTTTTTTCTAGTTAAAGATTTTTATAGTTTATAAAATAGTTAAAAGACTTAATAGTAATGAATCAAATTAGAGATAAATATTAATCTATAAATAGTATAAAATGAAGTATCCTGAAAGCGTTTGTATGTTTAAAAGAGATAACTCGAGAAATACTTAACTAATATTGGAGACATTTGTACCATTTTTGTAAGGCGTTTATTGAGGAAGGTTTTAGTGTATTGAAGTAATATCAAAATAAAAAAAAGAGTTTTATAATTGACTTTTTAATTAGTTTTCTACTACAATTCGCGCATGCGTAAAATAGCAGTATCAGTGCTTTGCACTTAGATGCGCATGTGCGAAAACCTCAAATTTATCATGCACAAATAGCAAGAGCTATGGTATGCATATACGATACATTTCTTTGTTTACGTCTTATCTTAAACAGCGATTCAAAACTCATTATGCCCAGCAAAAAATTAATTGATATTGGAGATATTTGTACCATTTTGTAGGGCATTTATTGGAGAAAGTTTCAGTGTATTGAAGTCATATCAAAATAAAAAAAGGAGTTTTGTAATTGCTATTATAAACGTTTTACACTGCTGGAATTGACTTAAGCGAAGAATGTTTTTCTCATGGACAACTTTATGTGGCACTTTCTAGAGTTACAACCAAACAAAATCTTTTTGTCTTGGCACCAGGAAGAAAATCAGCCAATATAGTTTACAAAGAAATATTATGAAGCAAGCTGAATCTTTTTTTCATATCAGATTAAACAGAGCTGATAAATAAGTGTGGAACAGTGGACACAATGACTTATTTGTATATTTTTAACTTTTAAAACAGCTTTTCTATTTTATATTTTTGGTGAATTGTTTTGTTTAAGAACATATCATATTTTTACCTTTTTAACGATCTAAATATTTCTGAATATTAAAACTGCTATAAAAATTGTTTCGTAGTTACGTTTGATGATTTCTATATATATTTTTAAGTTTGTTTGATGTTGCGTGACATGCCCATGCCATATCGGGTGAAGACTAAATTTAAGTTTAAAGCCAATTTTTCCTCTTGGATATTGCCACGGACAACGCTGTGCGGGTACTGTTAGTAATGAATAAAGCAATAATGAATTATATGGAATAAAAAAAGAAAGAAATGATGAATCCGGCCTGAAGACTTTTTCAAAGAGCCCCTCAAACAGGGATTCAAACCAGGGATTTTATTTTTCTGTGAGAGGTCTGACATTCGTTCAAGTATTGGCCACTCGTGACTCAAGAAATCTCTCTCAAAATCTCAAGAAATTTAGGTTCTTGAATATATAAATTAATATCAATAAATCAAACACCTTAATTACATAATAATAACAAGCAAAATTATTTCAAAAATCAAATCTAAGCAAGAGCGCAGCAAAATTGAGTCAAATCAAACTACAAGAAGACCATTAAATCATAAAACCAAAAGACATCAATAAAATATAAAAGCAAAGAACATACACGTTGAAAGTAAATACTCCTAAATATTTTATAAAGAAAATTAAACATGTCAGTGCAGACAATAATATTAAACTAAATTCAACTTTCCCGAGTTTAAAGCTGAATTAACTAGCTTTAACCAAGCGTTGTAGGCGTATTCATAAAAAAAGATTCAAAAAATATTCATAAAAGAGATACACGATGCCATCTTAGAACATTCCATTGCGATACTGCAGGACGGTCTGTTGATCTAAATCTCCTTAAGTTTATGAAATATAAGAAATCATACTATTCTATTAGTCATATTTGATGTGCAATCATTTGGCGCTTTGCAAGGTTGGCAATTTTTCGGTGGCGCTTTTGCTACCGTTACGCAATTGCTGCAGCTCGCGCTACATTCGGTCATTTCATTAAAATTTGGCGATAAACTATATATATATAAGCAACGTCATCCAATACTGAGCCTGTTGGACTTTCCACTGTGCACCACTGGATTATAATAATAAGACCCACTGGATTACTCCGTAGCCATATCTTTTCTTTATAATAATCGCTATTGAATAGTACATATTTTTATGAAAAGATATTTCATTTTCAGCAGAAAGTAATCGATTATCCATCTATTTCAGCATCCGTGTTATTTCTTAGGAGTAAGTATAATTATTTTTGCTGTTTGATACATTTATCAATCCTATCTCTTTAAAAAAAGCATGTCAACAAAAAACAATGTGCACACAAACCATATTTGGTAGTTAACGAAAAATGGCTGATTTTCTAAAAATAGATTCAATTTGTTTCCCTTGAAAAAGATACCGTTATAATTATGTAATTATATATTTCTCGTTTATTTATATTTAAAAAGTAAAAGCATCTGACATAAAAAAAATATGATGGAATGATGGTATGTATTGATTTAGATATTGGTTTTTTTAATATTTTTTATATTTTAAATTTGATATTTACCTTGATATATTTTGATATAAATGTGTTTTTTTTCTTTTGTGTATATGTCTGTATCTTTGTTTAGAATGCTTAAAAATTCACCTCTCTATTCCGTTTTGTCCTTTTCGATTTAAAATGATAATTTTACTCTTTGAAACACGATCCCACAAATATTTATGTTTATAATTGCTCAGTGTACTAGAATTTTTTTTTATTTTGTTGTTTTATAAAGCACTTTCTGTATTTTTGTTTTTAAAAAAATCTCCTTAACAATCATCTCATTAAAAGTTACTTTTCATATTTAATTATTGCAGAAAATTATTAGTTAATATAATTAAAACCTTAAAACTTTGTTAGCTCAATTCAGTATCATGTAATTTTTTTTTTATTTTCTGTCTTAGAGATTAAGAATGTTTTTCATATTAGACCTTTCTTAAGAAAAAAGAAAACATTTTTCAATTAACTTAGACTAATCAGATTTCAGAGCGTGAATAGTTAAGAAAGAGAATGCTATGAACAGATTTCACTTTGATGAGTAGGAAAATAAAGTAATGATAAAAAAATGTTTTTATATATTAATTTTTTAATTAGGGATTTTTTTAAAAAATTTTGTGGATTTAATTATTTTTTTAATTCAAACTATTGCAGACGGATTTAATTTTCTAATAAACAGAAAAAGCAGTTAAAAAAAATTAATCCTTTAAAAACAAGTTAAATTTAATGCTTCAAAATATACCATTTTTATTTTTTATACATAATAGGAATTATAAAATTTACATCTGCTTAATAATCATATTAATAACCAATATATGTCATATTTTTACAAATAACGGAGAAAATATTTAAGATGACATATACTTTCAAAATTTCTATACCCCATCAAGCGAAACGGCACTGGATTCATGGTGGGAGGTTAGACAGAAATTAAATATTCTTGACACTGTGAATCTCGGAACTCCCTAATGATTTCCAAATGGATGCCATGACGTGCGCGGGGAATAATATCCCATGCACGTCAAAAACTTTTTCACATGAATCACTTGAATACAAAAGAATGCACTGTCCGTTTATGTATTTTGTACGCTACATTGCTTTTGTTTTTATATTTGCATATTGTTATCCCATGACTTTTTTCATCTCCCAATAAAGCCCAAAAATCATATGCAATAAATAATAAAAAGTAAAAATCTGTACCCTCATGACGTTCATGGACTTCTCCAAGGCACACAGTTTGAAGGTGGGTTTACACTCAGCCAGTTATAAGATTCCAGTAAATCTCGCATGCGCAGAAGAAAGATTGCGCCTGCGCTGAGAGAGCGGATCATAGCAAAATCTTGTCACGACGTGACAAGTTCTTGCTACTGTACATTTTCTGCGCATGCCTTGTCTTAATGAATGACCTGTAGCTAGCAAATGAGAGGGAGAGTGCTTTTTCGGGAAATACACCACAAAGTTTTGAAGATATCAACTGCTTTAAGACAGTCTAATTATCACTCGAAAACTTTTCCAAGAGCTTTTTCCAGGCCCGCATGCTATTTTGATGCAAAAAGGAGTTCCAATGCTTTATTGATGAGATATGGATTATTCACTAGCAATACGGCATACCCATTGCACTTCTTAGAAAATAAAAATGCAAGTGAAAAATAGATTTGAAGAAGCTGTAATATACTGTTATGACTAGTTGTTTAATCCGTTTGATATAATCTTATTACTGCTCAAGTCTTATACATGAAAAGTATTTCAAAGTAATTTATCAAATTACTATTTATAATTATTGCACACTTCATATTTGCATATTTATCGAATATTTAGATAACAGCAATCAATAAATTGGTATATATAGTACAGAGAATTTCCATACTTCCAGAACGATTACCCCTTCCAACCTTGTAATTGGAAGCGGTGGATGTCGGGTATCTAACGGAAGAGAGGCTTATATGTCACTTTTCTCATCTGTTTAATAGGCGGTATATATGAATATAAATGAAGGCATTTTGATTGACGAAGAGTTTTCCAATATATTACCATAGTGTTGAAATACATGCCAGAAAGGCCAATTAATTCCAATTGGCCTTTCTGATTGTCCTTATTGATTCTTAATCGATTCATCTGACACTTATCTGGTGATAAAGCTTTATGAAAATATTTGATTGACCCTGATATTAAAATAGTGGACTAATCGAATGTATTTGATTGAATCATATTCTGAAATAGTGTATTCATTAATAAATTAAGTTTCCTTGCAAAATGTTTTTTTTTTAATTAATGGTCAAAGAATTGGAATGGTCGATTTCTTCTTCTTTGGAATTATTTTCGACTTGAGATAAAGAAAAAATTATTTTATTTATTTAACTAACCACATGTTAATAGTCTTATTCGAAATAAATATATTCGGTAATTAAAGAAGGAACAGTTTAAATATTAAAGGAGGTAATTTTTAGTGCAGCCAATTTCATTTGAATTAAACAAAAGTTGCTAATCATAAACCTAAAGCAGTAGTGGTTCAGTTATACGACAAATGAATTCAGTAACTAAATATTTTGGAATATTGTTCAAGTAAAACCCATAATTTTATTAGATATTATATATGTCGCATTTTTTAATGAAAATATAATTTTGTTGATGGACGAGACTCTTTTTAACTTCATTAGGTGGAGGAAAATAATTGAGGAGTTGCAGAAACAATTATTTCATTATTTTCTAAGTTCCACATTTCACAAGACAAAACAAACACGAACACGAAAATACACAACACTCACGTAGAATACAATCCATAATGATCCCCAGGAAAGATCATGGGAAATATACCTTAATGTTAATAAAGTAACGCATCTGTTGTATCAAAAGAGAAGGTAACCGAGTTATGTAATCTCTGTAATCTTCATTTTTTTTTCAAAAATCATTTACAATTTGGGAAAATGAAAGATGCTTTTTTTAAAGCTTTCGTAAAACGATGAGACATGAAAAAAAATTAATAGTAATTAATTAACTATCATCAAACGGTTTGGTGGTAATTAAAACATTTCAGTTATAACAAAAATAAGAATATAATCTCAATGACTATAATATTGAAAAAATATAATTAATTAAATACTTAGAATTTTAAAACATTTCCACAATAGCAATTTTAAAAAGTATTTTTACTCCCCATTTTTTTTTTTTTTATCATTCTAACTAAATATTTTTATCAATTAAAAATAACCAGATGGGACGGTCTCCCTGAAACTCTCTCGCATATTCTCCAATCATTTATTATCACCCTCCCCACGCAAAAAAATTAGGGGTCTTGAGTAAGGGCACGGAAATCTTATATAACGTTGATGAAGGTTAGATACAAAATATAGATCTTCGGCGTAAATCTAACATGAATCTATGGCGGGAATATTTATTTTAAACTCAATTTTGCCCACCGATTACCAATAATATTTTACAGGGAAGTGCAATAATAGTCAGAAAATAACATACCGAATTTCATTGATTTAAGTCATTCCTTTTATGAATTACTTCATTTACATGGATGGGAAAATACAGATTGACAGAGGGTCAATCATTGGACAGAAATTTGATAAGAATCGATATTTTAGATTCTAATCCTGTAAATACTAATTTTTTTTCCACCCAGCTCTATACGATTTATAGCTGTTCTGTTTCCTGCTACTTGAACAGAGGGAATGATTTCCTTTCAATGTATTTCATTCAAAATTTGATAGATATCTAAAAATTAGATCTTAATTCCATATACCGAATTTCATTCTTCTAGCTCAAAAGGTTTTTAAGTTATCGAGTTTACAAAAAAACAGGCACAAAGCCAAAAATGTAGTTTTGGAATCGAGGAGGGGAGGGGATCTGAAAACGTAGAGATTCGTCAGAATGTTGAGTTCGAATTTTTTGACGATTACGATAATTCCTCTGTATTTCGTATACGAAAAAATAAAAGTTATATTTTTGCTATAAAAGCGTTTCTGAGTTAAATAGATATTTTATTAACATATAAAATTAATATACCTTACGTGTATTTTAATAGTGTCCAAGCGACTCATATCTAAATAATTAGATATAAACATATTTGTACATATATTTCTACGTCGCTGTAGAGGCATTATACATCACCTACATAGAAAAGAGGATTCTGCATAGCTTAGCATCAGGTCATGTGCATTAGCAGCACCTGTGTCTGAAACAATATTTGAATTGATGCCTCTTTTCCGCTTTCCTTGAGGGTTTCTTATCTTTTTTTTTATTCATGATAATGGAAAATATGTCATTACCTGATTACTTTACTTAAACAATCTCATTCACTCGACATTTTTGAATTTCACAAGAATGATTATCGCTTGAGCAATAATAAATACAAATCAAGTACATATGATTATTCTAATTTACTTCATTTCAACTGATTAAGTAATTACTTAGCCAAAGGGCCCGTTTTAAGACTAATGTCCTTACTACAAAGCTCAATCTTTTGGGACGATTTTTCGCCAAACATAAACCTGACTATTTTTTATTGCAACCCTAAAAAAGACGCTTGTTGTTATATAGCCATGCAAAGTGACGAATTGTTGGAAGGCTGGCGCGATTTTGTAGTATTTGTTTAGAAATCGGGTCTTAACTTCTTAAGATTTTTTGCACCCATTTGGACGTTTTTGCTAAATTAAAATATAAGATAATTAAAGATAAGATTTGTTAAATTAAAAGATGAGAAAGAATTAAAAAATAACATCCAATCCTGAAATACCCATCTAGGGAAAAATTGCTTTCTGAGGGATATTTACCTACTCCGTAGAGACTGCTACGAGATAGGACCTTTCTCTGAGCAGATGAAACTGTCTAATCAGTTTAACTATTCTATTCCAGGACGTAATGACGAATATCGTGTAAAGAACATAAAATATAATATCGACTTTTTGTTTACAAATAAAAACTGTTTGGTGAACTTTGTCATAAATAACATGTATTTTAATATCCGTGTATTTTTAAACTGTAAATACATCGTCAATTTATTAGTATTGTCCTGAAGTGTTCGTCATTTGGGTACCATTCAATTTTTTACGAACTCAATTTAAAGATTTAAAGTTTTTTTTCTCTTTTGTAGAATATATTTAATTAAAAAAATGCAAGAGTTATTTTGAGTTTTTATTCAGATCTTAAGAGCCACTTTTAAAAGTCTTGAGCTTCTCCTTTTTTATGCTCTTGCAAATGTTAAATTACAAATGTATTATCTCATCCAACATTTGTACTTTAATGCAAAAGCAGAAAAACTATGCAAGATTCAGTTGTACGTTGTATAAGTTGACGCATGTTCATGAAAAAAAAATGATGTTATATATAAATTATACCGAAATGTTTTCATAAAGCAATATTTTTAAGAAATGGAATTTTTAAAAACATTTTGTTCATTAATACAATAAATCAATTAACTTTGATAAGAAAGAAAAATATTGTTACAAATCTGTAATTTTGCTACCCGGCACGAATAGTGTCATCCTGGGAAAAACCGTTAAAACCCTTTGTAAGATCTGTCCTGTGCGTCAATGACCTGAGAGCTTGGTGGCCATTTGGCGACTTGGCGATTATTTGGTGACGAATTTGGCGACTAAATGGATTATACTGGAAAGTTCAAGAAGTTTCACGGTCCATCCAGTAGGAACCAAGATACAATCAGATGCGCCCTGATTGGTCTGAAGATTCTAGCCCCGCCTCCCGGAACTATAAAAGACGGGCACTCTGAAGCTGCAGAGAAGTTGTGTGGATCGTCAGAAGTCGTATGTGAGAGGAGTCGGAGTCGCCGACAAGTAAAAGATTTTAGAGGATTAGACAGCCAGCAAGCTGCTGAACAAGCGATTAAATGTGTTACGTTATTATGATTGATCGACGGTGCACAAGTTTTTTTGTAACAATATGAAGTTGAACGAGTGGTGAACAAGGATTATGAATCAAATTTTACAATAAAAAAGAACAAAAATTATGAAAACTTAGATTCTTTATCTCCAAGCATGTCAAAATCGTTCCAAACCTAAAACTTCACCAAAAATCCGACATCTTGGACAGCTACTAGAAATGGTAACAAACGGCTTTTAGAGCAGCAATAAAATTTTTTAAAGATGTCATTTGAAGAGAAATCGACCTAAAATAATTCAGTTTTGGCGACCATACATTAATCGTAAGTCTTACCAAAAAAAAAATGTTTTGAAGCAAGCAAACACCAAAGTCTTGCTTCCTTTGAAGTTTAAAATTCATGATCCTCGTTTCACCATGGAAATTAAATTGCCTCGTAACAACAACTTCTTTTCTCTTCAGGAGGTTTTGCACACAATGCTAATAAATAAATAGAAGAAACTGAATAGATACAGTTCCTTACTAAGCATGCTGAAATTGCTCCTACCTTCCAGAAATATAAATTCTGGATCGATGTAAAAAATGGTTACAAACACATCTTACGTTTCTAATGAAAATAAAAATTGTCTTCATTTTGCAAGAAATCACCAGAAAAAAAAAATCCACCTTGTCGTATTATACTATATTTTTAACCAAGCCATAAATTGCTGCTTATGTAATTTTGTTTATTATTTTTGAAAATAAATCATTATTGTTATTAATTCAAAATAGAAAAATAAATAAAATACGTTATATGAAAATAGTACTATACTATGTCCAAACTCATAATACTTTGATCAACTGTTAAAACGGTTGCTGTAAGATCTTATTTAATCAAAACTGAATTTGGCGAATAAATCTTAACAGAATTTTAAGAATAATACTTAGCGCAGTATAGCCAAACTTGACTGTTGGGCCAATAAATAGATAAAACAGTCAAATTAAGCTAATTTTTGGGATGACAGCCTTTGTAGCTAAAAATTTCTTAATCCCCCTCATTCAACAAACAAACAAATAAGCTAATTTTCAAAAAAAATCAATTTTGGCAAAATTAAGAAATCTTTTTAACCAATAATGAAAAAATAAGAAGCGTTTTTGTCTGCTATTTCTAAAGGAATAGAAAGAAGTTTTAAAATGTACGTTTAAAAATGTGTTATCATAAAACCATTGCGATAAAGCATTTCGACAATATACTAATAAATCAACAAAAACTATCAAACGAAATGAAATCATTTTGTATTAAACATTAAAAAACATATTGCTTGAAAAGCCTTTTTAAAAAACTAAATTTGAAGACAATTTGCTATTTAGGATAATGAAGCCAAAGAGATCGCACAGTATATAAACATATGGATTAAGTGAAGATTAGTGCGCACAGGAGTATGTCGCCAATATGGTAACCCATTGGAATGCTTTTCTAGCAACCCTAATACTGTTTTGTTTACTACTTTTTGCAATGGTTGAGTTGTACTTAAACTGCAACTATATTATGAAAAATGTTAAATTAAAAAAATATCGATTAAAGATTTTAATTTTGTTCTTTATTATAATTAAAATTTATTAAATAAAGAAAGTTACGCTTATAATTAAAAGTTATTTTCTTCTTTCTTTTTTTAAATGTGAATACGAACAGAAAATATTTATTCTTTTGCAAATTTTAATTGTCAGTATGCGCTTTAAAAAATCGTCTGCATTCTCACTTTAAAAGACAGCTGCAATGGAATTCTTCGCAGTTCTCGTAATTCTTTTGGTGTTCTAATGGTTGGATCCCTTCATAATTTGTTATATCAGGAGTATTTCGAACCTGTAGAATGGATGAAGGGTGAGTTAAATATATATATTTACGAGTTGATGAAGTTAGGAAAGGATGCTTGTTTGAAATTTTATATTGAGAATGGTTTGAAACCGAACCGGCAGAATGGATGAAGGGTGAGTGGAATATATATTTTTACGAGTTGATGAAGTTGGGAAAAGGATGTTTGTTTGAAATTTTGTATGGAGAATGTTCCGATTGCTTCTTTCTCCGTTCTTTCGTTTCTTTTGGTTATGTACTGTTTCTGTTATCCACACAGTCTTTATGTTCAATGTGCTAGCGAAGCTACTAGGTTCCCGCTCCCGCTGCTAGCGAAGCCGTAGGATTTTTTTTTTTTTTTTTAGTTAAAAAATTCTGCCCGGTGAGTTCTACAGATGCCTTTGGCATCTGTAGAAGGCACCGGGCAGTATGAAAAAAAAGAAAAACAAACAATACTTATCAGTAAAAAGTCCTAATTATATGTCAGGAAATAGTAACCGTAACTGTTCCATGGAAGTATTTGTTTATTTTGTCCGCCATCTTTATTGGCGACTTGGCATTGTTGGCGCATCTGGGTGCACACTAAAATACACTTTTACCAAACATATTTATATTGATCTAAAAATTCTATTTAAATATAAATCTTATTTCCTTTAAATTAAATTATTTTGAATAGTAATAACATTTTAATGTTATTTTTGAAATGAATTTCAAAAAAAAAAAAAATATTGATGGAAAAACCAAGTTCATTTTAAGTTTAATTTTTATGCATACCATGATTGGTACTTATCTGTTTTAACGGCGATCAAAAAGCACCAAGAAAGAATTTCCCCAATCTGGCGACTTCAATCGTCAAACTGTACAGCATGTGATTCGCTCTTTCAAAATTTTTCATAATAAATAATAATGCACTTGAGTATATTTTTAAAATTTAGCGAAATTTTTTCTTGACGCTTTTCGGTCGCAATTAAAAACGAATTGTACTCCATGATTTATATTGTAGTTTGAAATTAATGATTTCTAGTATTTGCTAAATTCTGAAGCAGATTGATGAATTAATTTTTTTAAATCCCTTTCTTTAAATCATAGCTTCGAATTTAATCAAAAGCTTATTTATTCTGTTAAACTAAGAACTAAAAATATATATATAATCATATGTTTTAAGATAGACTTCTAATTGCTACGCTAAATAATTTCTATCTGAGAATAAATTTCGTCCTTCATTTTTATATAATTAGTGTTACATATACAAAGCAAAATCTATTATATGAAACTTAAAATCAAAATTTGCAATCGATAATCTGAAAACGTAGCACTTGTTATGGAATATACGAGTATTTTATCAGTTTCGTATATATTCACCTGCTCCTTTAAAGATATACGCTGTCATTTCTCTGAGCTCTGCTTCCCATCTCTGTGTCAACAGATAATAAATCTGACCTAGAACTAGGTTTATGGATATGAATGTTATGACTTTTTTCGGACGCTATATTTGCTTTCGTGTATAAAACGTGAGATTCAACTCAGCGATCTCGTTTAGAATTAGAAATAGCGCCATTAGCTGGTTTTCCAGAAAGGAACTAAAAGAGAATGTATTAATTCTGTTTTGGAAATTAAAAAAAAAAAGACCCGAATTTTTATGAGTTTAAACATTTCTATTTTTCCTATCATTTCTAGAGTTTAATCTCATTGCTATTGTTCGAATAAGGCCATTTATTATTAGTTTTTTTTAATTGCAATCAATTTTATAAGTAAGCGAGCCATCTGATGTTAAAAATTATAAATGTTTCTAAAATATATGTTAAATTATAAAATATTAGCCGCCTTGAGGACCAATTTGTTCGCACTTATTCTTGGGTTTCCTGACTGTTAAATGGGCCGCAGAGGACTGATGGCAATGTCTCGGCTTCGGAACCAGAGGGTTTCAGACTCGGACCCGATTCCACCGTAAAACCCTCGTGTAATGAATGGGTCAGGTGCACGTTAAATGCGTCGGGCCAAACGTACTCCCACTGGTGCGGTGTGGAAGCTTGGAGAAGGAGGTACCAGCTCAGGTGTCATCCTCATCATGTGACCTCCGTTCAAAATTACGAGGTCCGTCCCAAAATAGCCATAGTTTGCTTTAAAAACGGAGCGTCAATATAACTGAACTGAACTGAACTCCTGACTGCTAAGCTATTGATATGAAATCCATTTATTTGGAATTTCATTTCGTAATTTTTCAGTACTGAAAAATATAGATGTAAGGTAATCTGTCTGTTTTAAATTAATGTATGTAAAAAGTAAAGTAAAAGGTAAATATAAGTAAATAAAAGTACACTAAAATAAAAAAAACGAGAGTGAAATACCTACTTCGGAGTTATTGTCCCAAGAAATAAAATATTTTTGAATTATAGCACTGTTTATAGGAGAGATTACAGGGTTTGAATTTCATCATTATACGAAAAGTATTGTTAAGGTATAGCTACAAATGAAATTTCTAAAAATTATTAAAATCAGAGATAATAATTATTGTAAAACTAATATTACTAAAAAAACTAATTTTATAGAGAAAATATTGCAATCATTCAAAAACTCCCACCTCGGGACTTTGACGAATCTCCATGTTTTAAAAATCCCCAAATTTGAACACGTTTTGTCCGTCCATCCGTATGTTTGTGAACACGATAACTTAAAAACGATTTCAACACGAAGGATGAAACTTGGTATCTGAACTTACGACCTAATTAGAAGATTTCTGTCAAATTTTGAACTAAATCCTTTTACAAAAACTCTAGCTGGCAAGTTGTTCAAGTAAAAGGGAACTGGTTAAGCTGATGAAATATGGTATATGGTTTTAACACCAAATTTGTTAATTTCTGTCAGATTTTGAGCAAAAACCATTCTGAGAAAGTCTGTCTGTTCGACGGCTGTCTGATATCTACAAATCTGATAACTACAAAGCGAGGAGAGCTAGATAGATAAAATTTTATATACAGATTTAAGATCTAAATTAGAGATACTTTTCAAGCGTAGAGCCAAATATATCAAAAGGTTCACCTTCTTTTAGTCTGTACTTTCACAAGCATGCGATAACTCAAAAAAGAATAACTTAAATACATGAAATTAGATGTGTGATTTTGTTGCTATAATTGTAATCCTGAGTCAAATTTTGATTTCAGTTCTGTTTTAAACGATTCTAAAACACAAATTCGATTTTCTTGTTTCTATTGCTAGATGCTAAGAATTATTCACCAAAATAAATCGCCAAATATCACGCAATAAATTAATCAGAAATACTAAATTCTCGCCAAAGTTTAATATTTCGTAACTACGAGCGGCCTTTGACTATTGGTTTGTTCGATTAGATCGTTCACTTTTTAGGCTATTAAATTATTATCATGTGATGCTTTATTTTTAAAAAATTTCCCCTTGTTTGATATGATAGAAAAACATGAATTCAATTGAATAAATTAAAAAGTTTATATATGACAAATAAAAGCCTGAGCGAAAATCTTATTACGGAGTAAATGATTGTCATAAACACGGGATTGCGCGTGGTGATAGATGATTTTGAATTTTCTTATAATATTTTAGATAAATTGTATATTAAATTGGATTGGAAATTTTGTAAAAATTAAAAAGGAAACTGTTTGGCAATAAAATTGATATCATTAAAAAGGCTATTTTTTTAATATTAAAGTCATGCGGAGATCATTTTGGTAAGATAATTATTTTAGAAAATATGGACATCAATTTTCATATCCAAATAATAGTGATTACCGCGAGTTCGCAAATTGTACAGACTAAGTCTATGGCAAAGGATACCGACGTGCTCTGATTGGTTTAAGCCTTGGCATCTTTTTGACAATGTTTCGCCAAAAAGATGCCATACCGAAATATATTTTTTCATAAAAATAAATAAAATATGTGAATTTATCCCCCGCCCCTATTTTTTACGGTTTACATGTAATATTAATCTGGGACCCATATACAGCAGAAAAGATTAAATCATGATACCTAAATTCAGGAAATATAAAAATTACAATTTATTAAAACTATATTTAGGAGTGTTTCTTCTTAATATTATTTTGATATAACTAAAAAAATTAGCTACGAAATCACATATTCCGTTAAAGCTTACATATTTATACGTTTTGGGCATTAAGTAATCATCTCCCCATATGCAGTTGATGGGAAAGTAACAAACGGTCAGCAACAAGTTTCAATGACTGCATAAATTATCTAATAAAGGTACGAAAATCATAGAAAAATAAGAATTATTTAATTGCTGCATCATATGTTGAGTAATTACTTTCATATAGTTTCATATATAAACCAATCAGAGCACGTCGGTATCCTTTGCCATAGACTTAGTCTGTACAATTTGCGAACTCGCGTGATTACCCATCTCCTGACAGAATTTTGCACTCGATTAACCTTCTGCTTAAGCCTAATTCTTTTAAATCTTCTTTTCTCTTACTGAATAGACTTTTGAAGGGCACAACGAACGCTTTCTACAACATTAATAATATTTGCAGCTATATTAATTAGATAAGAGATGCGAGGAATTCAGTGCAGCTATAAAAATGTTCAGTGGAGAATTGTTCGTTTAGATTTGATTGTTGCCGTTTGGCAATAAGTAATCAATTCGAATTCTGTACTACAAACGTTAGTGTTTTTCATAACTATTGTTCTTTAATGCCATGCAAGATATTCAATGCCTTATCATTTAATATCCAAACTTTCATTCGGGGTGATATTGGTAACACATTTATTGGGAAGTATGTGAGAACGTTTCAGGGAGACCACTTAAACCGGTTTGTGTTTTAAGTTAGTTTAAAGATTATTTTGGTGAGGGGATATTTGTGAACGATATAAATACAACCAAAATCTTACATAATCTTAAATTTAAATTCTAAATTTTGGAAAAACTGACAATTGACATTCTTTTGTCTTGAAAAGTACGTATGATAAATTTTATCAATATCAGACAAAACTGTATAAAAAAGATATTCAAACAAATATTCAACTTATATATGTATATATACAGGACAACTTTTCTATACTTTCTATAAAAGTTTCATTTAGGGTTGTCAATTAAACTAAACGGAGTGTTTAATTAAAATTCCAATTCTGATTGGTATCCGTACAATTAATGCAGTTCTTTTCAATCTTTGAAAAGCACTGCATGTCCTATACTAAGAGATTCTAAATCAGTTTTAAAATGAGGTTTAAGGTGTTTTCGAATGCAGCTTCCTTATATTTTTAAAAATTAATATGGAGAAAGAATTTTCGACTACTCTGACACTTTCTCTTCTACAAGAAAAGAAAGTGCCAACGAAACTGAAATTAAAGAAATCTCACTTTTAGAATCATGCAGTCAGTGAGATTTAATTTAAATTCCTTGGTGTCACTTTCAAAATCCCAATTAAATTTTCATTTGAAATAAACTGAAAAAAATAGTTTAAATGCTTATTGTCATGAAATCATTTAATGTACGATTTAACGAGATCTCTTATAAATATCCAATTTAAAAGATGGAGACATGCAGATACCTGAAAAATAGAATTTATTACTTTTTTATTACTTTTAGGAATGACAGTTCCTTGAATGCGAAGAACACAACTTTAAATCCGTAAATTAAAGTTAAATTCGTATGTACATATTAAAGTCCAAATTATTCAGTGAACTCTATTTCACGTTGAAAACTTTTCTGTAAATACACAGATAATACAGAATTAAAACTCTCCTACTAAATAAATATAAAGCTTATTTATTCTGTTGTATGTATTTTGTTGGAATTTAGCAATAACATTAAATGATTTATGGGAGGAAAAATAGAATTGCTATAAAAATAGCTCAAATTTGGTCATTAGATAATATTTTATGCGAATTAGAAAAAGCATTATGAAAATTATAAATTTTGTAATTATACTACGCATACGCAATGGAACATAATTTCTACTTAATTACAAATAAATTAATTAATTAATTGTTATGAAATTTTCCATGATACTTTCTCTTTGTTTTTCCTCCAAATTATAATGAAACAGGTTAGTTAAAATGAATCACAACCACATAAACATCCACATCCAAATCCATTTTTGGTACAGTTCTACAAACGGGTACCATTTGGCGATTTTCCGCCAAATTTTTATCGCCAAGTAGAGCGGACGCTGTAATCTTCAGAATTGTATTTCTCAATATTATGACTATTTTCAAGAGATTTTTTCTGGCGATTACAGCGTCCATGGGGCTACGGCAGGAGAAAAATTTGGCATGAAGTATACAAAAAGAACAAAAACAAGATTAAAGTTTGGCACCAAATTTGGCTGTACCCGTCCCTAAGATTTAGCCCCATTTTTTATTTCACACTGTTGCCGTTCGCATAAAACCATAAATCTTTTTCGTCACAAAATTCGTTTCAGTACAAAGTTGTTTCATTTAATATTAAAACTTCTTAGAACTTTGAAATTATTTTAGTTTAAAAAAATATTTTTTTAAAAATCACGTCTCGTGGTAATGATATGAATATTTTTTTAAGTCGCTACACCGTACTTTACCATATTTTTAACAAAATTTTGAAGAAAAAAAATTATCCTCTAGTTTAGTACTCTACTGAGAGTAAAAGGAAAAATGCCTTTTTGTTTTGTTTAAAAATAGATGAACATATAGGAAAAACATTGTTCAAAGAAGAGCGTAAATTTAACTCTAACTTTAACCCTCAACAGTTTTCACAGAAAGAACATTTCACTTTAAAAAAACATGTACTGTAAAAAACGTGCAGAAGAAGAAAGATTAATGGTCAAATTTGCAAATATGCATTTTTATATATAAACAGAGAAGATATAATATGCATATCATTTAAATGAACAATATCACTTAAATGAATAATAATTTAAATTTAGCACGATGGGTGACATTTATTTCATCATATAAAAGCTATGCTGCAAATTGTTTTTAAAAGTTTGATACAAGGTAAAGCACAAACGTTTTTATATTCCTTTTATATGTTATTTCAAACTTTAATTTCCTGTTCCCTTATTCGCATTCAAATAAATCTTTTGAATAAACTTTCTAGAAATCTTCAAAATTTCATAATGATACTCGAATTTCATCATTTCATACCATCAAATTAAATTTATATATATTGTGGATGTCTTTATTTTTTTAATATATCTCTTCAGCTGGCAACATGTTTCATTTAGTCTCTGTTATTATTGTTTTATAAATTTACTGTCAATCATGATGAATGCAGAACTTGCAAAGATATGACAGAATTATAAAAATATTTACAGCGTCCAATTCACAAGGATCAAATGATTATCTTAAATAAGCGTATAATTACGCTTCTGAATACTATTTTGATGGTATCAATTTCTTTCTCATCTTCTAAATGCGAAGAAAGACATTTTAATGAATATTTAAATAGCTATGAAACGGCAGAATGCGAAGTTGTTAAATACAAATATAAGAGGAGTACAAACTCTATGAAGAATGGAGATACGAATCATAATAGAACAATTGAAATCAAACTTAAAGCCACCAGTAAGACTTTTAACTTACTGTTATTTGAAGATAAATTGTTCAGCAATATATCGTTTGCTTCTTCATTAACCTCTGAAGACAAGATTGGTAAGAATTCAATCACAAAGTTTTACGAAGGTGTGTTGAAAGATAATCCTTATCGAACATCTGTTATGGGTTATCTACACGAGGACACTTTCTGTGGCACAGTTTTGGAAGGAGGTGATACTTATTTTGTTCAACCAGTTCCATTTTTAAAGCCAACAGCTAAGTTTTCTAATAAGGTTGTAATTTATAAAACTGAAAACTTAAACCTGTCACTTGCAAATCAAACTTTTGTATCATCTTGGCACTTTTTATCCCGAATATCAAATGTGACAATAAACTCTACTGTCGAACGTGAAGGCATTAATTTTAAAAACAAGACGGCAGATTTGTTTTGTGAAATTGAAATAGTTGCTGATCATACTCTGTATCAGTTCTTTGAAGAAGATTCAGATAAGTTATCAGCTTATATGTACCTCCATGCAAAGCATGCTGACAAAATATTTAGAAAAACTGATTTCAATATGGATGGAAAGCCGGATGGAATAAGAATTTCGGTAGCAAGAATAGATATCTACAAAGCTGCTAATGAGTTGAATTATCCAATGACTTCAGCAGAAACACTCAGTGATTACTTGACAAAATTTGTAACGAGAGAACAAGAACCTGAGTTTTGTCTTTCAATAAGTATGTCTTATAGGTCTTTCAGAGGCTCGGCTATAGGTGAAGCTTTCAGACCAGATGCAACCTATCCAAATATTGCAGGTGGAATATGCGAACAGACTCTTATAGATCAGCATGAAAATGTAATGAATTTCAATGTTGCTGCTATAAATCTACGACTTGAAGACAAACCTTTATTACCATTGGCAATTACACTCTTAGCTTTTACCCACGAAATTGGTCATGGCTTTGGGAGTGACCATGATGACCCAACATATAAGCCATGCTCTCCTGAAGCACCTGTTGGTAAATATTTGATGCATCCAAAAGCAATTCCAGCAAATGAACAACGACCAGAATTTTCGCCATGCAGTCGGATAGCCATGCGTGGGGTTCTTAGCAAGAAAGGTGACTGTTTGAAACCAAAAGATCCTAAATGTGGCAATGGAATTAAAGAAGGCTTCGAAGAATGTGATTGTGGTTGGTCAGAAATATGTAACACATTAGATCCTTGCTGTAATCCTTCTAATGTTGAGTTTCCAATCATAGGATGCACATTAAAAGGAAATGATTCTCAATGTAGTCCCAAGGAAGGTGACTGTTGCACTGAGAAGTGTACTGTAATTAAGAAACCAGAAACTGTTTGTTACAGTGATGCTTCGAACTGCATTACAAGTTATTGTGATGGTGTAAGTCCAGATTGCCCTGTGCCAGAAAGGAATATTAGCGAATACCCTTGCCACATAAACCCACTTACATGCAAAGATTGCAATGAAACAGTTTGTGCTTTAAAAGGCCTAGAAGAATGCCACTGCATTCATAATATACTTCTTGAGTGCTTAATATGCTGCAAGACAGACGATGGCTGCGTCCCTGCCTCTAGCGTAGGCATTCTTAATCCTGCAGGAGGGAAATACATTCACAAAAGCGGTACAAGATGCAATTATGGAATTTTCTATTGCGATGCTGCAGGAAGATGTGTGAATCCTGGCATGACGGAACAACCCGCAAAACATAAGAAAAGTATAGTGTTGGTCGTATTCTTGGCTCTTCTTGCCGTGATTGCAACAGGAATATTTTTTGTTATACTGTACACATCTGCTCCGGCTATCAATCTTGAAAATTTATTTTTGTCGCGTAATCATATATAATAATCGTTTATAGGTAATAAAAACGTATTGCATTTTGTGAAGATTTTTGTTCAATATGAAGCTAAAAATTCCATAAGTGTATGAAAAACTGCTAATAATAAATCACGTTTACTCTCTCTTTAGAAAATAATAAGTTAAATTCGGTTATTTTTATACTAAGCGCAATTTTTTTTCCAATCTTATGATTTATTTACTAGCCTCCTTTGGCAACCAATTGATTCGTTGTGAATGCTGATTATGTTTAATTTCAGTTTAATATCCTATGAATATTTAATACACATAATTCTCGAATCAAAATGGTTTTAATTCATTATTTTCTAAAAAGACATTGAAGTCATTTTATTTAAGTACGTTTATACTAACCTCCATTATTGTATAAATAAACCTACTTAAGGGGTTAAGTTGCATGATATCTTATTAGTTAACGATTAGTGTTATAAAAAGCAAAACTGTTTTGGTAATTCATCTTCTAATTGCATGTTATTTTTTTTAGGATCTATAAGTTTACCGTTACTTCTCATATAAGCTGCGAGAATAATAAACTGAATCTTTTTCCTTATCTCTCAATTAAGTTAGAACATCACGTGACAATTATTGGAGGAATTAATAAAAATGGTTTGAGTGGCACTGCAATATTGGAAACTGTTGTTTCAAATTATGCAAAAAATTTTTAATGACAAAATTCAAAAAATTTCTACGGCTGTTTTTTAAATTTTGGGATGGTGCAAAGATTCTTTTTTTTTTCAATCATTATTTCAGAAACTCATGAAGAAAACGTCAATATCCCCTTGGTTTTTACATAATTAAAATTCTAATTAAAGTATTAAATAACTCTATGAAGTACATATTTCCATACCCCAAATTATATTTCTGATAAATTTGCTCTGGGTCTAACGATCTGCCTTATAGGCTGGCAACACACACATACAGAAACATGCACGCATGAACTCCTTTTTTTATTAGTTGAGATTTATTCTAATCCGGTGTAACGATCTGAAACTTCAAACTCTAATTGGGTTTATTAATCAAAGGCTTTACGAAACTCTTGGTTATTTCTTTCTTCTTATTGAAAGGTTTATTTTTTCTTAATTTAGCTCAGATTTTTGATGAGATGGAAATGCATCGGCAGCAATGTCCTCCTGGAAAAGGAATTTTGTCTGAACCTTTCTTCTTTTTTTTTAAATATATGCGTGAAAAAATCATATAGAGAAAAATAGCAAAGCCAACAAAAGTCGTCTCCCTAAAACTTTCTAGAATATTCTCTTATAAAAACTTATCCCAGAGTGCACCTTGCTTGACATTGACGTACAATAGTTACAAAATTTTAAACTTTTTCGCTAATTTAACATTTTTTCTGAATTTATCGTGTTACCCTTGGCGAGGTTTCTGACGATCATTATCTGGCATCAAGTTAATATTACCCGAAAATTGATTCTTTATTTTATACTCGGTTGTTTCCAGACGATTGAAAAAAAAATCTGCTAAAAAGTTACATTTGTAGCCAAAAAAAATCTTATACCTAATTTAATATATATGTAACTCATTGAATTTTTGAGTTATTAATTTTATATGTTTCTGGGCCGGCGTCCTGGCATAGGGGTAGCGCGTCTTCCCCGTGATCTGGGCGTCCCGGGTTCGAGTCCCGGTTTGGGCATGGTTGTTCTTCTGTTGTTCTATCTGTGAGATGTGTGAATGTGCCCTCCTGTAAAAAGGGGTTGTGCAAGCGAATGAATGATGCGTGAGTGGCAAAGTCGTACTCTTGGCCCTAGTTGGCGCTGCTATAAAAAATAAGAGACGTTCCCCCTCAGGCTTAAATCGCTGTCTTCGTAACAGCGGGCTTGTCAGTGGCAAGTGCCATAAGAAACAAACAAACAATATGTTTCTGAAAGTACTGTCTAACAGACGGGCAACCTCTCGTTGGATTTCGCACAAAATTTGATAGGTATGTGCATTATACATGTTAAAAATGCATACCGAATTTTGCCTATCTAACTCTATTTTGTTATTAAAGTGTTAACTTGTATTCTAATAGCCGAATAGACAGACAGCCTCTGAGCAGATTTTACTCAATTTCATAGAAATATATCTAAAGATCTTATACCAAATTTCATACGTCTAGCTCAAAATATTTTTGAGTTATTTTTGTCACAGACAGACATTTTCCATAAATGAATTTTTCGAACTCAAGGACGTTTAAAACGGAGGGATTAGTCAAAATCTCGAGTTCAAATTTTTTGACGATTACATTACTTTCTCTGTACTTCGTATACGAGAAAGTAAAAAAGGAAGAGTGTGTTTCCTTTTTCGAATTAATTTATTTATTAATTATCTTAAAATTCAATGACTCATCATCAGAATATCTTGTCATTTGATCGTTCTTAAAATCTTTATTCTTTATGGTTTAGTGACGGAGAAATAAGACTGTCAACTAAGTTATGTCAGTTAATAAAAGATTCGAAATAACATTTTTTCTAATTATACTGAAACATTTATATTCTTCAATTGGCTTTGAATGTTTTTTATAGATTTCAGTGTGCATAAAAAGAATATGTTCTTAAAAATTTTCTGTCACCCTCCAATTTTAAGGTGTACGTCACACTTAAAACTTCAAAAATAGTTCAAAATATCGATTTTTATTATTATTATTATTATTGCTTCAAAATGTTCTCTGAACCTTTAGCATTCAAACGATACCAAGATGTTTTCAATATTTGGAATATTTCTCGAGTTATAATTATTTTTCTTGAGGTACTTTCACTAAAAACTCTAGTTTCATTTTTTTTTTTAACTCATTTTATGAAGAATGATATTTTTCCACTATGTTGCTTCATTCATACAATCATAACTCAACAAGAAATGAACCAAATACAAATATTTATATATCAAAATAATCTGAATGAAACAGTGGATGTTTTGTGCCTCAATCAAAATTATATTTATAGAAATAAGTTTTAATGGCTATTTAAAAGTTAAAATTTCAGAAAAAAATCTCGCTTTTTCTATTTATTGTTGATGAAAAAAATGTTAGAAAAAACTATATATTTTTATAACTTGATTGAGGCAGACAACATGAAGACTAATATTAGGCATAGTTTCCAATTAGAATTGTGTGTGGTACAAATTAGAATTTAAGATATCATGTTTCAAAAATTATGCTAATTATCTCATTAAATATTATTTAATTAATTAATAATTAGTGAAAATTGTTTTTTTTTCTCACTGAAATGAGTTTAAACATATATTATTGGCCTACTGTAAAAAAACTGGATTTTTAAAGTTAAAATTAAAAAAAGAAATTTTCTAGTGTGTACGTACACCTTAAGGACTTTTTGAATTTTAGGGGCTATCCTATAGCAGTTATAATTATATTACGTACACTTGGTCCAGAGATACATTTTTTAAATAGTAAAATTTTCTGTCCAGTTTCGATTTTAATCGGTTGAAAAAAAGATATCCAAAAAACACATTCGGTTTTCTGATTATTGCGTACTAACCGCATCTCAGTGATCAAACGCCAAGATTGCCTTCTATTAGACTCTTTTGTAACTAATGTTTGTTAAAGTATATATGAAAGCTTCAAGGAGGCTATTCCTGCTTTTTGCTTTTGGTCCAATTATTTTGTTTAAGTTATCTGTTCATGTTTTCCAATTGCTTTGTTATGATTACAAATTATTATATTTTCGGTTATTTAGAATTGAAAAAAAAATAGTGGCAAAATGGAAAAAAAAAATTATCTGAACTTACATTAGAATGTGATCTGACGTTTTGATCAAATACTGCAGTTTCGTAAAAAATTGTTGCTTTACATTATAAGCAGAATTTGAAGATTTCACAAAGTTTGTAGTGACAATGAATCCGTAACATTTATCAGATATCGACGCACAAGCTTCAGCAAACCGCTTACTCATAATATAAAATGGCTGATTCTTTTTTATTTAAATTAATAATTTTATTTTAAGTCTACCGACAAAAATGTGAGTAGTAAATGTGTTTCTGCTCACCGCACATTGAGCTTTGTCGTTTTTCAGCCACAACACAACGGATGCTAGCAGTTGAAAACGTTCATTCCCGGAATAGGGTCAGGGGATTTCATCTAAACATTGAATTAAATCAGAGAAAATATAACTGATTTTATGTACTCTGATTAAAAATTTTAATTCAGTACTTGAGGAAAAAGTTTAAAATTCGTTTAATGATTATAAATGTTTTAGACTATTGAAAAAATATACATCATATTATCAAACTTAGTAATAGGAAAAACAATTTACTTTTAAGGATGAAAACTGCTTCGATAAATCAATTTTTGGAGAAAATATAAAAAATGGAAGGAAGTTAAATTTAGAAGGTTAATTAATTAGGAAGTTAAATTAATTATTTTGGAAGTTAACTTAATTATTTAGGAAGTTAAATTCATTATTTAGGAAGTTAAATTCATTATTTAGGAAGTTAAATTCATTATTTAGGAAGTTAACTTATTTAGGAAGTTAAATTAATTTGTATATTTTCATAAATGTCACTTTAATGATATTTATCTCTCTTTAACAGATTTTTTTCTCCTATATGAAATACGGAGAAATTATTGTAATCGTCAAAAATACAAATTCGATATTTTGACGAAGTTCCACATTACAGATATCTCCGAGTCCGAAAAACATACTTTTGGAAATTATCTGTCTGTTTGTCAGTCTGTCCGTCTGTGACTACGATAACTCAAAAACGCTTTCAGCTAGACGGATGAAATTTGATATACAGTAATTTGTAGGTTTCTTTCAAATTTGGAGCTAAATTCTTTCAGAATAAGCAATCTATTCATTTAAAATGAATCTTAAATCATTTTAATGCTTTAGTTTTAGATATTTTTATTTCTTACTTTAGGAGCCAGGTAGCATTTCTTAAATTATTTGAAGGAATTGAAGTAAATCATATAATAGCCTTCTGAACTATAATGTTCTTGTTTTATATTTCTTTTCAATTAAAAAAAATATTTCTTCCCATTTTCAAAACTATTAAAAGTTTTAACTTATATAATTTTGCTTCATAAGGGATTTTTTTTCAAACTATTTTATACAAAAATTTAAAAATATAAGTATTTTATATTTTATATTTTTTCAAAACATTCACTCGAATGTAATGACATAAATTAATATTTCAGTTACAAATTCGCAGATAAAGCATATCACAACACTCAACACACATCATGCAAATTAATAAGTAAAAGCAGACTATAATATTAGCCTACTGACAGAAGATTTAAAAAGTTACAGACAAGATTATTTATTATTTCTCAATAAAAGGACAGAGGTACCGAAAATCGATTCTAGGTCTAATTTTAACTTGTATTTTTTTCTTATATGGCCTTGTACGACAATTCAGTAGAATTAGGGAAGTACCTTATTGGCATGATCGCCAAAGCTGATTACTAAGGTCACCGCCTAATAGGAAGCAAGTTCGCCAATTTGCGTTTGCTAACTATATCTTTTAATACGACATCTAATCGATAGCTTTACGGAGTTTCAGGTCGAATTCAGAACAAACCGGCAACTGAGAATGAAAGAAAGATTTATATCAAATTAAAATAAAATATTTACAAATTGCTTTAAAAAGTTTCGCCCTTTTGATAAGAAATAAAATTAAAATAATATGCTTTTACAAATAAAGTTATTACATGCATACTAATAGCATGCATGCACAGAAGCTATAAAAGCGGTAGCTCAAAGTTGCAGTAACTTAAATGTATCAAATCTGGTATAGGATTTTGTGATTGTAAATGTAGTTTTGTGTCAATTTTCTGTTTCAATTGATTGAGAAAAATGTGTCTAAAACCTAAATTTCGATTTTTGGATACTGTTAATGCATGCCAGGATTAATCGCCAAATAACTCGCCAAGGAAATACAATAGATTCGGTAAAAATGTTATATTTCTGCCAAAAGTTAATATTTCGGAACTATTATACGCCAATACCATGTAATGCGCTCTCAGGCTTGGACACTTTAGTAGAGAGCATACGAGAAAGTTTGGGGGACACCACTGCAGCTGGTTTCTTCAACTAGCAGTATAAAAAGTGTTAATAAATTCACGCTTGTTTGATTATCATAATTGGTAATATCCCAAGGACAATAATGAAAATTATTGATGTATATATGATTATTTTCAGCTCTTAGGAACAATGGGTAAAGTAAAGAAGGATACTTTGCAATAATTATTTTAAACTGATTTGTTTCAGAGTTATAAAGCTTGAATTTCATAATCTATTTTTTTTCACACACTTTCCAATGTATCAAAATTTTGAAATATAGCGCAATTCTGTATTTTTGACTTTCATAATAATTCAATATTTTCAAAAATTGAATTAATTTAATTCAATTTTAACTATTTTATGAAATGTGCTATCTGATAAATAATTTGGAAAAAAAAAATTTTTTTTAATATTTATTACAAAATTATATAAATAAGGTTTTTAGAAACGCACTTTTACTAGCGTTCTAAAAGGTAGAAAAGTAGTTTTTATCAAAGCTGTTTGAACGAAAACAAATTTATAAAATTGTAAAATGCAAATAACCACACTATAAATAAACTAAGCTTTGCTGCATGTTATAGAGAAAATTTTATCAAAAAGCTATAGTTCCATCAAAACATTTAGTCTTATTTTTGCAAATGTTAGAATTAAAATTAATTACTTTTTTTAGGCATTAAAGTTGTAGTATTTTCCCTTTTACATTTACTACACAATATATATATATATTTTTTTATAAATGGCACAAGCAATAATTTATGGACGCACATATTTATACGACTTATTCCATTAAATACATATATTTCAACCTTATTAAATAATAAGATGAAATTTTAAATAAATGTATTATGTGCTTAACAGTTAGGAAACTTAATATTCTAGACGAAAAAGCTAGTTTCCAAGGGCACTAATTTTATTATAAATTTAATTATTAATTAAATAATATGCCTCTGAGTATGTGCCCATTCAGTAATTCAGGAATCTTGTTATATTATATTTATATTATACATAATCATCTGCACATTAATTCTGATATGTGTGTGTGTGCGTAATGATATTTTAATTCTAATTTTAATTTAATTAATTTCCGAGATTTTATCTTAATTTAGCCTATAGTAACTTCATTCTAAAATATTCTCTTATTTCGTGATCCAATTCCACTTTCTCTACGTAATTAATCCGAGAGCTTTGTAAAATTGCTGAATCGGCTAAAAGTCTAACTTTCCCACAATCCGCGTGAAGGGACAAAATACCGCTGACGAGACAAATTCTTTTTTAAAACTTCCCTGTGTTTCTCCTGCCTTGTTGGCGCGTGTAGCGAAAATTCCTATCGAAATCTCATTATATATTAGCACTATGAAGAAATATTTTCCCTATCAAAATCTTAGGTTATATAAGACCGGAGATATCCAAAAATGTCCAAGAGCCTTTTCCTCATTTCTCCCTATGTCGTTCTGTTGTGTGTGCGTGCTCATCGCTTGTACATATGCCTGTTTCTTCAAAATGAAATAAAGCGACGTCACGAAATCGAAAGTCTTTTTACTGTCTTCAAAACTGCATCCTGCTTCATATAAAAGAATACTTATATATATATATATATTGTTTGTTTGTTTCTTATGGCACTTGCCACTGACAAGCCCGCTGTTACGAAGACAGCGATTTAAGCCTGAGGGGGACGTCTCTTATTTTTTTATAGCAGCGCCAACTAGGGCCAAGAGTACGACTTTGCCACTCACACATCATTCATTCGCTTGCACAACCCCTTTTTACAGGAGGGCACATTCACACATCTCACAGATAGAACAACAGAAGAACAACCATGCCCAAACCGGGACTCGAACCCGGGACGCCCAGATCACGGGAAAGACGGATATATATATATATATATATATATATATATATATATATATATATATATATATATATATATATATATATATATATATATATATATATATATATATATATATATATATATATATATATATATATATATATATTATGTTAAGTTTAATATAAATCTAAAGAAAGGAGTATTATACATTTGAAAGGAAAAATAAAGAAATATCCAAACTTGCCATCCTTTTAAATCTCCTTTCTCATTATTTCAATATCATATAACCGAATTTCGAAAATGTATTCATTATATAATTAAATTTATTTAAATTTTCCAGACATACAGCTGTTAGACACTTGTAAAATAGAATGCTATTTACAGTTGTCACTTTGCAGAAATTTCATGCATTAATGCTTTCGCAATTCTTCAACCTGAAGGGGTTATGCGCTTCAGAATCATCGATTTTGTTCTTTATTGTTTAAGCGCAAAACTATTCGAACAAGTTGAATAGTTATGAAAATCGCTGACATAAGCATAACCACTAGACCATGATTATGTTTACGTTAGTGATTCAGCCATCTACATCGCCATCTAAATTCTTTTTTAAACTAAAATGATACTTTTGAACTATTATTAAATCATCAAAATAAAAAATCAGAACTCGAAATTTTTCCACATTTTATACTTTCCTGAGTCCAAAAACATAGTTTTGGGGTTATGTTTGCTTGTCTGTCTATGGAACGATAACTCAACAACGCTTTGAACTGGAAGAATAAAGTTTTGAAATCAAATTGGTAAATCTTTATCAGATTTTGAAATAAATGTACTTATCAGTTTTAACGGAGACCAAAAAGTGCCAAGAAATAATTTCGCCAAATAAAAATATATATATATAGATCAAATCATGTATGAATCACATGCAATATAGTTTGGCAATTGAAATTGTCAAATTGGCGAAATTTTTTCTTGGCGCTTTTAGGTCGCTGTTACAACCAACAACTACCGAAAGAAATTCATTCACTGGAAGAGGATATCTGCCTATTTAAATCAAGCGAGCGGCAAGAAATGTGTAGATCCGTGCCAAATATTGGACCAAATCATTATAAAGTTGACCATGTGCCTGTCTATACTTTCGCCTGTTTGTGAATGTGATACCTGAAAAAAGTAACGATTAAGATAATGAAATCTGGTCCACAGTTTTAAAATCTAAAGAATAGATCCTTATCAAGTTTTAAACCATTTTTGTTGAAAGAACTGGCGGTCTGTACTTTCTCGTGCATTCAAATGCGGTAGCTTTAATTAAATAAAATTTTTATATGGGATTTATAATTTATATTGCAGTTTTGTACTCAATTTTAATATCCACAAGGCGGCCAAAATGCAAATTCTTCAATATACTAGAAGCACGAGATTTTCATTGCTGGAATCTGAAAACAAAAATCTGAGCACTCATAATACTCACGGCTTTTACCAAGGCTCACAATTTTATGTCAGGGGAAAAGGGATAGTATTTTTCTTAGAGAGCGTATGAGAAAATTCTGGAAATCCCACTCCCATAGATTAATTGTTTTGTTTTGTACAGCAAATTCTTGAACATCCAGAACTCAGTGATATGACAAACCAGAATAATCAGTAAAAGGTCCGAGAAAAGGCACAAATCATCACAAAAATGCATTTGAATCATTCTTATTTATAGTAGATGGGCTACAAATCCAATCATAATTTAGTAAGCATCAGATTTTTACAGCAGAATACAAGTTTGTGTATCCACGATAATTGAGAGTTTGTACTGTATTGTGCTGAACTGTATTTCTTTCCTCCCAACAAAATTGATTCGGAATTTTAAAGCATTTTACTTACTTTTGAAGTCCAGTTTTGAAGTATTATGAGAGCTGTTTTGGAATATATCTCAAGCTTTTTCTTTCTTGTTTATGAAGTATGTAGTCATCAAAAGATTTGATCTCGATATTTTGACAAATTTCCATGTATCATATCTCTTTGAATCCGAGAAACATATTTTTGTCATTATGTCTGTCTTTTTGTGAATACAATAACTAAACAAAGTGTTGAGCTAGTTGGGGGAAATTTGTTATATGAAATTACAACCACCTTTGTACATTTCTATCGAATTTTGAAGGAAATCCTTTTCCAGAAGGTCTATTTATCTGGCTTTTTGAGAGAAAGTACAACTACAAAACTTAAAGAGTAAAACGTAATAAAATTTTGTACGTAGGCTTAGCATCTGAAATATAGGTATCAAATTTTGAACCAAATCTCTTGAACAAGTGACCGTTTGTCAGTTTGTACTTTTGCATAATCGTAATCAGAAAAAATTCATAAAAGCAGTAATTAAACAGGTAAAATTCAGTACGTTATCCCTTGAATAATACTTCCGTGCCAAATTCCTTCCTTATCGGCCAATTGGCGTTCATTGGCGAATGGGCATTCTTGCTAGTTGAATCTTGAAGAAATGACAAAATAATATTTACCTTAACATCCCCCATGTTTTCAACTTCTATACCACACTAGTGAGATATGAGTTTGATATTCAATAGAGTTAACGATAAACAGGTATTCCGTATTGTTAGGGCAGAGACTTCAACAAGACCATTGCAAACGAGTTAATATGTATGGAATTGTGAAATAATAAATAATAATAATAGTTGTAAAATAAATGTCTAAATAAAAATAATAGTAGTAAAATAAATGTCTAAATAAAAATAATAGTAAATAATAGTAATAAAAATTATGTTTGCTTGTGATAGTTACATCTATTTTCTAAGGAGATATTTAGCAAACTACTTACTTAATTATTCAAAAAAAATTCACGATCTTAACTATATAATTCTTATCTTAACTATAATAAACTTAACTTATAAACTTCAGTATGTGTGTATCTGTTAATACTCTATAGGACTAAAAATTCATTCTATGGCTACCAAAGTTGTAAGAAATAATTGAATTGTAAATATGCCTTTTTTTAAGATTTTCTTTAAATTAGCATTTATTGAATTAAAGTTTAATTAGAAGTGAATTTTTGCTACTAATTAATCGAAATCAGATTTTCATTAACTTAGAATTAACTGAAATTTTTATCAAATATTTCCATGCAGATTACAAAAAAAAATATTTTCATATCATATATTAAAAGGACAAATTGTTAGTTAATTCTTCAAAACCAAATTTTAATTATATTTATATTATTGCTTTCTATTGTTGTAACGAGGTTCAAATCATTCATTTAATTATCGCCCTTTTAGAAAATGTTTCAAACTGATGTTATTGAAAGACAAAAATGTTAAGCTTACCTTCGAAAGAAAGAAAGAATATCAAAATAAATCCCACAAATACTACTTTACTGTGCATCCCCTATCCTCCAAAACCCACCACTATTTTTGAGAGATGTCACATTATAAAACTTTGATACAGCCCCCAGCAAATGGATCAACTTCGACAATTTATTTCACTACATGGCATACATAACTAAACAATCAAATTGCTCTTTATTTGTAGCGCAACTATAATTTAAAATACTATTTTCATTTTGTGTATGAGATAGACTCATCAAAATTGATTGGAATTACTAAAATAAGTTTATTATTATGATAAGAAAGAGATTCTCACTGAAATGACCTAGTCTGAAATAAAATAAGTTGTATTATTTATTTATTTATTATTGCTTGGCATCATTGCTACAAATTAAAAGAAAATTAGAAATCACCAAACGATATATTTATTATCGTTTGTTGTCCAAACGATAATAAATATATCGAATAAATAAATTGAAGTCACCAAGCGATAATAAATATATCTTTTGGTGACTTCAATTTCACATTTAAACCCTCTCTTCAAACGGATTGTATTTAGATTTTACTAATATCTCATGTATAAAATAAAAACTTTATGATATTTTTAAAAGGCAACATTTTATTTGAAATTTGTGACATCCATTAAAAAGAATCCATTAAGTCGTTTGTCATTAAAAAATCGATTTATTATGCCTCTCATTGTATTTCTAAAAGAGAAAAATTATAATGATGGATTTCGTGTCTTTGTTCAATCTTCCATCAATTTTAGTTTTCCCAACACAATAAAAGAGAAGCTATCGTTTGCTCAAGGCGTGGCTTCGTGTCCACTATTGTACCCTTTAGTTTTCAAATATTTGCCAATATCGTTCTAGTTTTTTGTGTTCACAAAATACCAGACTATTGATGAGATGAAAGTTGTAAAAGATGTTACGACATTACCGAGAGGAAAATATATAAGTAAGTTGAAACCATTTTATATTATGTCTAGACAAATCATGGCCTATAACTGATTTCTAAACCATTAGAAATCGAAACTACTTTAAACTGAAATATGATTTAAATGATTTCAGCAATTATATTCTATGATTTTTGTTAATAAATAAAATACTTCAAAAATGAATCGTTATACAAATTTTTTTACAATCTCCAACCCATCAATCGTATTAAAAATATATTATTTGCTTTCTGACATATTAAATTAAAAAATATATGACTACTCTTCAACAATTGAAGCTAATTAGAAGGATTTGAATATCTATATTTTAGACTATTTATTGGCTGTCTCGAAAGAGATGATGATGTGCAGTAGCTTCTGAGGGTAAAGACCCCTGAGCACCCGAAGGCAGAAGTCTGACTTCTAGCTCATATGAAGATGACACACACACATTCCCTTGCACAACCCCTTTTTTTACAGGGGGGCACATTCACACACCTCACAGTTAGAACACAGATGAAGAACAACCATGCCCGAACCGGGAATCGAACCCGGGACGCCCAGATCACGGGAAGATGCGCTACCCCTATGCCAGGATGCTGGCTCTCGAAAGAGATCCACCTACCAAAGAGCGAGAATGGTCTCCTAAAAACTTTCTCGTATTCCCTCTGATAAACTTGCCATACCAGAAAATACCCTGCAAGGCATTGGCATACAATAGTTACGAAATAATAGCTTTTGGCATGAATTTAGCATTTTTACTGAATCGATCGTGTCATCCTTGGCGAGTTCTTTGGCGATTAATCCCTGGCATGCTATTAATAATATCCGAAAACCGAATATATGCTTTAGACACGTTTTTCTCAACCGATTGGAACACAGATTTGACACAAAACTGCACTTGTAGTCAAAAAATTCCATACCAAATTTGATATACTTAAGCCATTGCTTTTCAGAATTATCATTTTTACATTTTCTAAAAATATAGATCGACACATGTTCAACCCCTCATTGGATTTATCTCAAATATTGATAGGTGTCTACATTATAGATGTTAAATCTATGTACCAAATTTTATCTATCTAGATCTCTTCATTTTGTAGTTATGTTGACTTATGTTAGAACATCCAGATAGACAAGTTTCCTTTGAACAGATTTTATTTAAAATTTAATAGAAATTTTCATATTTTGTGTAAAGAACATTATATCAAATTTCAACAGTCTAGCTCAAAACGTTTTTGAGTTATCTTTGTCACAGATAGACGTGCATTTTCCAAAAATGTGTTTTTCTAACTCAGGGTGGTCTAAAACATGAAGATTCGAGATTTTGACGATTGCTGTACTTTCTCTATACTAATTATACTTGAAAGTAAACATCAACGTTTGCTCTTAGTAGCTCTTAATTTGCTTAAATATTAAACTGATAGAGATATAAATTGAAAATGTCGTACTTCTATTAGTTTTAGTCATAGAAAAATAGAGGTTTTTTTTGTTGTTGTTTAAAATACAGCTCTTTCTACAAGGATACTGATTTCATTTAATTTCAACTAAATCTTTTATACATAGCTTCATGTCTATGATGGACCGCGGTGGCCTGGTAAGGTCTCGTCTTCGGAACCGGAGGTTTCAAGTTCGAGACCCGATTCCACCGAATAACCGTCGTGTAAGCGTGCCTGGGGCACATTAAATCCGTCGGGGTCAAAGGTCCTCTCGCTGGTGTGGCGTGGAAGCTTGGAGGAGGAGGGTGCCAGCTCAATTGTCGTCCTCGTTATCTGACCGAGGTTCAAAAGCATGAGGTCCGTCCCAAAAGAGCCCTTTAAACGGAATAATAAAACTAAAATAAACTAAAAAAATCATGTCCATGATTCTGTCTATAAACTGTTTTTAATCACCAAATTACTTTGTATTTTCTCTGTTTATGAACTTTTCGTATGTAAACCAGTTCTATGACATGATAGTGTCACTGTTAGTGTAATTCCCCACTTCATGTACTAATTTTCATGATATTGTAATTTTCCTTTTTTTTAACTGCTTACTAGCCGTTTTTGATGATCAGTTGATTTACCGGAGATATTCAATATATTTAATTTTAAATAGATCTTTTAGATATAATTATAGTGTTATTTTAATTAAGTCGTGTTATTTTAATTGTCTTTCATATACTTTGTTGATTGTGTAAATATACTTTCCTAATAGAGATTAGTCCCATAACATTAAAATGTTATTTAAAACATAAATTTGCGATTCATCTGTCTTATAAATTTCGGGGAATTGTAACTTCAGTTTTTTATTTCTCTCTTAACTACAGAAATATTAAGCAAAATCCTTCTTCTTTGCCTTTCTACAATGGTAAAAAATCGCGCGTTTAAATTTTTAAATGAAACAATGAAAACAATTTGAATTCCAGGAAAGTAATGTATTTTGTTTTGGGGAATTAAGCAGAAAAATAATTTTTAAAAACTGTCGAAATTCAGAAACTGTGTAAAATTTATTTTTTCATTAATAATTTCGGAAATTCTTGAAGAAGTATTCCAAAATTCAATTTAATTTTTAAGTAATTAAAATTTCAAAAAAAATATTCTCTGAGGTGCATATCCTTATGCCTCAAAATGTATATATGCCAAACCATAAGACTGTAAGTTAAACGGTCTGGCTTATAGATCGTCAATACATAAACACACATGCATTCATCTTTATTATTAGTACAGATGATTCATAGGAATATGAGACTTAATTCATTCAAACAACAGAAATATAACTGTCTATGTCATTTTAAATTGCTGGAAGTTGCTTCTTCTTAATTGTTCAGAAGTTAGTCATTGAGCCACGATTTGTATGGACACACAGTATATATAACCGAGAAAAGCCGTAAATATTGATAACTATAGAAAATAGTGTTTCCGTGAGATGCTGAATATTAAGAAATAATCATCATTGAATATATAATTTCATATAAACGTTTTCAATAAATATTTCATTAGAAATATGAATGAATCTAATCAGTAATGCTTGAAATTTAAATTCTCTCACTCTAATAAAAATTTTATTCAATTTCGCAGAACCTATAAGAGAAAATAATAAAACCATTATGTCAATAAGCAGTGGACATCTAATAGGAGAAAACTTCAGTATTCACATTAGTTATTTTCCTTTTACATGGGTTTTTCCGGGGTTTTAACAGTTTGGATTTTTTTGAAATGTTCCCCTGCTGCTCTGAATTAAAAATTTGTCACCAAAGTAGTTTTCAATGTAACGAAAGTTTCAATGTTCAAAGTTTAACCTTCCACAAATAAACTAGAATTAATTTTAAACAGTTTTTCGTGTGTTATTTAATAAAGGAATATCGTTAAAATGCTATTTTTATGAAAGTTAAACCAGTTTTCTAAGCTAATAATGCTCCCAATCGATAACACATTATGTACTAACGTACCGAAGAATGAAGTAGAACAGTACCAATTTCGGTGAAAATTTTTATGTGAATTATATTGTCTACTGCTGAAAGCAGGTATTCCCTCGGGTAATCACCAAACATCATCAAAGTTATTAACTGCTGGTTTTTTACAATTAATCAGTGGGTTTCCCATGTAAGAAAGAATCCATATTGACGTAATCTCTTGTTATGAAATCCATTTTCATCATTTTGCTTTAATATTAATAGGGCTTCTTTCAATTCAAATTTAATCAGCTCATCACAGAACATTGGCTCTTTGTGACAAATTCGACTTGTGTTCTCACAATTATTGAATCTGTGGAGACAAAGATAATCTAGATAATTACGTTATAGACTGCCTTATTACTAAAATCTTTCATTTCAACATCCCCCACGTAGGAAATTTATTGACCAGATGCCAAAATATTATTTAAAACAGAAGATTCATGGTCCATAATAATGAAGATTTTACTAGAATGAAAAGATATATCATCATTGGATAAAAATGACTTTAATAACCATTAAATCATTCATTGTGGATTTTTTTCTGCAGTCTCCTCATTTAGAAACAATATATTATGGTGAAGAAGATTTGAACCTTTAGTCAGAATTATTGATGGAGAGGTTTCAAGCCTAATTTGTTATTGTTCAATGTGTTTGAATTCCCTCTTATTTATATAACATCTTAATATTACTCTTATTTTTTGTGTATACAGAAATTATTACTCTTATTTATATAATAGCTTAATATTACTCGTTATATTACTTTTTAAGAGCTAAATATTACTCTTTTAAGAGTTAAATATTTCTCTTACTTTTTGTGTATACAGAAATTATATATTTACTGTCGTTGTAGTTTACATGAATATAAACCCGGTAACTAAAGCAATGAAAAGTATAGTAATATATAAATTAAAAATTTATATTATAAGAGGCATGAAAAATTATATGGCAATATAATTTTAAGACTTTAAGATGAAATAGGTATCACTGAAAAAAAATTTAAGTGGTTATAAATGATTTTTGTATAAAAATATATTCCGAAGTTATTCAGAAGAAAATGATAAACCATCGATTTTTTTTTTTTTTAATTTTGTGCCTAAATAATAGAAATACTTTCTCAGGGAGCATCGATTATTGAAGATGAAACTATACGCCAAATTTAATAAATTTAGTTCCAATACTTTATCTTCAATTCTTGAAAAAAAATTTTTTCCTCGTTCATTTCATTATTTGCCAGCTTATATACAAAATCATTCAATAATATGATTTAGAGATGGCAGATATTTTTTTATTATTATTTTATTGCTGGTCTTTAATTTCTGATTTGGCTTAAATTTAAAATATTTCGTTGCCTTTTTCATCTTTCATGAAACAATTTTTTTCCTTTTTTTTCCAATTAAATTATTCTATTTAGATCAATAAAAGTAATGGTTAGCAATTGATAAATAAGACAATCCATTTTCAAGTAATTTATTATAATGGAAATATAAATTTATATGAAAAAATTGTTCATGTTTTATCATATTCATTAGACATTGCTATAATTCTCAGAGATCTGCGTGAAATAATAGAAAATGTTAAACAATAAGTTAATTTCAATCTCCATTTTGAAACATAATAATTTAAAATGTATAAACTTCTACGAGTAATTGTAATTCCAATATTCAAAACAATTCTTTTTTTTTTACGATTTAATTTAAATTGTTTCAATTTTTCTAAATAATTTATAAACTCATATGCACAAAAAATTCTTTTTTTTTTTTTTTTTGTGAATGATATTTGAATGAATGAATGATTTTTTGGATGAAATGGTATGTTAATTTTCCTATTTTTGCTTTAATATCCTTTCATCTGCAAGAAATAAATGGTAAATAAAAATATTCATTCATTCGATAAATAAAAAAAAAGAAAAAAAACTAATCACATACTCAAAAATGAAAACGACCCCCCAGGGTCCGCTGTCAATCTACTTAATGGAAGTGCCCCATGTACTTGCGATAGTATATAGTCGATAAAATACGAAAAAGAACACTCTTAACTATCTTGACCGGTACCGAGTTGCCCTAAATTACCTTATATCTGCACTTCTGGAAAGATGAGCGCGGATTTCGCATAGTCAACAAAGCCAACAATCAAACGCTCTGACGTGTGACGTCGTTACAAGAATTACCTAAACATGATCTTTCTTCATTTTTGTGCGGGAAGCGCGAGCGTTAAATACACTTAGCGGAGAATCTAACAAAAGTGGAAGTCGGGAGTTTGTTTCGTCTCAGTTATGTTGGCAAGTTAGAGATTCAAGGTTTGTTGATGAAATTGGATCCAACAGTAGAGCTGTTAAGTGAGTGCTTTAATTAGGCTTCAATCTGATAGCTGCATTTTTTGGTGGTGTTGCTTTTTCATTCTCGGAGAAATGTGATTGAATGGCATTCTTATAATATGATACATTTAATACTGCATAGAATAAAAGGAGGTGTAGTGAAATGTGGATTTTTGATTTTGCTGATAGCGTGTTTCAGTGTTTTTATTTCATTCGTATTTTTATCGCAAGGAGAGATTTTTGAAGTGGTAAGTCTTTACCTATATTCAATTCTTATTATACTATGCACTGAAATAAATAATATTGCTTTGTTCCATTTTTTTTTTTTTTTTTTGTCTATACAATATATAAATGATATTGAAGAATTTATTTTGAATTCTTAAATTTTATTATAAAATATTAAATTTAGAATAATTCTCGTTCAACATTTTAAACTTTTTATCGCATTCGCATTTTATCATGTTGTTTCGCATTCGTTTTGCTTTTGTTTAACAAAATAAGTTTATCCAAAATATTATAATGAAATAATATTGTTACTTTTTCAGATCTTATAAATCGGAAAATTTTATTTTATATTTTATATTAAATTTTTTTTATTTTTTATCAAAATTATATTATTATAATTACATATTACTTATACAATTCATTTCTGTATTCAGAACTGAGAAAATTTTTAATTTAAATGCACTTAAAATGAATTTTAAATTTGTAAAGGTTCGAGTTCAAAATTTATCTCGGTTTCCAAGTAAATAGGGAAATATATTCAATTGTGGAATTAACTCTGATTTAATTCATGAGTATATTTATTAAATAGTATAATCATTATTCAAAATAGTATATTTATTAAATAGTATAATCATTATTCAAAATAGTATATTTATTAAATAATATAATCATTATTCAAAATAGTATATTCATTATAGTATAATCATTATTAATTCACTTGCACTTAAATTTCTTTAGTATTTCAATCTGTAAGAAATTTTTATTCTGTTATTTTTATGATTTATGCATTATGATCATGATGTTAATAAATTACTCATTGTAAATTTGTTCTATACTTTTATTTTCTTAATCTATTAATATCTTTATAGTACAAATTCTTTTTACATTAAAATTCAAAGCATTATCTTTAGGGGGATGAAAATGATTATTAGTAATGCATTATTAGAATGCACTTTTTGTAATGCAAACTAATTTCGTCGATTTTGAAAAAAAAAACATTTACGAAAATATTCGATTTATTATATTTAATCAACTTTGGACTAATGTACGTTTTGACAAATTTTTATATTGATCCTGCTTAATAAATAATTTTTACGTTCAAAAATAAATGAAAATAAAAGAATTTTAGAGTGTTTTTGCACTTTAGGTAATTTTGGTTACATATTTTAAAAAGATTAATTTTTTTTTATTGTCTACGGAAATCAATTTAATTATTGGTTGCTTATAACTGTGTACATAGCATTTTATTGGGGTTTTTTTTACCACAAAATCAAAAATGATAACATTACATTGAGTTAATTGCTCACAATTTTACAATCGGTTTAATAATCAGTTAATTACTTAATCAATTTAGCGACAAATAAATATAAAATTATTTGTAAGATAAAATTGAAATTCCCGTTCCTAATCAGAATATATTTTGGGAAAAACATATTAGCGAGATAAATGAAAAAAGGCAATTTCATTCCATTCTTATACTGTTTTTGCTACAAAGTAACTTTAATGGAAAACCCATTTTTTCACAAATTTGTTTGAAACAGATTACTTTTCCAATTAGGGTTCACTTTTCGCTAAAAGCCTTCATCAAACTTAATCGTTTTCAATACGTGCTCCCAGACTTTTTAATATTTTATGATTTTTATTTAATGAAAAGAAATACTGGCGCCGATAACAGATTTTGAGATTTCTCATTTGTTTTTTTAGTTAGTTTCAGTTGAAACTGAAACTTTTGTGTTATTTTTTAATTGGCATCAAATATTTAACTTTAGAAAATTATAAATTTTTGACCGTTACAATTTTTGAATTTAATATTTATATCAATTAAGATTCTCAAAAAATTAAGGATTAATTAATTTTAAAGATTTTTTATCTTAATTTTTTTAAATATTCATGTCACCTTTTCCTCCTTTTCTTTATTCATTGAAAAAACAGGAATAAAAAATTAAATGCAGTTAAAAATATATATTATTTAAGATTTAAATCAAAAATATTAGTATACTTTTTTTATGTTAATTATAAAAAAAAGCAATAGATAGTAAAATATAAACAGCCTATTTCATTGTAAATGGGTAAAAATCAAATACAACGTTATAATACGGCTTTAGTAACTACATGTGAATAATGTTTGGCCTTGCTTCCCTTCTTTTTTTTATCATTTTGTTTGGTGAGATACTTGCAGATACTATGTGAATACGGTATAGGAGCAACAAACAATCGTTTATTAAATCTATTTCAAATGGATATCTAAAAAAATGTGCAAAATTCTTTTCTTATGGCTAAGATCCAGCGCACAAACGACCTACAGCGAGAAGTTCAGAAAAAAAGCTTCCGTTGGGTTTTTTTTTATGTACTAAAATATAATGAGAGCATTGAAGTGTGTAGACGAGCACTTTTTTTTTTTTTTTTGCTGTCTTCCTTTCACTTGACTTCTTTGATTTTTGAAATTTTCCTCTAGGAGATGTGGCAAGCACTTGTACCGGATTACATCAAAATCATCTGAAATATACGGTGCCATTTATGAACATATTAAAAGTTTCCCACTTTAAGAAGTCCATTACAGCATCAATAAAATACATTTCAGTTCAAATCTCCATATTAAAGTTACAGGTTCTTTACCAAACATCCTGAACTGGTCTGCTACATAAATTAAAATTTCTTTTGAAACCTTTATAATCAAAATTATGATTATCAAGTCGATTAAAAGACCTCAAATTGGTATCCGTTCCTCCTATAAAGACTTCGAAACAAAGCAAAAATCTCCAACTTGATAAAAAGCCAAATGAGCTATTGTTCCTAAGAAATCATTTCACAAGCGTCGGGCGAATAAATTTTGTGATTTAAAAGAAGAAAGTGTTTCACTTGTATAAAGAGCAAGAAGTTGGAAGTTGTGTTCGACAATATGCAGAACTTGCCATTGCCTAAAATTCCGATGCAGGAAATGGTTTGTCTCAAAAAGTTGTGTCTCTACCTAATGTGCATCCTCAACAGCAAAATTGTTTTAGATTTGAAACGGAAACGGTGGTTTCTTTGATCAAAGTTCGACTTGTCGGTGTGGCACCGCAGAAGGTTTTATAAATCACGTGACTGTGGCGAGAACACAGACTCATATGGCTAAGAAATTGGACGTCTCTTGAAGTCAAAGAACTCGTCAAAATGCCAGTCATTAAATCTTCTATTAGGGCCATATTGTCAGATCTTTTGTATTTAGCTCTCTCCTAATGTAAAAAGTTAACACTTATTTTTGATGTTTTACAACTTAATATGCAAAATTTATAGATGAAACGTAAATATGTTGCTTCGAAAAAAATTTCAGAAAATATTATATTCTTAGAATGATTGGATAATAAGTTCAATCTGTCAGTAATGGAAATTCAACATCTATTTTTTTTATTGATATACAGATAAAAAAAATAAAGACAACAATATTTTGTTGAATTTATTTTCAGATAAAAACGAAGTCCATATCTCAATCAAACACAACCGCACGCACGACGTCGGTATTTAAATTGTAATTAATAAATGACCTTTTTCGCAAGTGTTAAAAGATTTCATGAATGTGGTTTGAAATGTGATTTCTCATATTTCAAAAGTAGATTAAACACAACTTAGTAAACGTTTCTGTGTAAAGTCATTTGTACTAATGCTGTTTATTTATAAGGCATAATATGAATTGATGAAATCACTTTTAATGGTGTGCTTTACGCAATGCCGTAAATTAATGATTAACATAATTTAAGGGTTGTAATAGCTTGCATTTAGTAAATAATCATACTATTAACTAGTCCCCTTCGGCGATTAGATAGTTCAATAAGTTTAAGGGTTCTAAACATTTCAATTAAATATTTATCTAACTATCTTATTGGATTACTCTGCAAAACAATTTTAAGCTTCAAATGCTGATAAGCATATAATTCGAATTTTTCAATAAGTCTTAAACCATTCAATTCATTATGCCATATATTTTCAAATTTTTTTCTTATATCTTTCAGCATCTAATTATATTATACAAAGAAAAAAAGGGCGATTTAAAAATGGGCGCACTTAAAAATTCTCTCCTTTGCTTCATTCGGAAGCTAAACCATAATTGTAAGAATTAATGTTATTAAAAGCATACTTTAATTCAATACATAAACAGCGAGGGGAAAACTTCAGATTTATATTTCTTGATAATATATCCTCATATTCATTTTGGATCTCTATTAGATATATCCTGATAATCAACAACAGAAAAAAAAGTACGTTGAAATATTAGTAGCAACAGTAAAAACCGTTAGAGTTTCATTTCAATAATGAAAAAGATTACCGTAAAGTAAGTCTAAATTCTTTTTAAAAATTAAGTGAAAATTGAAAACATATATATCATATAATAATATTTTAAATTTTAAAGTAATATAAAAATCAATATTGTGTTATTATATTTTCGGAAGTTACCAGGAGGAAAAGGCAAAACCTTTATTTTTAAAAATTTATAATTTAATTAAAATTTCAAAGAAATCTTTCTGAGATGTCCATGTCCTTCTATCCATTGGCATTAGGTGCCAAATTTTGGAGCTAGATGTCAAATGTTTTGGTCTGTTGCGTGAAAACATCCAGACACACGCATATACACTATTATTAGTAAAGATAAAATCATTTGCAAAACAGTTAGGAAGGCTGTAAATTCATATGAAATCTTTCCTGATAATAAGTGTGTGTGTGTGTGTGTGTGTGTGTGTGTGTGTGTGTGTGTGTGTGTGTGTGTGTGTGTGTGTGTGTGTGTGTGTGTGTGTGTGTGTGTGCGTGTGTGTGTGTGTGTGTGCGCGTGCGTGCGTGCTTGCGTGCGTGGGCAGAAAGTTACTGATTTATGTTTGCCACAATTTCCTAAGATAGATTCAGGCATTACATGCTTAGCTGTAAATTGCCGTTTTGGCGTCCCTGAATTTTTCTTTTTCACTGCGTATCGTATTAAAATGATGGATATTTACACAGAGTAACATGGTAAAATAAAATAAAAAAAAAGGTCAACATACCTAAATGTGGAAAACTATAGAAAAGAAATGGCAAACAAAATGAGAAAAAAAAACATAACCTCGCATCAGTAAGAAAAAAGAGCCAAAAATGTCCTAATTCATCTACGATAAATGATCAATTTTTTCACGCCACAAAAAAAAATCCGCCAAATTCTACAAACGCATGCGTAAACGTAAGCAAAAAATACAATACCGCGACATGTTGTTGTCCTGTCGGGACAATTACTTGCCATCGACCGAACAGTATTTTTCAGCCTTTCTACGCATGCGCTGCCTACTGGCTGTCTTATAACTCGAAGAGTGTAAACCCGGCATAACAACTATCAAATTTGGCACATACATTCATTAGAGAGTGGGAATATACACCTGTGGGCAATATTTTTGTAAAATTTTAATTATAATTTTCATTACTTAAATATTAAGCGAAATTTTCGTGTCTTTCTACAATAACTTCCGAAAGTATTACAACATAAAAATAGTTTTTACATCATCTTAAAGTTCAGAAAATAATTTTGCAATGATACCAATGTTTTAACTTATACGTTGTTGTTGTTTTTATGAATTTTAAAAAAAGAATTATTTTAACCATATTTTCCAAGAATTTATTTTGCACAAATTAAATATAAAATTTAACCTGCACAACCACGTTACACGTGCATGATAAAAGTTATCTATTTCTGCAAATTAAAGCTAGAAAAGTGCAATTTTCAACACGTGCCCATATGAAATGAAGTTAATATAAAATATCACATTTTATAAGCCAAGGAGAGTAGTCTCTCTCAAATTTTCTTGCATACACTCTAATAAAGTTGCTATAAAAGTGAAGGGCTTGACTGATTTTGGCCTACAATAGTTCTGAAATATTAACCCTTGTCGTGAATTTAGCATTTTTACTGGACCTATCGTGTGACCCTTGGCATATTTTTTGGCAATTCATCTTTGGCATGTTGTTAATAATTTTAGAACATCAAATTTGTATTTCAGATGCGTTTTGAAACAAAAATTTGACACATAACCCCAAAATCCCTCATCAAATTCCACATATTTAAGTCGATGCGCTTTTTGAGAAATCGCATTTACATGTTTCTGAAAGTACAGACTCACAGACAGTCATCCCTTGTTGAATTTCGCTAAATTTTGACGTTTCTAAACTGTATATATTAAATCTGTGCATCAAAGTTTTTATCTAGCTCTCTAAATTTCGTTGTATCCTATTGACGTATATATTCAGACAGCTATTCTGAATGGATTTTACTCAAATTTTCACTGAAGTCTGCAAATCTTGCGTAAATACCGTATATCAAATTGCATCTGACTAGCTCAAAGCATTTTTGAGTTACATTTGGTTTAATATATACAGGATATTGATTCTAGTCAGATTCAATTGCTAATTTGTACCTATAGTAATAGACATGCATCTGCTAACAAAATGGTCTGAATGAAATAAATAATTACGTTTTATGTAACTTGTGTCAATAAATGCTCTGTTGAATTACGAATTTTAAATTTTTACATAGAAGCTCTGCCCTAGAATCATATTTAACAAAATATTCTTGGCATTAATATTTTAAATAAAAAGTGTGGCACTCGACACTAAAACTGATTTATGAAAATTTGAATATCGTTATTCCATAAAAACAAGTGATTTTAGACTACTTCATCGACGCCAATCGAGCTCAGGGTGTCTCAAGACTGATTGGTCTAAAATTATAAAAATATTGATTGTTCTAAATTTGTGATATTCAAAACTTTATAAATCGGTCAGATTTGATCGCAGAGGACAGTAATGTTTGTTTATTTATTTATTTAAAAGGTGGAATAGTAATAATATTTTGCAGAATATGATTCCTTAGGACCGAAGGACTATATAAAATTTAGACTTCATAATATCTTAAAGTATGTTTTCTGATTGAAACAAAAGAAAATATTATTGCTGACATCTTTTGAAAGTAAAACTAAAAACTGAATTTTATGATGAATCAGAGAAATTTTTGCTGAATAATTCTTCGAAATATTAGATAAATTATGAAAATTATTTTGTAGTGCACATAAGACTTCAATGCCGAATGATTCGGTTTTCATTATATTTATAAAGAATCGTGCTTGAGTGAAGATAAAAAATGCTTTTATATTAATCACAGTTTAAGCATTTCCACTTTAATTGAAAATTGATATTTTATAGGAGTTAATAGAGAATTAGAGAGATATACATAAAAAATGAACAGAATGTCTTGACGTCTGAGTGAAAATAGAGTGAATTATATTACTATCAAAATTTGAAGCCTAAAAATATTTTCCTGAAGAAGCTATTAAGAGACCAAATTACTTAAAATATTTATTTGAAAATTTCAATTAGCATTAACACTCGTGAACCGGCTGGTTGCCAAAGGAAACGTGTTAACAGTAAGACATGATTAATAAAGCCATTAAATTTACAATGACTGTGAAGCTGTCATTGTTTTTCGAGATTTTCTGGTTGATGAGGAAGAGAAGTCGAAAATTCAAATGTTGACAAAGAACACAATTAATATTGCATGCACATATAATGAAGGTTTCGAAACTTAAGTCCCAAATTAAGCAATAATATCCGTGAAAAACATGTTTTAGATTTTATTTTTTTAGAAAATTTAGGAAGACTTTAGTTAGGATTCCGAAAAAAAAAATGGAAAAGATTTCTGATAGAAAACTTTTTTTTTACCATGTAATTTCTTGAGTTTTCCATTTACTGAAATTCAATTTAATAATTATCTTAAAATTTTGCTTTCAAAAGATCTTTAGATCTATAAGATCTGCTTTATAGATCGGATAAAATGATCGTGCTTAGGAGAACTAAAAATCTTAGGAGAAATTTTAGTTCTCCTAAGCATGATCATTTTATCATTTTGAAGAGGAAGGACGAAAGGTCTTTATTGTGCCAGAAAGAAGGGTGTGAAATAAATGTTCTGAAGTTTAGTCAGGTGATTATCTGATTAAATTATAATTTAATTTTAAAAATACTCTATAAAAAGTAGACAATTATTTAAAATTGTTTTACTTTCATTTTATAAGAAAATAAAAACACTCAATTTTAAAAAAATGATTCAATCTTTGTCTATGCACCATTTATATTTACGTAGTTTATATTTTATGCTGTATACCAAAGCCAAAGATTTCATTTGACGCTATTTGTTACACACATTTGACAGCTATGGCTGTTATATCATATGTGATTGAATAAACGATTTCTCTGTTTCAGGTTGTTCAAAAAAAATTGTGAAATGAAATCAATTGAAAAATGTTTTCAAGCACAATTTGTAATTTTGATGCTTTTGTATTTTCTTTTTTAATTTTTCTTAATCTTTTTAGTAATCTTTGAGTAATCTTTTTTAATTTTTTTGGCTCTTAATATTTGTAAGCATGACCGCATAACGAATGCAGTTAATATTTTGCGATTCGTTTTGCAGATTTGTTCAACAAAGTTTAATCAGCAGGTGTTTTTTGCTCGTGATTTGCATTTCAGACATAGTAGGTGGAGGAGGGGACATCTGCCTTACGTCACAAAAGTTACTCATTCAGCATTACAACACGCGGAACTGTCTATAATTCGAAATATTAATATTTATTCACCAAACTTTGCGCGTGTGTTATTGAAAATTATTTTCACGGGTGTGACTTATAACGGAATTTATTGAATTGCAGTGTGACACATCGAAGTGCTGCTAAAAAGTTCAAAATAAGAAAAGCTTTAAACTTTTATTAATTACCTAAGCCTTAATATCTTTTTATTGATGCATCAAAATGAACTCAAAAAAGCGACACATTTTGGATTTTACATTGCAGAGTTTTTATGGAAATCAATGAAGTAAAGCCCTTACCTAAAAATGTGCAATCAATGCAAGGCATTAGAACTATTCTACAAAGAGGGAATAACAAACCATCTTCAGAGACATCAGTATCATCATGGATCGGCAAGAACCTCTGTTCTTTTTTAAAGTTTTTGGAGAATTGAATTGAAATAGGTCAATTCATTCTTATTAATGATATTAAGTATCGAAGAAAACTTCAATTTTATTTCCTCAAAGTGGCAAGTAAAACTCCATATGATATTAAAGTATCAAGGCAAGTAAAGTATTTTTGTCATAGAAAGTGACCTTACCTTTCTATGGCAAAAAATTTCTCCACAGTTAAACCAGAATTTTTTGATATTTCTTTCCTTAAATTAAATTTTATATGTCTGCAGTTCATAGAAGAGCAATACGGCAAGCATTGGACGAAGCTTTTGATTTTATGAACTGTTTCGCTTGCGAGAGATTCCGGAATCATTACCATTAGAAGAACAAATAAAAATGTTCCCAACATAAATCAATCCAGAGGCGTATTCCAAATTCAGATTTGAGTCAAATACCAACCTGTAGCATGCACAAAACAGTCCAAACATCGATATGAGTAATATAAATAATATTGGTTAGCTGAAGTTTTTATCTACAATATCAACAGTTTGCGTGATTCTTTTGTAGATGTTAAAGAGCTGCTTTCCGTCTTTCTCGCCTGCTCTTTATCAAGGGCATCACAAAAGTATTTCAGAGCATTACAAATAAAGACACAAGTCAGTCTATAGTAGACGACGGAATGAATTAAGACTGTAGACACAGCGAAGGTGAACACAGTTTCAACAGTTCTACACAGTTATGATAAGGGATATTTAAATAGTCTGCTATGAAATGTGCTTTGCAGAGCATTTCTTCCTGAAACCTCAATTCCGTTTGCCTTCCTAAATTAAAAGTGTTGCAACAAAAGATTGTTGCATTTAATGCCATTCCGAAATTAAAAAAATGGATTAATTCCTTTTTCTGTTATATTTTGAATTAGGCAACATTTCGTATGGTCGGCTTAGGTGCTTGGTAACACGGAGTATTGTTAAGCGTTTTCTGTAAAGATATGTATATATTATCAAAAACATCAATGTTAAACAGGCAATTCCAAGTCTTTTGTCTACTAGAAAAATTATCCACAGCAGCTGTTGCGGAATTCTAATGTATATAATAGCACGAACAAAATATTTCAAACAGCGCCATATGAATTTAGTTAACTTCCTGTAGTAGAAGATATGTCGACTGTTATCGAACAGACTTGGACTTTTGAGCTCTTGAAGTTCCTCAATTTGTATTCCATATACAAAGAAATACTCAAAAATAAATCGAAACTCCTTAATTAGACAAGGTTCAGGGATACATGGTACTTTCAGACTTGTTACGTTTTTAGATGGAATTTTTAGCTTAGTTTTCGCAATCTTTTGAGAAAATACTTCCATTCTAATAGAACAGTTTCAAACGTTTTTTTTGTAAATAAACAATAAATAAAAATCGAGTTGAGTAGCTTTTATTAACAAGATTTACAAACATAGTGAAATCATGTTTCTGTCTCAGAAACATAACGTAATCATGCATATTCTCAAATACAGAAATCATCCGCACTTTTGCGCATGCGCATCGAAGAATCCATCTCTACATAAAAAAAAGGTGAGATGGGAGATAAAGAAGATGTTTACATGTTATTTAGCAATAAAATAAAGGTCTATTGCCAAAAAAAATATATGACATAGCAGCTGCAGATAATCTGCAAAACTGAGCTATAAATACACAAGTTTCAACTTGAAATATTACGGTCTGAAATGACAAGTGGGTAAAAAAAGCACTGATAACACATTTAATAGCAACCAGGTCACAGTCTAATAAAGAACTCCGGAAATGTGCTCACTTTATTCATTACTTTTTAGACCTCTATAAAGTAAGATCGTCCAAAAATGACGATCTCTGGTTCCTGGAACATCAATATATTCTTACTTCTTTTGAAATATTGTATGTTTTTATTTTATGAAGTGTGATATTTGATTACTATTTCACATTTCTCAGTTTAGAATTTCAAGTGAAGGCTTTTTTTTTCTTTTATACTATTTTCTGAACTAACAAGTTACAAGCAATACATTGATTAAATTCATTCTGTCAAAACTTGATATAGTAATAAGTTTGTTTAGGAAAAAGTGTTCATCTGGATTTGCGAAGTTAATATTCATATTTTATTTTTCAACAAATGATGATCTTTTCTATCTATAATGTAACATATCACTTTTAGTTCAAGAAGTTATATTAAGGCTATAGATTGTCACAAAAAGCAATAAGGAAGTTTCTTTGTCTAATACGCGAATGAAGGGCAAATGCTGGTTTATTTATGTCTATAGTATTTATATTTAAAAAGAAACTTATCGTTTTATTATTTTGAGAATGTCGATATTTTCTAGTAACTGTGTAACACACCATTTTTAAGATAGAAATTATATTAAAAGTCGAAGTTCCAAAATTTTCACAAAGAAGCAAATCAAAGTTTCGTTGAATAATAAAAAGTTTAATTCCTTGCTGTTTTATTGAAAGTTTCGTACTTTTCTATGTGAAATGCAAATCGATATATATTTCATAAACCTACAAACCTATAGTTTACTTATGTTAATCATGCAATTCATTGTGAAATAATTGTTTAGGCTATTTCCTATATCATAACGGAATATCAATAGAATTTATATTTTTATCAGATTAAAGAAAAGAGGAAAAGTTTATTTAAAGCTATGGGAAATATTTAAATGTAAGAAAAGTTTCTGATATAAACAGAGTGGTGAGAAAATTCAAATAATGCAATAACTCGTATAAAATAAAATAACAAAGAAAAAGAAAAATTTCTTTCCGTAAAGCTAAACCGACCATTTTAATATTAACTAGTCGTCTTGGGGGACCAACCGGTTAGACGGTAATGCGTAATTCCAAATCTTTTATGCATAATTTGTTGATGGTCACCTCAGTAAAGTATTTTTAAGCTTCAAATTATAATAAGCGTAAAATAAAATTAATTTAAGCCTTGCACTTTCTTATCTACCAATACATGAACTTTCCTAATAGATTCGAGTCCCGGGGCATAGTAAATAAAACTATATGGGTAATGTATTTTTTAATTGCACATTGTATTTCGCGGAACTTTCATTTCTATTATTAATTTTCAGGGGCCTCAGAAACTGAAGTGTGCGTAGTTTCTCTTTCAAAAATAAAAACAATGTCTTACATCTGCCAAAAACTGCAGTGGCAACCTATTCTCTTAAGTGTTTAGTTGGGTAATGTCTATTAAGTAAATATGCTTTTGGACATCTTTCGAGAGTTTTCAAAAAATCTCCCTAATCATGAAATACATCTGGGCGAGCATCTGTAACGAACGAAGCACACTCCACAGATATTTAAACACATTTAACGGAAAAGGGAGGAAATTCGTAGTGACAACCACCTCCTCTGGAACGCTGCAAGCTTTGAAAATAATAGAAAACACTGAAGAAAATTTAAATGTCTCAAATGTGCAAGCATAATTAATAAGTAACGAATAATCTCTTGAACTCATTAAAATTATCAGGAGTTTTTTTTATAACTGGATAGTACAGGATCATAAGCGTCTTTAATCAAAGCAATGGGAGTATTTCGTGAGAATTTTTGGAAGTATTTACATATTGAGTGAGATAATTATGCAACATCTGGTATCCGCGACAAGATGCAATCTACGATCATTCCTTTTTTTACATCAATGCTAAGTTTCCATTATCTCATCTCATCAAGCCCCGGTGGGGGGCACCTCGAAATGAGGATGAGATGCTTCCGGCATGGTGGTTGGATCTCGCCACCCTGGAGAGTACACTAATAGGTGGGGGATATGGCTCCTCCCATTGATGACAGGACATACTTCCTTCGAGGAGGGTTGTACCGTGGCCGGTGACGGCCCTTAGGACTCAACCACAGTTCCCGCCAATGTTGCTGTTGCGGCGGTCCGATCATTTATGGTTTAAACTGAATGACCGAACTCTCCTACCCGTGTGCCTTCGGGCGGGTCGGAGAGTTAGATGGTTGACTTATCTCATCTCATCTTTCTTGTCATTCTAATCTTCTTTTCGTTAATTTCAGCTGTTCAAGTGATTTTTGTTGTAAGGTAGATAATTATGTAATTCTAAGTCGAAATTTCAACACACCAGGAAACATTTAATAAGATAAATTCAATTTTTATCTTGTCATAGTGAAATCCGTTGTAATTATAAAATCGTTTTAAACTATTTAACCGTGTCAAAAACATGTAATTCTCACTAAAATAATTAAAGAAATATTTATACATTTAAAAGTGTAAATTTAGTGATTATATTATAGTTATTTAGTGAGTTTATTCCAGAAACTATAGAAAATTAATTATAAATGAAATAAAAATTTCAAAAATATCTCGCAAAAGTTTACATTTTTACTATCTGAAATTCATCTCTGATATATCTGAAGTAAAAAGAAGTCCCAACGATTTACACTGTAATAAGTCAGCAGACATGCAACATCTTTTATTGTTATAAATCATGTTCTCATTTTCTATAGCTCATTCTTTTTGATGACGTACCTCTAATTTTCAAAATCGGAATTCGTTCTTATTCTTGTTTACTTAGATTTAGAAGAAACTATTGGTCTGGAAGTGAAATAGTGTGTGTGTGTGTGTGTGTGTGTGTGTGTGTGTGTGTGTGTGTGTGTGTGTGTGTGTGTGTGTGTGTGTGTGTGTGTGTGTGTGTGTGTGTGTGTGTGTGTGTGTGTGTGTGTGTGTGTGTGTGTGTGTGTGCGCGCGCGCGCGCTGACGCTCTACAGACTTAGATGACCAAGAACTATCTAACATGCTACATATGTACTTGGGAGGGTAAAAATTTTCACACAAGAGCTTTTTTTTTCATTTTATTTGATTATTAATAAAACAAGATTTCGATGTGTTTTTCTGATTCACGAAAACACAAAACTGAATTCTGCATTTTAAAATCTGGAAATTTATCTTTTATAGAATAATAATTTATTTGCACCTGCAATTTTTCCCCTGAATTTTGATTATTTTTTAATTATATTTTGCAGAATTCTCAAAAATATATTTCATTGTTTCAATCCATTCAAAACGTTTGCATTTTTCGTCCACGAAATATAACAAGCATTTACACGAGAGATAATTTGCAGAGTTATGTTTTTAATTATACTCTGGCGTCACGGGACTTGTCTCCATTAAGTAAGGATAATGAACACAAAAAATTGTAGCACAATCAAAATAACAATTGTACAAGCTTAATATCTATTTACTGATTTTGCTTATAATACTTTGTTCAATGAATCTTAAACGTCAAGTAATACATAAATGATTTTATTGAAATTATCCTTAAATAATATTCTCGGTGAATCAGCAAGTTATAAATGCGGATTGTCATAAATATTTATAAAAAATTCCAATACTCATTAAAATATGACGGTATTTCGATCTCGGATGATATGTTGAACTTAATAAATATCTTAAAAAGATACGATAAAAAGGTTTTCGGGAGCGAATTATAAATATTTTTCTTTTTACCTTTATATGATTACTGTTTAGTTGTTGGTCTTCAGCAGTGTAACACCGCCACTGTTGAGATTCTGATCTGTATCTCAGGCAACAAATAAATGAAACCACTTCAAATTGTCCTCGGTAAACATTGAGTAGAATGTTATTTTATCATTGCTTGCGAAGATAAAATTATATTTGTCGGCGGAATCCGAATAATATCGACATCTGCGATCAAAATTGTAAATTTTTTTCCGGTACAAAAGTTACGTTCGTAACATTCTAATCTATGTTTGTAACATTTTTTATTTCTATTTCTTTCTTTTTTTATATTTGTAATAATAAAAATAAATAAAATTTTGAATTTAAATTTTTTTTATGTCCTTAAAATTAGAAAATTCTTTAACAGAAATCTGAAATCACAAAATCTTTAAAAGCTAAGAGATGTGGTTTATATTCAGTGGATTATTATAATCATATTTAAAATATAGTTTTAATTTTTAATGTTTCGAATTTCTTTTTTGTGACCAATGTCGCTTTATTTTCTTATAATATTGTTTTTTTCAAGTTTTTAAAATTTTGTTGTGAGCACCATACAATTCGATAAAAAAAATACTGCTTCTTTTTTTATATTAAATAAATGAGTGTCTGAAAAAAACACTTTTTATTTTCATTACTTTTTTTAATCTTTAGTTTTTTTATTCTTCAACATTAAATTTTTTATTCAGAATTTTTTTTCTTTTTTAAAAATTTCAGTATTAAGCATATTATACTCCAGCAGTAAAATTTGAATTTTATACTCCATTATTTTTAATTGTTATCGGATTACGTTTCTTATGCGAAATTAGAATTTATAAAAATAATTAACGGAATTAATAATTAATATCAACACGAATATAAAGCAGTGCAGAATTCTGGTGCATTACATGAGTGAAAATTCGTTTGAACATTTCATTGCTGCATTATTAAAAGAAATTAAATAAAAGAGTGTTTATGAACGTAAAATAATTTAAATGTTCTTATGTATATAACTTTCTTACTATAACATTATTTCCTGTTAAATATTATTATAATGGAGACCGTCTTGTAAGAAGTGTGATATAATACCCAATTTTTAAATTGACAAAGTTTTTAGTCAGAATGCATATTTCAAATATATTGTAAATTTGCTGCTACAGAAACTAAGTTGTAGGAATGGAATATATATTGTCATAATGAAGATTATGTAGAGATATATACACCCTAGGAAAGGGAAAGTGTTTTCAGTGACAATTACTCAAGTACAAAATTAAAAAAAAAAAATTTTACTTCAAATGAAATCAAAGACATGATTAAGAAAAACGTGTATTGTTACTTAATTACAAAGGTATCGCCTAAAATATACTCATACAACTTCTATTGTGTTTTTCGGTTAGATTTACTAAATTTCAAAAATATATCAATGGAAACTTTAAGAAGGAAGCATGTAAATGGACTAGCAAATACGATCATAACGCTAATACAATCATATGGAGTGATAGCGAGTCCAGCTTAAAAACGATCAGTTCATAATCCACCTCAAGCCCAATTGTTCAGGAAATTCTGCTCCCCCAACCTTCTATTAAGTTAGGTTGGGTTAAAGCACATGTAGGCCACAACGGAAACGAGGTTGCAGATTCCCTAGCCAAACAGGACATTTCTGCAGGTGCGCCCGTTCAATACCCAGCTCCTAGAAGCCATCTGAAAAGTATTGTAAATGAATTGAGCCTACAGCGATGGCAAGAAGAATGGAACAATGGCTCAACTGGTAGAAACGTCCATCAAATCATCTCGAAAGGGTCCTTTGACCCATCATCTTGGAATAGGCTTTATCTTTGCAACTGGCCATGGCCCTTTCCCTTCATATTTCAAGGGATTCCATATTAAAGGATCTGATCAATGTGGCTGCGGCGAAGTAGGCGATCCCCTTCATTATGCCACTAGCTGCCCTCTCACCACATCTTTTCATCTCAAAAAACCCACCCACGACCTAGAAAATATCTGGTGGACCAACGTTATGAGAAACAAGATGTCCAAGGTTAAAATTAGAAATCTTAGAAATCTCGTGCGGTTCCTACAAGAGAACGAGGAATTGATTTCTCCAGACCCAAGCCCAGTATAAATTTTCGTTTCATTTCTCAACCAAGCTCTTCTCCAGAATATATTACCTTCAATAGATTTCATCTACTCATACTCCCCACCGAACACCTCCTTCATCATTATAATATTGTATATAGTTACTTTTTGTGTGTATTGATGATATTTTATGTCTTTTTATGTGTATATTGATATTTTATATGTGTATTTCTTTTATCTTAATAAATACACCCACGTATATCCTTTCAACCGACAGGGAATCCTAGAGATTCCAAGTCCGGGGATATTCTGTGGCGAAAGAAAGAATTGGTAAGACTTAAGATTAGTAATCAGTTACCTCTCTAATACGACAAAAATCGGGCCAATCGTCTAAAAATTTTCCAAAACTTGCCATCCTGAATGACTAAAAGAAATGCTAACAGCTTTTAAGGTAACAATAAAAATTGTTGGAAATACCACAATTGGCAATAAATCGACCAAAAAGTTCAATTTTGGCAAAATTGCGGTATTTTCAAGTCAAAACCTTTCACTTTTTATTGGCATATTTTTCCCTTCCTTTTTTTTAATGCTGTTGTTCTAAATAATAAAACAGAAAAGAAAGAACTTTTACAATCTATCTTTTCTACAAAAACTTGTTCCAAAAATAAGCAAATTCGTCAAGACAGATTGTCAGGTCCATTTTGCCCTGCCCAGTGAATAATCAGAAGGAAAAATAAAACATCATTTACGCCAAACGATTTTAAGACATTGTAGTATTTTACGACTCACCGCCCCTTTTATATCGTTTTCGCACGTGTTCATATTATGAAACGCAAGAAAAACAATACATGGTTCACAAATCTGCCCGTGAAGCTATTTGCTTAGAAATAAAGCTTAGTTTTTAGTTTGGGATTTATTTTACTGTTAAAACGAGACTATTTGTTTTTATCACATTGATTTATCACATGTATGAAACGGTTTTTATTGCACTCTCTCTGCCTGAAAATATGATGCATATTTCAAAATATTTTCGTTCAAAATTTATAACACACATTTACAGGTAATGGAAATTCTTATTCAGTGGAAAATTACTGGTAGAATACATGTATTAATATATTATTAGAAATTTTAAATATTGCTGCTCTCTGTTTAGAAAGACCCCTGGTAAGGATATCGTTTAACAGATGTTGTAATGGATGCTTAATGGATGGCCAGTGAATCACACCAGTCTTAGCGGTCATATGACGAATATGGTAACAAAAATGAAGGACCCAGAATATTCAAGAATCGGGGTGATAGTTTGAATCGGGCTTGAGTTCCTCCTTCGTTAGTTTTAAAATATGCAATATCCTAGCAGTGATGTTTAAAACTCGTGAAACAATAGTAATCATTAAAGTCGACAGAAAGTCTGAAGAATTCAAGCGTGTAGTAGAGCGAAGAGTTGGAGCATTGATTTCCTCAGTTCTTCGTGAACTTTGTGCTGTTACGATTATTTATTGCGGATTTGCTGCTTATATGCTTCTGTTCACTGCAAGTTCTGCTTAATCATGCTGCGCCTGTGTGTTTTTTTCCCTCTATGTATCGTGTTTTCATACAGAGTAAAACTTCGTTATCCTTTATTTATCCTGTTGAACTTTTCACTATACATCCACAATACGATTTTTTCCGTTATAATATTTTTAAACTGTCTGTATTTTTCAATCAATTTATTCGCCATGAATATTGATTGTGTTTGAATACAATTAAATATATACAAAACAAGATGATCATCATTTCCTCATCTAAGTATCTTGGAAATTAAGGATATGATAATTAGATAATAATTATGGTTATATTAAAACCGAGATACTTTAAAAGCGTTATTGCTGTTCTGTTTATTGCGTATATTAATCTCCCTAATGGAGTTTAGTCCAGTGACGTCTCAGAACAACTAAAAACTGAAGTATCTGTGTATTCTGTCTTAAACTACTCGTTGTCTTAATGGTAACCTAATCCAACTTTTTGACTCCTTATGTAAAAAAAATGTGACGAGATATGTATTAAGCAAAATATCAAAAACTTATAAGCAAATTCTTTTTTTTTATAATTAGAAATATGTAATAAGAAAGAGAAGAAAAAAATCACAAGATTAACTTGTATAAATTAATTAACTTGTGTAATATATAAATAATGTATAAATAAATTAACTTGTAAAATCTATAAATTAAACAATTGATAGAACATCGAAAACAGTTTAAATTTCATTCCAACAAGGAAATTTATTCTTGAAAATTGCCAATACTTGGAAAACGGTTTCACTGCTATTAAACTAATATCTTTAAAAAAAATGTAAAATTTTAAATGGTATAAAAATCAAATTTATGCATGTCAGTTATATAATACTTTCGAAAATTTTCGGAAAAACATCAAAATTGTGCTTGGTTTTTATTTAATGCAAATTGCTCCGACTCGCGCATTCACACCTTCCAAAGTATATTTGTGTCAAATTTGGTAACTCTAAATCCCGTTATCTGTCTTGAAAGTCCATTATACACACACACGCACACACACACATACATATTCTTCTTTACTATTAGGAGAGAACCCCGGGGGGGGGCACCTCGAAATGAGGATGAGATGCTTCCGGCATGGTGGTTGGATCTCGCCACCCTGGAGGGTACACTAATAGGTGGGGGATCTGACTCCTCCCATCGATGACAGGACGTACTTCCTTCGGGGAGGGTTGTACCGTGGCCGGTGAAGGCCCTTAGGACTCAACCACAGTTCCCGCCAATGTTGCTGTTGCGGCGGTTCGGTCCTTCAGTTTTTATGGTTTAAATCCGTGTGCCTTCGTGGCGGGGTGGAGAGTTAGATGGCTGACTTACTCTTAGGAGAGATAGAGTTATAAAATACTTCCATGTAAAATAACATCTAGTCTTGTTTAGCGCTTCTTGAGAACCTACTCAATTCTCTAATACAGTTTTCCTGCCTAGAATGATTATTGTTTTAAGAGAAATTTAATAATGATTTTGCAATTCAACAAACAAATTATTCCTATATGTTTATAATGCAACAAAAATCCAAAAGGATATTCAGAATTTATTTAAAATTTTCAGAATGATACTTGTTTTTCCCCCCTCTCTTTTTATATCTTCATACCATTTTTATGAAATCTATGCATGGATTTCATCTATGTTATATCTTTAAATAGCATATAAAATCGTATCCATAGTCAAAAGATTTACTCTAAAGTTAACTGCAGCCCTTAATATCGCTATTCTGAAGTTTTGGAGGGTTGTTATAATAACTTTTGAGGCAACCATTTCTCTTATTGTCTGTTAATATTTGATTTATAATTTTTTCTTTGCAATAAAGTATTGATTTCCTCAAAATCCTACGTTTCATAAATGTAGCAAACATTTCTTTTTTACAAAAAAATATTTTTCTTACTCGAAATTTGTTATTTGACCAAATTTAAATGCTTCTTTGTTGTTAAGTTTTATTAAAGGATTTCTGCCAGATACAAATGAAAACTATTTATAAATTACTTGTTTTTAAGCTAATCTTTAATAATTTTTAAAATGTGTGTCATATAATTTAAGAAAGATTACATAAATGTAGCTATATGATAAGATTTTTGTGACATACCTATGTTATCGTATGTTTTAGAAAAAAATGATTCTAGTATAGAGGAGCTTTATCTTATCATTATTTATTTTTATGTGTACATAACTTGATTTTATAAAGATTCTGGAAATTTTTTTGTCCATTATTATTTGCTTTTGTGATGTGAAACGTGAAAATAATCGGCAATAATAATATCATTGTTTACCATTATTATCTTCAATGTATTCTTCTTCTTGCTTCCAACATCTTTCATATGAATTTCCATTTATTTGGAGCACTTCTTTAATTAATTTCATAATCATTATTAGCACTATTTCTACATTCTCAAATATGATTCTTTTATATCCAGGACACTGATAATAATAAATAATAATGGATTAAATCATTTGAAAAGTATTCGTTTTCTATAATAGAGATTCGTGTATGACCAGTATATTACCAGAAATTAAATTATGACCTGGGATAATGTCAGGACAAAGCAACCAAGATTTATTTTTTAGCAGTTACTGTTTTTCATCATCATCTGTTCTGGTTATCCATACCTGTTTATTAGAAAACTAAGTCTACTTGTGTAATATTATTGGTTAACTGAATTCTACATGCACTATCAATACTCATAATACCTCTTATGTTTCAAAAACTTGCTGAACTTGATCAGCCAGAACATGGATTACCATCTATCTCTCCTAGATTCTTTTTTTAATCTTTTAATTCCCATAATTGCCCTATACGTGCATCATATCTCCATTCGACTTATCGCTTTTCAAACTTATAAGCGTCATTAAATCCATCTAATACACTCATGTCCATAAATTAAGGATAATTCAGAGTCACGCGAAATCGAACTCTAAAATACATATATCACCCGTAAAAGGACTACATACATCTTCAAAAGTCATATGCAAATTGCAGCAAACCACCAGATGACACAGATAGTACGTCAAAATGACGAGAGTGTAAGAGAGTGATGTATAAGGAATACAGGCAAAGAAGTAAAATTGCTCGCAAGCGCTTTATAAGCCTTTCAGTGCAATAACCGCATAGTTATGACACAAAGGACACATTTGGATGATTTTTTACGTGGTAGAATTATCGGCCGTCTGGAAATATCTGAGGAACTTGGAATCACCCAGAGTGTCATCTCCAGGCTTTGGCAACGATTCCAAGCTGATGGTAATGTGAGTAGACGTTACAGCACAGGTCGCCCCCGAGTTGCAACGCCGAATGAGGACTGGTATTTGGCAGTTACTGAAAAAAGAAACAGACGTAGCACTGCATCAGACCTGTCTCGTCAGCTCTCTTCAGCCACTAATACGACAGTTTCAAGATAGACCGTGTACAGACTCTTACACGTCTGTCAGGTCTGTCATATGTGTTCCACTTACTGAAACGGATTGTCGCCTGCGTTAGCCTGGAGTAGAAAGTAGGAATTGTGGACACCGCAACAGTGGGCTTGTGTGATGTTTCCCGACGAGCCCAGGTTTAGCTTACAGTCTGATTCTTGCCGGACTTTCATATGGAGAGCGCCAGGTACCCGTTACCAACAAGAGAACAACATTGAACGACACCGTTACGGATTGCTCGTTTGGGTAGGAATTATTCTTGGTTCCAGAATTGACCTGCATGCTCAAATTGGAACCATGACAGACCAAATATATCCGGACGTCATTCTGGAACAACATGTATGTTTGTTTCGGGACGCCATGGGCGCAGAATTCGTGTTTATGGATGACAACGTCCATTCTCACGCAAATATCGTAAACAAATACCTTCGATTGGAGGATATCACCCGTATGGACTGGCCAGCATTCTCACCGGACTTGAATCCAGTAGAGCATGTGTGGGACATACATGACCGACGAGTTGCAGCCCGTCAACCACCTCCTGCATGTCTACCAGAACTTCGGAGAGCATTGCTTTATGAATGGTGTAATATTCCCCAAGATCAGATCGATAATTTCATACTCAGCATGCTTAGGCGTTATACGGACTGTATTGCATCGTCTGGGAGAAATACTATGAATTGACCAACCATGTAATATTGGTTTTTGTAAATAGTTTTTTTTTTTTTTTTTTTTTTTTTTGTAATTTGCTCCATAGAGCAAAAAATCGCAATTTTTATTAATGATATCAAACATATGGCATCTTTTTTGCTCTTTACCTTTTGTTTAATAGATAGGCTTTACAAATAAGTCACATTTGTCTTGCTTCTGACTCTTTCTTTTCCTGAACTTGCATTATGCTTAATTTATGGACATAAGTGTTCATTACAAAATTACATGTAACCCACAAGCATTTCAAGCGTTCTATGACTCTTAATTAAATCGATAATGTGTCATTTTATTAGCAAGTTAAGAAAACAAAATAGTTAAGAAGTTAAACTAGTCAAAATCTCGTGTAAGAGACATGAACATATCTACATACACTTTTTGCAAAAATCGTTGTTTTGACAAATTTAAGGAGATAAATATTAAGACGCTGATCCTACTGAATACTGAAATTCAACATACATGAATGAATCTTTTTATTGTAAAAATCAAATGTATTTGAGAATGGATGTCTGAAATATAGTATTTGACATACTTATTTGTTATGTTAATCGAGATTATAACCTTGATTTTGGCCATTCTAGCACCTAACAGTGCAACGCAGTTTGCGCAGCGGCGAATAATAAAATATTTTCGGATGCCAAGATTCGAGTGGAAGACTGATCGATTGTCGGATTCTACAACTTTTTACTTTGGCTCGATAGGCATTTTATAGAAGGATAGTGAAATTTCTGAGTTGTAGAAAATTTCATAGCTTGAAGAATTAAACTTACGCGTGCTTTCAAAGCACATATATGGAAGAACTGCCTAAGAGCACTTTACAACATTATGTTTTATGATAAAGATATTTGTCGACCGCAACAAATCATGTCGGTACTGCTTCTTTCAGTGGTGGTAGGGCGATCGGCTGTACACAAGATGAAGGAGTATAACCAAAGCAAAGGGCCATCGTTAACAACACTTGTAAACAACTTACATCAAGAATCTCTACAGTAATGAAGTAGCAGTTGTTCTTTATGAATGAATTATGCAACACTTAAACTGTAAATTTGGAAAGAAGCCCAATGAAGTGTACTTCAACAGAAAAAAATTTCCTTTCTTTTGTTCTAATATGCTGACAGAAAATTTTCAAGCAATTATGCCGAAAAAGAGCGTTTCATTTTACAACCTGCTAACTACTTAGTTATCACAATTATGCAGTAACAGAAAATAATAAAGTGTACATTGTTCATATTGCCACAGAAACATCTGAGAAGAATAAAAAGCATGTTTTCGTTGGCAAAGATATTGATCTTTCTATTTTAGCTTCTGCTTTTATTCCGGATGACATTGATATTATCGTACACAAAAGAATATCCGTCAGTATTAGTTTTTATATCTCTGAAGGTCTGCATAATATACTGAGAAATTGCCAAAATTTTATTTTTTCCTCCATGTAATTAATTTTTGTGACACACTTTAAAGCTTCTACTGGAAGGAGAAATTTGTAGATAATTTATAATGACATCGAACGAGGGAAAGAGAGTCTCATCATTACATTGTACAGCACTAAGGAGAAAGAAAACTTAATTGAGATGAAATGTGATTGTTTTAAGAAATTACCAGATCAAGTGAAAGCTGCTTTTTCCTATTTAAACTCATCGACATTTCCATTACGCAATCCACCAATTGTAAACATAGGACGGATACGGAACAATTAAAACTACGGTACGGACGTAGTTTTAATTTTTCTGCTTGGAAATGGAATTGAGTGTACAAATCGTTGACAAACATATACGCAACTAAAGCTTTAGAAACTGCCAAAAGAATATATCTAATTAACAGTAGATTCAATAATAAGCGAAACAAATACAATAAAATAATGAAATAAATTATGTGAAAGATTATTATATCCGAATGTATATTATATGCGCTATATTAGTACCTGAAGGAAATGCCGAGATCAAAGCTGTCCTTATATCGAAACAATATGCATAGGCGGAATATATTCAGAACAATAACAATAAAATTAGTTTTTAAAAAAATTAAAGTAATTAAAAAATTAAATTAAATTAAAAATTAAATTAGTTAAAAATATTAAATTAATTAACAAATTAAATTAGTTAACAAAAAATTAAATTAATTAAAAAATAAATTAATTAAATAATAAGTAATTTAAATAAAATTACTTGAAAGAAAAATTAAAAATTACATTGAGGTGTATAATATATTCATTTTTTTCACATAATACTTATGAATTCTTAAGTTTTAAAAATTATGTCCCAAAGTTTAAAATTAAAGAAAATTCTGCACTTCTTGGTATTTAGAAAGATTAGATTAAAAATTCGTGTTTTATTTATCAAAATAAAGTGCACAATATTAAAAAAAAAGGCTAATTCGTTTAGGCTGTTAAGAGTATCAATGGTAAGACAAAATATAAAACAGTTGATATTTCAAATATATAATATTTAAGAATGTAAAGAAATATAAATAATGTTAAATTTCACAGTTCAATTAAATCTTCATTCTAGGCACTTAAATAAATAAAAGTTTTGTAAAAAAATTCTCATTTTACTACAATTTTATTTAAAATATATTATTACATGAAATCTATGCCAAATTTAAGTTTTAATCGAATATATATAATAATTAATTATCTATATTTAAGGAAATCCAATGCTGTCGAATTTTCAACACGGCAGTAAGGAGAGTAGCTATCCCTTTAGAGGCGGAAACATTCTCAGTTCCTGAAAGTCAAAGGAATAGTTAGTAAAATTTTTATAATATTTATAAATTTTTCACATATTTGTCATTTTTTGGTCTACTTGCACAGAACAAAAAAAAAACTGTTAATTTGTGTTGATGGGCTACGACATTCGCTATAAAAGGAGCTTATAAATCTTATTAGCGCAAGTTTATTATTCTATTATTTTTTTTAACTTTTTAGTCTTTAATTTATAATTCCAAATTAGAAATAATTTTGAAAGCGATTTTTCTCAAATTCACTTCCAGATTGCGCCATATGTATGGCATTAAAATTTCATCACTTTATTCGATTAACTAATAACTAAATTCTAAAAATAATAATATTATACATAATCATTCAAGAACACATAACTATAAAAAATTTTAGTAAATCAGTCATCGAGTGAAAAAATTCATTACAAATATTCAACATTACAAATACAAAACAAATCAAGTTAAATAAATGCATTTAATAAGAATAAAATAAAGAAAAATACTTCCCAAAACCAATTTCTAAGAAAGCTAGATTTTATTTTCAGTGCGGATTCATTTGCAAAGAGAATAAAGAAAAGAACAGAAGATTGCCAAGGAAGAAAAGGAATCAATAGATGCGGGCCTCTTCTCTAGTTACGACGCCACGTGCTTCATTCAAGATGTTCGACCATTTAGACAATGGTTATAGATCTTCGTTCATCGTCCCTTTTCATTTGGCACGGGCCCTTATGTCTTGCCTCGCAGCACAGAATCTCTTTCCTGAAAGAAAGTTTTACGATGATTGCCGTTCAGTGCTCCAAATTGAAGCGAAATTATTCCATGGTCTGAAGAAGAACGATGTTTCTAATGATATAATACAATCATAAATTCTTAATTTAAGTTAAAATTACAACAAGAATTCAAGAATTATTTCAAACACCTTGTTTTATTTATAATATTAAGTTTTAATATTTCTTTAATCTCAATAATATTCTTTTCTTACAATTTACAAGGAATCCGCGCATCATCTTTATTCATTTGGCATGAGAATTTATTTCCTGATAACAATATAGAATTTCATTCCTGAAAAATTTACATTCTTAGACACAGAATTTCTTTCCTGAAAGATTTACATTCTCAGACACAGAATTTCTTTCCTGACAGATTTACATTCTCACACACATAATTTCTTTCTTTAAATATTTATATTCTTACACACAAAATTTCTTTCCTGAAAGATTTACATTCTCAGACACAGAATTTCTTTCCTGAAAGATTTACATTCTCAAACACAGAATTTCTTTCCTGACAGATTTACATTCTCACACCCATAATTTCTTTCTTTAAATATTTATATTCTTACACACAAAATTTCTTTCCTGAAAGATTTACATTCTCAAACACAGAATTTCTTTCCTGAAAGATTTACATTCTTACATACAGAATTTTACATACATAGAATTCCTTTTCTGAAAGATTTACATTCTTATACACATTTCTCGAAAGATTTACATTCTTACATACAGAATTTTACATACATAGAATTCCTTTTCTGAAAGATTTACATTCTTATACACATTTCTCGAAAGATTTACATTCTCACACATAGAATTTCTTTCCTGAAAGATTTACATTCTTACGTACAGAATTTTACATACATAGAATTCCTTCCTGAAAGATTTACATTCTTAAGTACAGAATTTTACATACATAGAATTCCTTCCTGAAAGATTTACATTCTTACGTACAGAATTTTACATACATAGAATTCCTTCCTGAAAGATTTACATTCTTACGTACAGAATTTTACATACTTAGAATTCCTTCCTGAAAGATTTACATTCTTACACAAAAAATTTCTTTTCAGAAAGATTTACATTACGAGATCTTCTAATAATATTTCATGGATATTTTGTCATAAACACTTAATCTTTTCTTAAGAATTACAACAGTATTGCAAGAATTGTCTTGAAAGTTTCGTTTGGAATCATAAGGTTAAATTTTAATATTTTTTTTTATCTCAGTAATATTTTTTCTTGTATTTTACAAAGAATCCCGCATTATCTTTATTAATTTGAAATGAGCACTTATGTCCTGTTAACAATATAGAATTTCATTCCCAAAGAGTTTACATTAATCGCAGTTAATGCTCCAAATAGAAGCGAAGTTGTTCGATGCTATTTATAGGAATGTTTCGTCTAATAATACCCCATGGACATCAGACATTTAATCTATACTTAAGAATTGTAACAAGATTTCAAAAATTGCTTCGAGGAATTAAAATATTTTCTTTGTGTATTTCTTTTTAAATATATTTAAAAATCTATGATTATGTATCATTCTTTCTATGGAGTCTTTCTAAATATAAATATGGGCGGAAGTGTGTTCATAATTTTATGTCAAGTCTTTATTTGAAAATCATAGAACATTTTATGTTGAGAACAATTGTGTTCGAGTTTATTCTGAGAACGTCGAATGTTACGTCATTGTGTAACTCCGCCTACTTATTAAAATACCCTCAAATAGTTAAAAGTAAAAAATGATCAGTTTGAAGCAGAAATTCATGCAAACTATAAGTAGTATCACTTAATCTCATCCAATCCTACCTGAATCAAAAAGAACCCCCCCCCCCAAAAAAAAAAATTAATTCATTCTGAAAAGGTTTGTCTTTGTTAGTACCTATTGTCCAACTAATAACTAATGAAATTTGGTACATACTCATGCTTTAATATATCTATCCTTCGAATTTGTTTATGATTTCTTTGATAAAATATTGAAAAAGCAAGCTAGAGTTTAAACAAGCATTTGTAAATTGTCTATAATGTTCATGAAAAATTCAGTTAGTTTTTTCTCAATATTCATGCAGGCTTTCAAGTTTCGTTCAGTGTATCTTAAAAAATAAATTTTTAATTTTTCAACAGTGACCTTTATTAATGGGTTCATATTTTGCGATCACAATATTTTTGAACACAAAATTAATCGAACTTTTGAAGGGCAAAAAACTTTTCCTGATATTTAATTCAAATTATACAATTGCTTAGAAACTAATTTTTAAAAAAAGCGGGATAAAAATGAAATTGGGCTGAATTTTTATCATGCATGAATAATTCCACTAATCGCTTTTGTAAATATGTAGTAAGTAGATTATATTTTGAAATAAAAAAGGACACTGAATAAAAAATGCACCAATTACAATACAGTAATAATATATAATTAATAACATTCTGCAATCCTTGTTGCTCTTTAAAATATATCCTCAATATTATCTTTAAACTTTTAAATTATTATTTTTATATCATAAACTTTTAGATCTAAACATAATATATGTCATAAATTCAATTTATCCAAATTCTTAAAATTATTTCCTAATCACTGGAATTCAAACTTCATTTTACACGATGTTCAAACTTTCTGATATTTCTTCAGTTCTAACTTAAATAACTTCAAGTATCTGGAATTAAATTGCGATATTAGGCGAAAATCATGTGCCTGAAATAAAAGATAGTTTAGTTGCACTTTGATAAAATTTTCTGCTCGAACATATGTTTGAAAACTAGATCACGTTATCTTTCGTGTTTACTATCGGTTCTGAGAAGATATTTCTGTGGTTTCTTGTCAGGTTTAAACAAAAACTCTTAATTGTTGATAAATATAAACCTTTAACTTCATAATGAAAAAGAATAAAGCTGTGATTCAAAGATGATTGTTCTTTTCTCATTAACCAGATTTTATTTCATGTATATATTTAAAAATTGTATGTATATTTATTACATTTGTAATAAATATGCATACATATATATTACATTTGTAAAAATGTATGTAAATAGCCAAGAAAGCAATATTGAATAAATTTTATTATCGTCATCTGACCTCTATTCATAATTACAAGATCTGCCCCAAAATAGCTTTAAATCGGAGTGTTAATGTAATTAAACTAATGAAATATCACCATTAATTTATATTTTTCTCTTTAAAGAAGCTTCGTTTGCATGTAACAAATTAGCGAAAATGCTTCAGGCTTTAATATCGCAAGTGAAATTCGAAACTTCTTTATGACCTACAGAATTAATTCGTTAATGAGTTGAGTTTCAAAAGAAATGAAATTGCAACATCTTTTCAGTTTAAGAAATTTGATTCTTCTTCAAATAAAATAAATTTTCTAAATCGAAAAGCTGATCATTAAATCGGTTATTCAGAAAATAAGTTCCACTTTATACTTTAACTGTTCAATAATTGTTAAAGTAAGCATATGTTCCAGTTAGTTCAAACCATCTACAGATAATCCATCTGCAGACAGCCATCTGTAATCATGTTGATATTTATAATTGTTAAATAGATGTAAATGTAGATATTTCATGGTGTAGATATTTTATTTGGGGGTACAGACATTTCATGGTGTGCTGTGACCATATTTAAAAGATTCTGCCTCCAATTCCATGTACCCATCGCTCCCTGTGTAACTGCTACAATTCAAACATTCTTTAGAAACATTGATTAAGAAATATTTCCTTTTCCTCCTTACAGCCTAACCCAGCCTCTTGGCTTCATATATTTTTGCACCTTAAAGGTCTTCCTTTCTGATAGGAGGTTGCAGGATGCTGTGACATAAACTGTTTTCTCCTGTTTCTCTGCCATATGTTTGGCGAAGTTTAGCCAGTAGATGGCTCTTGCGCCACTAAAACCCAGAACCAACCAACCTGGTTCTCTGCCAATGTGACATTATTCTTCGATAAGAAGATACAAAATATGATCTCTTATCGAGGATACGATATTAGGAGATATTACAAATATTTTTGTAAAGTAATTGTCTAGCTTCCTGACATGAGTCGCAAGATGCTGTGACATAAACTTTACGGCTCTCTTCAGTAGCTTCAATGGAGAGATATAAGATAATGTATAGGATTATGACAAATATTTCATCTCGGCATTATTAGCTATAATTCAAGGCCTCGGAATAAGATGTTTTGTTCAATTAAATCATGTGCTCTTAAAATGGAAAATAAGTTCATTATTATCTAGATTCTTTAAATAAAAATAATTTTATTAAAAAAAGAAAGGTTTATGTAGTGTTGTATGATTCACTTCCATCTCATTTTTTTTTAATTCGATTCTTTTTTCCTACTTACTAAAAATAATGACTTAATTTCATTCAATTCTTCAAAAGAACCAGTTGACATTTTCGTATTTAAAAAAGTTTATATTCCGAAGATAATTTTATCATTCAAAATGAAATTTGCTTCAGTCTTTCATATATTTCTTTAGCTGGAAATAAAAATTCCAGAAACGTATCGAGCATACCAATATTTGATCTTTAGTAGAAATGGAACAACGAATATCTGAAGCACCTGAAACTTCATTTTTCTTCCATTTGAAATTGCAACAATATATTATATTTTTTCCTCATGCAATTTGGCCATTTCTTTTTTCTCGTCTGACATTCTTTTATGGTTTGACAGAGTTCGGAAAATTTATAAATTGACAAAATGGTTCGGAAATAAGTTGTAAGGTTTTAAGCTGTCTGCTTCGGGCTATGTAAATATTGTATTTCAAGCACTTCGTGGAATTCCATGAGATACTTTAATAGATAGTTTCAAAAGAATTTTATTGTAGGTTAAAATATAAATGTAGCTTGGGGTAAATCAAGTTTTACAAAAACCAGGAATCCATATTAGCAACAAAATATGTTGAACTTTTGTTTCGAAAGTTTTATTTCTCGGTGCTTTTTTATAGTAATAAAATTTTTTAATTGATTTTTAAGCATAAAACTTAAACCTCTATTATTTTGATTACTCCAGAAAAAAGGGGGGAAAAAGGGAAAGGGCGGGAGAATGGTAGCTACCAATTGTTTTGTGAAAGATTGGGACAGTTGGAAAGTTTACACATGACAATGACAATTCGTTCAATATTTTAACCTCTCACAACTAACCTGGCCCAACCCGACTGTGCACTTTCAATACAAATGGACCATTTTTAGGTCAACTTCTTTTTCATATGGGGAATTTAGAATAAAAATCGAGGACACCCTTAGAAAAAACTCTTTTCATCCTGCACCGTCCATTTAAAACAGAAAATGACCCCAAAGACGGTATAAAACTAATACAATTGGTTCATTACCGACTTATTAATAAAAGCGTTAAAAGGTTCGCGACAATAGTGGAACCATACATATGATAGTCATTATAAAAAGAAAGATCTTGAGTCGATTAAAATATAAATAATTCAGTAACATAAGTTTTGCCACTATATTATAAAATTTTATTAACATTATTATAGCATTATACACTTAAACTTGCATTCCTGTTTTCAAATGTAGTTTAATTATATTAACGTTCCGCTATAAAGCAACACTAGGGCTATTTTGGGACGGACCTTGTAATTTTCAACCGCGGTCAGTTGACGAGGACGACGCCTGAGCTGGCACCCCCTTCTCTACACCACACCAGCGAGAGGACGTTTGACCCTGACGGTTTTGCCGTGCAGCAAACGGTTCTTCCGTGGAATCGGGTCACGAACCCGAAACCCTACAGCTCGGTAATTGATACCTTACCACCAGGCCACCATGGCCCATTCATGTTTCCAAATATTTGATTTAATGCATTGCTGCATTATAGTTTGCAATGAATAAAAATGCTTGTGTATCGTTTTAATGGTAATTTATCCCTATGTTTGGATAAAAAAAGAAAGTCAATATTTCATTCATCAAAGTCAAATATTTTCATCATGAGAAAAAGAAGATGGAAATTTTATCTGTTACGAGTTTCTATTTGAAACGATTTCTTTTTTCTTCTTCTTCTTTGAAATAAGCTTGACTTTTCACAAAAGGTTCATAGTTATGCAAATTCATTTTTCTGATAAATAGTTACCAGTTACTTTTAAAAAAATGTATTCACATACTAATGTATTCTATGAATGTTTTATGTTCTTGCATTAAACTTATCAAAATTTCTTGAATCAAGTTTTAAATTATTCTTTCAGACTTTCTCAACTTTAATCATGAAGTTTCAGTATAAATATTGAAGTGAAATAAATAAAGAAGGAAAAAATGTTGTTTGCGTCTGTCAAATATATCAGATCACGATCTTGAAGTTCTGATATCGACAGTTCGAATACATAGCTCTGCGGTTATTTTCTAAACTGTCAAAAAGCGTAGGAAAAAAATATTTCACTCCAGTATTTCCTCCTACAACCTCATCTGACATTTACTATTTCAATTTCAAACATTCAATGCTTTACAGTTTAAATTTTTTTCTCCTCGCATAGTTTATGAGCATCTTCAGACTCTAAAAACTGAAAACTTTTTTTAAACATGATAAAATTTTTGGTTGCCTTACTATTTCAATATGCATGATTAAATATCTTTTAAAATTCTTGACAGTATAGACTGTTAGATTTAAAGCTACCAAATATGGCAGCTATTTTAATCTTTCTTGTATACGCATTATACGAATGGAAGATATTTGAATCATTAAAAAAAATTCGATCTCCAGATTTTGATTAATTTCCATATTTTAGATCGCGCTGACGCCGAAAAAAATATTTTTGAAATTAGGTCTAAGTCTATGTCTAGTACAGCTTTAATACAAATTTGTATATTTCTATCAAAATGTGAATGAGGCATGTTGACCAAATGTCTGTCTGTCTTTCCATATATACATGAATTCGGTTAAATACAAAACTAAAACTACGTAAAGTAAATTCGATATATAGATTTATTATCAGTATTATAGATGTATATTAAATTTTGGAGAAAATCTGTCAAAAATGTAATCATTCACTGATTTATATTCCGAAGTGTGTCAAATAGATAATTCTATTGTTAAAACATGCAAAAAAGTAATTTCAAATTATATTAAAATTGAGGAAAAAATTGCACTAAATTCGTCACATTAAAATAATATTCTTTTTTTAATTTTTAAGTGTCGTAAAAATCAAATTTGTCTTGTAATATTTTCGGTGGCTATAACAGCAAAATGTCAAAACTTCTTTTGGTTTTTAATTAATCGAATTTCAATTTCAAAAACGATTACTTAGTGGCTCACATTCTAACCTTTCAAAATATATCTGTGACGAATTTGATTGCTCTAGTACTGTAGAGCGCACAAAATCATCCTTTTATAATTAGAGATTTAAAAATTGGCGAATCAATCCTAAATATTATCCTACTTCAGACAAAATTTTAAATCTCATTCAATTTGTATTTCATGTACATTTAACCCATTGATATATCATTTGAATGTCATTTTATTTAGGCGGTACTTTAGTTATTTTCTTTGCATATATCCACGCTGTACTGAAAAACGACATTATTTTTACCTTACCTTTTTTGTATAGATTGTGATAAAGGAAAAATAGGAGGAAAATAAAGGAAATTTAAATAAAGGAAAATGTTTTGCTTTAGATTAGTTTTATAATTTACTTTATAATAGCACAGAAAAAATTTCAAAGTTACAGTGTTCAAAAGCTATTTAATACCCTCGGTAGTTTGTTTTGTACATCGAATTATAAAGACTCTGATATCTAAATATGTGAGTAATTATTTTAAAGACAAACATAATTTGGAAAAAATAAGTATCTTGGGAGTTCGTTACATTCTGATATGGATTAAAAATAATTAAATGTCCCTACAAAATGTTATTTAAGATTTTATATACATCGTTAGGTTGAGATCTAAAGAATATTTGCAAAATCTTATTGAATACTGCAAACTAAATCGATACAGCTGATTTTGTTTCCTACCAGTTTCTCTGTTGGCGTCATTTCCAAATCGAGACGTGCCAAGTGGTAACATGTGATATACAAATAATCGATACTTTGACAGAAACTAAATTTATCAACATTTATAAATTAAGGTCAAATATCTATTCAGATATAGAGAATTGGATCAAATATAGAGAAACATGAAAGCCTAATGGTAAATGCGTATTAATTTTTGATATGAAATGATACAGCCAAGTTTTTTCATTCTTGTTCCAACTTTTATGGTAGGCATTTTTTATTTCGGAATCATTTTTTGTAGAACTTTGTTTATCAAAATAATAATTCATGCATGACGTTATCATGTAAAATATCAAAAATTTAAAAACCTGCATAAAGTTTGCTGGTTCTTAATTAGTCGGCACACAGTTTTTAAAAGATTAATTTTTGGTACCAAATTTAGTTAATTGACGACAGTACAATCTGTTGATGCAAGTAAAATGTCAATCCTATGAATAAAGTAATAAATTGCTAAGTAATAAATTGCTTTCAACCTAAATTCATTATTTCAATCTTTTATTTTTGATCTCTTAATATCTGGTACTTTGAAAGGAAAGTCGTTGACAGACAGATGCAATGCAATCCAAAGTAAAGTTTTTCGCTATTTATTACTAAATAACGATCTTTTTTATTTCAAAATTAGTACTACTGTGTTTGATTGCAAACTGCTTGTTACACTCGTAATGATGATGATTCTTTCCACAATTATCTAGATATTACATGATGACACTGTAACAAACTATTACATTTATAAAAAAATATATGTTTATAACCGTGCATGTGTATTTTCTCTGTTGTATAATATCGTACCAATCGTTGTATAATATTGAGCCTAATTTCGCATACAGATAGTTATAATGGTGGCCCAATGCCCCTTTGAAGCAAGAATTTCATGTAAACAAATTATTTAATATTTTCTGTTTCCGATGATTTTTTGCCTGTGTTTTCTCGCAATATTGTTTCGAATGATTATTTAAAAAAAATCACTTCACTATTTCGAGAGGAAACAATTTGTTTGCTTATAAGCCAAGATTTTTTTTTTAAATGAGGGGCGGTAGTAACTTTTTCCGAGAAAGTTTAAGAATAAACTTAAAATTTCTACTTTCATATTACAATTTTTTTATTATTTCCAAATTATTTGAGATCATTATACCAACATTTATATCCAATTCAAAACAAAAACAATCAAAATATATTTTCATTGATTTTAAATTAATTTCTTTCTAATGAGCTCAAATATTTTCTTAGCTGATCTGAAAAAAAAATTTTACTCTTTCTCTGATATGAAGGGAAACCAAATTGAGAAATCAAGAATAATGATGATTCATTTATATAATTCAAATTCTAATAGTATCGCTTGCAGCAAAAATTCAATTTTGTTGCCTTTCTCTCTCTTTTTTTAGCAAATTTTCATTTATTTATTTATTTCAATATTTATCATCTATAGTCACCAGGCAATATCAATATCAAGAAGAAATATAGGAATGAAAAATTATTATTTTATTCTTCATAACTTTATTTTATATTATTGTGATTTAGATTTCGCTGCTTTTCATAGCATACAAGCAACACCGTATGTGCTCTGCTAGAAATAATACAGAAGTATCAATAATTGAACTGGCAAACTCAGAGGATTATTACTGGATCAAGAGGAACAACAATTGCAATGGAACAAACCATTATTGAAAGGGTGAAAATCGCGAAAAACGCATGCGAATTCTGAAGCCAGATGTCCCTATTAGCACGCACTGTGCACATATTTGAACGATGAATAATTCTGTCACCAATATATTGTGGAAATTTCTTCAGTGATTTACATGAGTTGGAATAGTGCATGGTTAGGAATCCATTGTGATTACCTCTTGAGGCCATATTTGTTGCCGAACGAATGAATGGTTCAACGTACTTTGTTTTTCTCCGATACGTTCTCTCGGAAATTTTATAAAGTGTGCCAGCAGTGCAATATTTGCAATAAGGTATGGAGTTCATGCATGATAAACCCCGTTCCTTGCCTGTTGTTCCCGCGAGACGCATAATCATCTCGCTTACATAACCAAGAATAAGGACTAGACTTGTAAGAACCATTGCTTGGTCACCACGTTCACCGAATCTTATTTCGTGTGACTTGCAACAGAGGGCCACCTTAAATCACTGCTTTATGCTACACTTGAGGACACAACGTAGGATCTTTTAGCCCAAATTGTTGCCGATGCGGCAGATAACAAAGGCACAAATAGTATCTTCGAACCTATTTAGAAATAGTTTTTACGTCGTTGTAGAACGTACAATGATGTCAGCAGCCACCATTTCCAACTCTTGCAATAACTGATCTAATAAGTATATTTGTTATTTTTGTTCTTTATGGATTTAGCATAGCATTGAACCTACATGTATTTATCACGATTTTTACCCTCTGAACCCAAGCTCCATTTCAATTTTGATTCCTCTAACAAATCTCAGAGTTTTTCTGGATTTTTCTGTCTAATTATAGAGCACTCTATATAAAATTTCACTATGCATAGGAAAAATCAGAGAAGATATGAAATCTGCGATGCAGCTTGTAAATACATTTTTCTTTTAATAAAATTCTCTTTTTAGATAGATGAATACGTAAAAATTTATTGATTTAAGCTGTATATATATATATATATATAAGAGAATCTCAGAAATTTATATGCTTGCACAATCTTAAACTTTTGTTTTTCAGGATTATGAAGACGATCTACAGTATTTACCGAGATCTACTCCATCATTCAGCCAAGATGTCTTGGACGAATATTTTGACAAATGCATATTTTCCACACTTACGTCAGACATCCTACTTAGTGGGGCAAATTCTTCAGTGGGAAATTTGTTTCCGGAAATCACGAATCAAACACTGAAATCAGCATTTAAGGTAAGAAATTGCAGTCTTATATAATATTTGACTCCAAATTATAAAAATGGAAGAAAGAGCAATCTGAAATATTGTAGTGAAACAATAATTCTTCTATCTTCATATTGTTTTCAAAAATGATAGCAATAAAAATGTTCCCACAAAAAAATACACTTAATATCGTCTCAACACTATGAAAACACAGTAAATGAAAACATTAAAATATTAAAGTATATAAATTTACAAAAACATCAAAAAATTAGAAGTGGTCCTTCGAATATTCCCTATTAAAAGTGATTTCCCCCTCTCCTATCACAGAAAAAAATGTGAACCTTCAAACGGAACGAGGTTGCAGATTCCCTAGCCAAACAGGCCATTTCTGCAGGTACGCCCGTTCAATACCCAGCTCCTAGAAGCCATCTGAAAAGTATTGTAAATGAATTGAGCCTACAGCGATGGCAAGAAGAATGGGACAATGGCTCAACTGGCAGAAACATCCATCAAATCATCTAGAAAGTGTCCTTTAACCCATCATCTTGGAATAGGCTTGACATTATCTTTGCAACTGGCCATGACCCTTTCCCTTCATATTTCAAGAGATTCCATATTAAAGGATCTGATCAATGTGGCTGCGGCGAAGTAGGCGATCCCCTTCATTATGCCACTAGTTGCCCTCTCACCACATCTTTTCATCTCAAAAAACCCATCCACGACCTAGAAAATATCTGGTGGACCAACGTTATGAGAAACAAGATGTCCAAGGTTAAAATTAGAAATCTCGTGCGGTTCCTACAAGAGAACGAGGAATTGATTTCTCCAGACCCAAGCCCAGTATAAATTTTCGTTTTATTTCTCAGCCAAGCTCTTCTCCAGAATATATTACCTTCAATAGATTTCATCTACTCATACTCCCCACCGAACACCTCCCTCATAATTATAATATTGTATATAGTTACTTTTTATGTGTATTGATGATATTTTTTGTCTTTTTATGTGTATATTGATATTTATGTCTTTTTTGGTGTATTTTGATTTTTTTTTTTGTCTTTTTATGTGTATTTCTTTTATCTTAATAAATACTCCCACGTATACCCTTTCAACCAACAGGGAATCCTAGAGATTCCAAGTTCGAGGATATTCTGTGGCGAAAGAAAGAAAGAGTGCTTGGATTTTTTTTTTAAGAATCTTGTACATTAGCCTTTTGTGCTGCGTAGTATCTTGAAGACGACTTGCCTTTTGACGACTTCTTTGACCTCTTTTCGTCAACCGAATGATATCAATATTTGACTTGGAATTACAAATTTAGTAAAATTTAAAATATCATTTATATAAGTCTTTGCTTTTGCGAATGTATAAGATGTATAAGTATGTATAAGACGATCAATACATTGATGGATTTACTTCAAGATTTGATCCGGATCTTCGCTGTAGATGTTAACACTGTGAACCAAATCTTAACCATCCAGCTCTTTACATATTATAATCATCACATTTACTTGTGCTCAGACAGATTGACAGATAAACTTCCTTTATGATTGGATTTCGTCCGAAATTTGACAGAAATCAACTAATTTTGTATAAAAATCTATTCATCTTGCTTAAACCAATTTTGAGCTATCATATTCAATGATAGATTGACAAGTATAGCTCCAAAAATAAAACGAAGAAATCATCAAAATCGTCGAATTTCGACGAATTTCTTTTTGAATTTATCGTCGATTTTTACTTGTTTTGTATATATATATATATATATATATATATATATATATATATTAAACTCTTAATTTAAACCAAAATAATTTCCAAAACTTTATCTTCATTCAGCCCAAAGAAAAATTTCTCTTATTTCCTATTCTAATTCCACTTTCGGTTTAATTAATTCCTTTGTAAAAATAATAGGCTATCAGTACTACGTATCGAGTGAAAGTGATACTTCCGTTGCCCTTCTCAAGTTCAACACATGTATTGAATTGGCGCGTGGCCGGAAATCCCAATTCCATGTTTTAAGACTAGTGATCATTTGTTTCGGCCCTTCTTCCTTTTTTTCTTACTTCTGTTTTTTAACCGTGTAAATAAATTGTTTCCCCGAAATGGATATTAAAATTAATTTTAAAATACAACATCTCGTCTATGTCTTCAAACCTGCCTTCTGCTTCAACCAAAATAATGTTACATATATATATATATATATATATATATATATATATATATATATATATATATATATATATATATATATATATATATATATATATATATATATATATATATATACTTCGTATACAGGAAAATTTGAAAAAGGAATACACTAGCTCAAAATTTCCTCGTTGCCATAGAAACGAACTGCTTTAGGTAAGAATTTATTATACAACTATGTTTTCTAAGAGCATACTCTTAAAGACACGTCACTACTCTTCCATAAAACTAAAATCAAAGTAAACTAGTGAGTCATGTAAATTATCGTGTCAAATATATTTAATGTTTTAATTAAGGATTATATGGCAAACACTGATTCGACAAACAAGCACACTGTTCCTCCCTTCTAATAGCGAATAATTTATAAAAATTTATTGCATAGTAAAATTATGAAAATTTTATTAGATACAAAGAAAAGTAACACAGAAATAAAGTTTGTAACATTGAAAAACTTCCACTTAAAATGGAATTATAAATAGTTTTTGCGAAAAAAAGGCTTCGAAATTATTGAGGAAGAATGCTAAATTGCGATTAATTTCTAATTAATTAGAAGCTTCATAGTTTTAAAACTCTGAAAAGTTTTTTAAAAACTCTTAGGGATCATCTACCACTCAATAAATAATTACTCTCCTTTTGCATCCTAGAAATAGCAACTTATTATCTGTAAGTCCGTTTACATTAATTGTAGCGCTTAGAATAATTTTTGTGTTACGCATATCGGAAGCATAGATACTTCACCGAACTATAAATATGAACACGTTAAAAAAATAATAATTAAAATCGTTGCTTTAATCAGGATGCGGTGTGTGAATTAGATGCAATCTAATAAAAGAATGTTTCAATATAGATACATTGCTCATCAAAAAAGGCAGTAAAAATTCTTATATTGCCATCGACTAATTTAACAACTTGTTTTCTAAAGCGGTTTATAAATCAAATTCCTAAAATAAAATTCCAATGATAGGTATTTAAAAAGGAATTTTTATTGTTACACTTTTGGTTGAATTTTGGTATGAGAGACCTGCTTTCACCACATATCAACTTAGTGCATAATTTAACCATATTGTCATGGATGAAACACCCACTCATTGTTATGAAACGAAAGTTGGAGAAATATTTTCTACTTTGACTCCATCTAATGGCGGTTCAAATTTATGAAGTCAGTCAAAATTTATGCCAATCAAAAATTCAAGCCGTCTACTTTTCAATAATCAGATGAATACCAACCGGGAAATAAATAAGAATCTCATTTAAACAAAATTATTTTACATTCCGACCAAGTAACCTCCACAGAAGTTTCCCTGGTATTTCTCTAATGTAGAGTAAATTCGTAAAAGATTCAAATTCGAGACTCGAAACTGTAGATACCCATAATCTATTCACTTAACATTATTTTTCTGAAGCATGATTTTTATTGTAACTAACTAAAAGTGATTCAGAGTACTCGCATATTTTTTTATTCTATCAATTTCTTATAACTTAGATTATTTTAGTGCTATTAAGAGGCTCCATACTTCAATTAACAAGAACTCTTCATTTAGATGTGTATCAAGGAAAGCTTGATGCAAATTAAATATAACTCATATGGGGGCTGTAATAAATGGTATGAATTAAATTCGACTTGCAAAGAGGTCAATGTTTTGATGAATGCATGAATTGCAAACCAAAATGGAAAAAAGGAACATTATTTTCTTATTTGTTTTTTAACCGATTCAAGTTGTTTTTAACTTTTCTCTGTCAATTATAAAATATCTTTAACATTCTAGGTCAAGAAATCTTCAATATTTCCTGTACTTAAAATATTCACAGATCTGATGTCATCGTACTTTAGATTAGAAACTGTATTGATAGAGCCATCCGTTCTCTTTTGCATGTTGGGATCTCGTTACAAGAATTTGCTACTAAGAAGAAATTTCTCTCTAAAAGGCTTTGCAAATTCAATGCACATACTGACGCTTGGCATCCGAGGAATGGATATAGCAGAATTCGAAAAGGTTAGTTCCCATTGTTCTCTTTTATTATTTTCGTCGATTATCAAAATTCTTCTTTTTCTCAGTGTGTGTGTGTTACTAAAATATTTTGATGACAACAAGGCCAAATTTACAACGACTTTTTATGATAACAATGTAAGGCATAATTATAAAAATCTGTATAGATGTTTTTAAACCCATTCTTATTTCATTCGTTTTTACGAGAATCTTTGCTTCTTTCAAAAGGTGTTTTTTTTATTTATATTTTATTTAAATAATTTACTATTATTATCAAGCAATAATAAAATTTTGAGGGAGGGGGGGGATTAAGAATAATTTCCTAAATACAGTGACTGTAAAACGTTAAAATAAATAAATATTTAAGTTTTCGATTTTTTTCTAATTACAGCTTATTAGTGAAATTACAACAGTTGTTAACTTTGGAAACAATAAAATTATTGCTTCCTTGCTTAAAAATGCGTGGTTGTTGTTCTAAAAATAACTGGTATAATACAAGCTGGTTTAGTAGTAATATTACTGTGTTGAAACCTTAAACCCTTTTTCTTATTTTGCTTTTTCTGAAATTATAACTACTTTAAAATGCTAAAAGTCAAACACATTTTATTCAAGCTACTCGAAATTTTTTCTGTGAACCCAGAAATTTCAATCTAATAGAAATAGTCATCGATTCTTAAGAATATTGATTAGAAACGTTTTAATAGCAAAGGCGAAAAAATCTAATATTTTTCAAAAAATCACAAAAAAAAAAATTTAAGCAAATATTTCCTTCCTAAACGAATTCAAATATCCAAAATGAATGTACAATTCCATAAATTCGTTAAGTGGATTCTTCAAAAAATTGGTCAGAAATTATTGAAAATTGAAATGCGAATAAACATTTTAAGAAACTGGTTATTTTTAAAATTTTAAAATTAAATTTCTGAACATAAAAGTATTTCAAAAATACAAATTCTGAATATTTTACATTAAACTGCAACAAAACAAAGCAGATTTTTTGGTTACTGTAGAAAAAAAAAATTGTACTGAATCCCTTTAAATGAATTCTCAAATCCTACATATAAATTTCTTCAATTGTTACACTTAATTCTTCCCATTTTGTAAAAAAAATCATTAACAATGCAAAATATTTCTTTCCAAAGACTTTTATTTAATGTAAGTAGATTTGTGTTTGAAAGTTTTAATGAAAATTTTGCAAACGATTTTTCATTCATTTTCTGATGTAATACTTTTAAAATTTTGTATAGTATCTATATTTACGATTAGAATAATTTATTTTCAGAATTAGGGTTTAATCGATTAATTCAATTAAATTTTGATTCCGACTGTCTTCACCTGATATTAAATTTGGAAATAAAGTAATTTTGAGATTCTATATTATAATAAAAATGATGATGAATAAATTAAAATATGAGAAATTAGAAAATAAACTAGAATAAAGCATATATATTTTTTTTAATTTTAGTTATTTTACCTTACAAGGGGACGGCACGAGGTTGAAAATTCAGTTCAGGATGAAATTTAGTATAATGGTAGTAAAAATTTAAAATATTTACTGACGAACATATTGACGAAATAGCTAGTCAACTTCGAGAAAATGGCCCTCAAACTGTCTGCATAGCTTACGTACTAATAAATGAGTCACCGCTGGCGAGGTGGGAATAGTAAGACGCTGTCGTAGCATTCAGGAGGCCTGAGTTCGATTCTAAGTTAGCATTTTTGTTTTTATTTGTTTGTTTTTTTTCTAATTTATTTCCACTTAATTTAACACTTTACAGTTTTAATTAATATGTTTTTCATTTTTTTATATAAAAATAAATATTTATTCTGCTGATCCTTGGATTATAATTTAATTTTTAGAAGAAAAACAATTATAATTATGAATACATTTTTTTTAAACATTCAGAATGAAATTAACATTTTAAAGATGTTTTGAATTAATATGCTACTAATTCTTATATGGAAAAATAAATGTAATTTCTCTTAATACCTAAATTATAATTTTTTTTAAAAATAAGATATGAACGCGTTTTTCTTTTAAAAATGTATTTAAACAAAGTCACATGCAGTTTTAATTGATATTTAACTATTTTATCAATCAAAAATGAATGTTTTAAAAACAATTCTCCCTCAAAAGTAAATATTAATTCACTTAATACTTGAATTATAATTTTATTTTTAAGCAGGAAAAATAATTACATATATAACTTAAATGATGATAAATTTTAATTAAATTACTGACGTCATAAAAATATTTCATTATTTTTTTATTACATACAATAGACAGAAGGGTAGTTATGGTAAAAACATTTCAAACAAAATAGATATATTTTGATATCTTTCAAAATTCATAAATAATGATTTTCCACAAGAGAAACCTTAAACAAATTTCATTTATCTTCAAAAAATATTTGTTTTTCTTCAGAAAATAAGGCAGCGCATAAAGCATATCTTATGTTACTAAAAATTTTGAACCATCTGCCTATGAATTCCATAAATTAACACCTGCTTTCTATTTTTTTTCTTTTCGATTATTAACATTTTGAATGTTTGTGGATATAATTTTATTTATTTCAGCTGCTCTCTTTAATTCCCGATGTAAATTCAGCTTCATTGAGTTACGATAAATAATTTATCTATTATAATCCAGAAATTTAAAATGATTTTAATATAAAAATAAATGATGATAAAGGTTTTTAAGATAAAAAATAATTATTTTGAAACATTTGTATGGTCAAAATTATATTTATAATTATTTTAACAGTAAAAATTAAATTATAGTTATAATTCAAGAGCAATATACATGAACATAATTATTTTTCTTTTAAAAAATAAATTATAGCTTATTTATTAAGGGAAAACACATTTATTTTTTCCATATAAAAATAAGTATCATATTAATTGAAGTAATAGTATTTCTGAATATTTAAAAAAGTCATTCATACTTATAATTGTTTTTCTTCTAAAAATTAAATTATAATCCACGAATTAGGAGTATAATTATTTAAAGTGAAAAACATAAAAAAAACATGTAAAACGTAAAAGAATGTAAAACGTATTAATTAAAACTGTTTGTAAATTACTAAATTAATTTAAAATAAATTAGCATTTTTTTTATTTGTTTTTTTTTCTAACACAGAATCGAACTCGGGTCTTCCGAATACTACGCCAGTGTTTTATCCACTATTATAATCTCGCCTCGTCAACACCGACACATTATTAATATATAAGCTATGCGGAAAGTTTGAGGGCCATTTTCTCGAAATTGACTGGCCATTGCGTTTTAATATTTTCGACAAGAACATTCTAAATATATACTACCATTTTACTAAATCTCATCCCGAATTGAATTTTCAACCTCGTGCCTCCCCTTGTTAGAATTAAGATTTTATTCAAAAATAAAAGTTAATTTTTAAAAAAATTACTAAATTTATTTGGTTTGTATTAAATTAATTAGTAGATCAAAGAGCAAAGCCTTCAACAACAACACTTTACGTTTCCCAACAACTGCAAAATAAGAATAGGGCGAAACATTCCTTTTATTTGTATATACATTTGAGAAAGATGTATTAAAACATATGGTAGCTCCTGCAGTAATTTATGTGTTCACAGTTAATCATTCGACGCTGAAAATCTGGCAATCCGTTTCTGTCGTGACTAAAGAAATTACGACCAAGTGCTTAATCCAATGACAATTTGAATTTAATACCTGAATTTATCTCCCTGTAATTAGTGACACGAAACTTTAAAATCCGGCGATTTATTTCTGTCAATCCGGGTATTCAAATTCTTATCTGAACGTCGAGCTCAGTTCAAAATCCCTTATAAGTTAAAACTTTAACACCTGTACTCTTTCTAATGGTATTCTTTCATATAACTTTACAGAGCAAAATAAATGTAATTGCGCTTGCTATCTAAACATATCTGAGCATTAGTTATAAAGAGAATCCTTGACCTTCAGCCGATTCGATTCATTTTCATTGTCTTTGTAAACCATGATTGAGATATCAACAAGTATAATTTGTGAGATATGCTTTGCAGACATTTCCAAGAAATTATTATTTCGAAATTGCAAGTGTTTCTGTTTCTCAATTCTCAATTGTTTAATTTCTGCATGTTTCGCCATTTGCATTTAATCCCGTAATAGAATGGATAGATGCTCCATTGTAAAAGAGTGGAATCTCTGGATCGAATTTGTAGCAGGCAACTTCGTTTTGTGTAGTTTTAAAACTAAATGTAATATTATTTTATAATTTATTAATATTCAGTAATAAATCTAAAAATAAAATATTGATTATTATTATTTTTAAAAAAAAATCGAACTTCAGATAATTGGGAGGAGGGGGGGAGTTCTTTTATTGACTGATTGTAAGTCAATGAAAGAATTCACCAGAGTAATCAAAAGACACTTATTTGCCATTACACTTACATCGCCCATCCTTGTTGGACGCTGATCTTGGAACAAGCAACAACATCTACAAATTCTATACTGTCCAACTTGTTGCAGAAAAATTCTGAAAAAAAAATCCTGTTGAATCCGAGTAACGCATTTCCAATTCCATAATTCATTGCATATTTTAGCTTGGGAATATTTTCCCATTGTAAAGTCCAAACCTCGCCCCGTTTGACTTACATATACTTTTGCAACATTAAGGCTTGATGTTCTGGCAATAAGAAAAAAGGATAATGTTTTAAAACAAATTGAAAATACCTGTTATCCTCACAGGTGGTATCATTCTTAGATATAGAGATACAGAATAAGTTTCATCTCAATATTAAATGTCTCGAATAGTTTAAATATATTCTAAAGTGGGCACCAATATTTACAATAAAGTATTTTGTTCCATTACATTTTATGTTCATTTAAAAGACAATGAAATTTACTGTCTGTATTTTCATACGTATAACTAATTTTATTTTATAAAAGAAAAAAAAAGCATTTTGAAAAGTTTTTGTAACATTATACATTTCATTTCCGTTGACTTTTTTTCAATTCGATTCCTTTTCCTTCTACTTTTTTGAGATACAATGACATATTATATTCAATTCCTCAAAAGAAACAGCTCGCGTTTCTGTCTTTTTAAAAAATAGTTTCGATCCCGAAGTTAGGGAAATGAAGCTTACTTCAATTTCTCATTGAAATTTTCTATAACTGGTAATAAAAACGTCAGGAAAAGTATCGAGCGCTGCAGAATTTTGCCTTGAGGAGAAAAAGGAACAACGAATATGTGAAACTTCTGAAATGTTACATTTTTTTCCTTCTGAAAGAGCAACCTTATCTTTTTCTTTAGGCAATCATTCGCTGCATCTTTTGACATTCTAACAAGACATAAGGTAGTCTGGGAATTTGCAAATTGAAGATATTTGATAAAATGACGGAAAGAAAGGAGACGTTAGATTTGATTCTCTTGCCTCGAGTAATTTAAATATTGAACCTCATTTGTCTTATGCAGTTCTATAAGCTGCTCTGTAAGATGTATATAAAATAGTTATTTTATAGACACTAGCCGCCTTCGATACCTATATAATAATTAATAATATATCATTTCAATGAATGTTCGCACAACATGTGTGTGATGCTACCGCCTAAAATCACTGGACGGTGCCACATTCTCAGTGTGATTGATGAAGTAAAAAAGTTTTTTTTTTCAATTAATTCTTCAAATATTATCGACCCCTGGTGACATCTAACTGCATATATGTATGGTCATTAAAATGTTAATTTAGTGATTTCTACTATGAATCTTATCATAACAATAAAAAGGGTTTTATTTACATCATACTTACACACGAAATATAGATCATTTTGGTTGGTTAGAATTTCTTGCAAAGTAGTGAACTGAGGAAAATAAATGGCGAAATTGCTCAAGATGTTAAGGCTAGGACGCTCTGACAAAGATATTTCGCAGAACTTGAAATTTTTGGGGTGCAGGTGACTGATGGCGTATCTGGTGGCTATAAACTTTCAGATGAAATAAAAATTGGGAAAATTATTGCAGTGTTTCTGGCGAGAAATTCTGTCAAAATCTTTCCTCATAGAGAATATGTAGCGAAGTAGCATTTAACAAATTTATATCAAAAATAAAGTAGATAGAGGGCAAATGAAATATTTATGTACCATGCACTTTCATATGAATTAAAAATTGGCAAAATCAATACAATGTTTAGAACGGGAAAACTTATTGGGTTTATACCATAGATAATGTACTATGAAGTAATGTTTTTGGAATTTTTCTGAAAAGCAGGGGAAGTGATACAATATAGGCAGTCATTGATGAAGATTGTCACTGATGACAAATAGTCTAAAGATTATGAGCTATGAGCTGACCTTTGAAAAAAAATTAACGAAATCGGACCGATGATTGGGGTTGTAAACTAGAGATTTTTTTTTGAAGTTATATGAAGTTTGCAGTTATGAATGAGCTATTTTAATTATTTTTCTTTCTCCTAGCCTGGCACTGAAGCAAAATTACGTGCTTATGGCTTCAAGATGCAGCTCGTAAATGAAACTCTTTTACCATGGATGAGAACTAGAAACGATACCATCTTCAACGACCATTTCACTAGTCACGTGTTTTTCAAAAATAAGGACTGGGTAATTCATTTAGTACCTTTTTATGAAAGAGGGGATTTCTTATGGCATTCTTCACTTAATGTGAATAAAAATAACTTATACCAAGAGCTTTACTTCGTTGAATCGGATTCAGCTTATGAGAAGTAAGTGAAATTTCTTTGTCTTTTTCATTAGTATTTAACTTCTTTCACTTTTACATTGATGAAGTCTTGTATTTTATTTTCCACTCATTTTCTGATGCATAAGAGTTACGAAATTTATATAGTTTCTTGATTTTTGCAATTTAATTATTATTTAACGGATAAACAAATTAAATTTTGCATTGATCTAAGAGAGTTCAACAATAAAACAGACCTTTATTTTAAGATTTCACAAAATGAATAATTATTTGATCTATATTTAAAGTTCAATTGATGCAAAATATTTATATCTTTTCTTTTATTTATGATGTTTGCATTGCCAGGCAGTTTGACTTTAAACCTTCCAGTTATTTCAACCGAAATGTTATAGAAATTTATGATTTTGATTTTTAAAAAAACTCATACCAAATATCATTCATCTAGCTCTTTTCGTCTTTAGACTATCATGTCCACAGACCGGTCATGAATTAGCTCCAAACCTGTTTATTAAACCTTGGAAAGACTTCCAATTATGCCTAAAAATGAAATACAGACTCTCGGTGTTTTCAGCGGAACTAGGGATCCCCACTTCAAACGTTGTAATTTAAATAAGACTTTTAGAAATTTTTAATTTGCACAGTTAGTGTGAAGTTTTAAGCAGAATAGTGCTTTCAGCTTTAATACTTTTGTAAGGAACGGCACTGTTTTCGTACTTATCCTGCATATCTCTTGTTGGAAAAAGGTAAAAATTACAAAAATAATAAAAACTTTGATAAACCTTCTTTAATAAGAGTTCTTAAAAGTAGAAAATAATTTCTTACCAATAATATAGAATTATTCAATGAAGTGTGCTAAAATCAATACTTAAGAGTTTAAACGTCATAACTTATCTGAAAAACAGCCCAACATTCTTTGAATATTAAAAAAGCATTTAAATTTATTATAAAATTTCAGTTTACCTAGAATGTTTTTATAAGTAGCGCACAGTTTTTTTTAATTATTTTCTATTTTTAGTGCGCTAATACAAACGTTTCTATTTCTGTAATTTAATACTGGCAAGGATAGCCTGGCTGGTAGGGCGTTATATTCGCATCCCTTGAGTTATGAGTTCGAGCCCTGCCAGCCGAAAACCCTCAGTGTGTGTTTGGTGGCTGGCGCACGTATAAATATGTCGTGGTCACAAAGTCCTCCATGTCGAGACAATACCACTGGAGGTATTGGTTCAGAGGTGATCGTTCTCTGATTCAGGTCTAAATTACGACCTGTGGGTGAGTGAATGAAATGCATGAATGAAGTCCGCCCCGTAAAAAAGGCTGTAAATCGTAAGTAGCTAAGTCGTACTCTTGGCGCTGCTGAAAAAACAAGAGACGCTCACTCGGTTTAAATCGCAGGCAGATAACTGTGAGCGGGCTTGTGAAGTGACAGAAGTCACAACAGTTTATCAGGTTCCTAATGAAGAGCTTTCGTTCCAGTTTTTTTACCCAATGTAACCTAATTTTTTATTCTAATATTATAAAAATATTATAAAACAATATTTTCCGAATGTTTTGTAAAATATTTCATTAATCCAATTTTGCTTTTTTCAGTTTCACTTATGAATCTCTAGGTTATAAAGACAAACATTTGACTAATATAAATATTCCGTCCAATCCTCAATATTTCTTATTCGAAATAATGAGTTCAAAATTTTTGGAATGCAACACATCCGTCGTGTCGAGTTTCTTCAAGTCCAATCAAACAGGAATTCCAAACAAACATTATTCTCTTTCTGTACCAAAATTTAATAAACGAATTGAGGTGAGCTTACAAGAACTGAAGGCCATCTTCAATCCATTGCTAATGAACTTTTGGATTTGGTCTGGAACGATGCTAGGTAAGTTGTTGTTTGTCATTTATCTCCATTTAGTTCTTACAAGTTATTTCTTTTAATGCTTTGAAATGTCTCACCACAATTATTTTGTTTTTAAGCAAATTATGATATGAAAACCTCTTTAAGTTTCAAGTCAGTATTAATAATTAAACCTATTTGTAATAGATGAATTCTCTATTGTAAAGACCATTATAGGATTAAGTCTTGATTTGTTTCACATAGTTTTCAAAGCCAGTAATTTTTTCTATCTAGATTGACTTTGCTTTCTTGAACGGCTGGTATTTTTATTTAACATTATGTTCTCCAATGATTATTTTTTTTAAAATAATTGCTTGTACGGGATGCTACAAAACTCCGTGATCCTGTATTGTTTACACAACCCATAAAATATTTCTGCGAGTTTATTACATTCGTAATATAAGCGTTAATAATCAATTTTAAATCATAGATTTCCGGTATCTAATTAAGTAACAAAATCCAATAAATGTATCGTAAATAATATGTAGGTATGAAAAATTGTAGGGTAATTATCAAACCCTAAATATTCTAAAATTTTGTCATAAAATAATAGTTGAATGTGTATATTATATTATGAACAAAATATATGATCAAATTGGGAAGTATTTTTTATTTATAATAAAGACGTGTTGTGTGTGCGTGTGCGTGCGTGCGTGTGCGCGTGCGTGTGTGTGTGTGTGTGTGTGTGTGTGTGTGTGTGTGTGTGTGTGTGTGTGTGTGTGTGTGTGTGAATTAATAAAATTAATTAATAGAATTAACTCGTAAATTGCATATTTCTACCAAAATTCCGTTTAAAGGAAAATTGTTTGTTAGTCTATATGCATGTGAACACAACACAGAAAAGTAAAGAAATATAAGGGTGACATTTGGTATACAGATTTATCATCAGAAATATAGATGCGTTGGAAATTTCGGATGCAATCTTTGAAAGGGAAACTGTTTGTTGGTCTGTTTATTCGTATGCGTAATAATTGGAAAACTCAATGCTTCGATAATTAAAGTCTGATATGCGCTCGTGTGAACAGAATTGTGGTTCTAATTCATATTTCGGATCCAAAGACGAAAAGGAAGGGCTTCCAAAATATTTTGACAGCTTATTTCATTTATTAGGAAACACGTTGCACTGAATCACTTCACGTGATTGTGGGACAGGAGGACATTCATAATTGAGGAGTGCCGTAGCTTTTGAAAGTTCCTTTCTCTCTTTCTACACTAACCCAAATCATCTGCATATTCATAAAATGTAGGGGAGGTGAAAGACAGTAGAAAAGAAGTTGCTACCTTTTTCAATATGCAAGAAAACCGAAGGGGAAATGCTCCCCCAGTTTCTGCTGTACACACGGTATTTCACAACCCGACCTAGCCAGAGACCATTCAGGAAGACCTAATGAAATCTCGCAACAAAACTCATCCTCAAGGAGCGTATATTACAGTTAACCATGTGAGAGATCAGTGTTCAATTATTTCACCTAATAAAATCCTTAAAACCGTGCACATCCAACCTTCACAAACAACAAACCAACCACCATAAAAAAAGAACCATCCACACTTCTCCACCACCGAAATCTCCAACTAACTCCACCGACATTTTTTTCTACATTTATATTTCTGCGAATTTGTCCATCCTCTGAAACAACTCACTACGAAACGGTGTCTAGGGTTAAATATAGGTTCTATTGTACATATTTACAGTTTTGGTACATATTACAATATGGGCACCTCATTGTTCTACTACTGTTCACAGCCATTCCATTCGAACAGTCCAGCACCCGCTCTCTAGTCTCATTCAATATTCACTTAAGTTAGCGCTCTCCCTGGCGCCACCTGCGCCATCTCGTGGAAACTGTCACAACCACTTCTACATTTATAATTATCATTTGAAATATGATTCAAGTAATTTAAAAATTTTAAAAAGAACATATCAAGTCAGTTCCGTGGGCAATAACTCATTGATGTCCGTAACTAAATCTTTAGCCCTGAATTTTTGAATTATGTGAGCATCTTTCATCTGCCATTCTATAAGCCAATTTTTAATTTCTATACATAGTATAGAGAAAGTATAGTAATCGTGAAAAAATTCTAATTCGATATTTTCAAGAATCTCCACGTCCCTGAGCTCGAAAAACCCTTTTTTTTGGGAAATGTCCGTCTGTCTGTGACTAAGATAATTCATATACGCTTTGACCTATACAAATGAAATTTAATATACAGTTTTTATACCAAATTTCTAAATTTCTATGAAATGTTTAGTATAATCTACTCAGAGGAAGTCTGCCTGGTTGTTCGAATGCAATTTTACACAATAACTACAAAACGAAGAGAGCTGTGTAGATAAAATACCATGCACGTAACTAACATTTATAATCTAGACATCTGTCAAATTTTTAGCCAGATCCATTAATAGACCGTCTGTCGGTCTGTGCTTTCAGAAACATGTAAAAGCGATAGTTCAAAGACGCAATGGCTTAAATATATCAAATTTGGTGCGTGATTCTGTGACTACGAGTGTAGTCGTGTGTCAAATTTTTGTTTCAATAGGTTGTAAGAAACGCATTTAAAACACAAATTCGACTTTCTGATACCATTAAACGCATGCCAGGGATGAATCTTCAAATAATTCGCCTAGGATGACACGATAGATTTAATAAAATTTTAATTAGAATTTAATTAGAATTTTAATTATTAATTAAAAACTTAACTTTCCCGCCAAAAAAAATCTTTTCATTTCTCCACCGCCAAATCAGTAAGGCTTCACTTTTTTTTCCCACACTAAAGAGGATAAACTTAAGAAATTTTCGGCAGATTATTTCAAAGGATTCTGTTTATTTTCTTAATGTTTGATGCATTTAAAATTAAACATTGTTAATGAATAGATCTTTCAGATTCATTCTAAAGTACTTTTGAATTAAAATAAAACAGAATAAAGGAAATTAAAAATTTCTAATCTGCATAGCGTTACCCCAACTGGAATAGAAAATTCACGCATTTTCGTTACCGTAATTGGCGTTGAAAATTCACGCATGTGCATTGTGTTCTGATTGTTGACAACTATTTTCAACGGATCCGGACTTGGTTTTGAAGGTTTAATATGTTTTCGACAGATTATTTCAAATGATTCTGTTTATTTTTTTAGTGTTTGATGCATTTAAAACTAAACATTGTTAATTAATCGATCTGTTCATGATGAATCTGAGAAAATTTTATTTAAAACTTCTTGAGATATTATGTATATTAAGAAAACTATTCTTTAGTGCCCATAAAGTGCAAACGCTCAGCGTCTCTGTTTTCAGTACTCATATTTTTTTAAAAATACTTCGTTTCAGTAAAAAAAATATTATTATATTTATTGCAATTTAATCATTTCCACTTTAATTTAAAGCATAAATTCTACTGGAGCTAACAGAAAATTAGAGAGATACATATTGCGTTATGGCTGAAGGCCTTTATAATATTATGAGTGAATTATATGATTATTAAAATTTGAAGTTTTAAAATATTTTAAAGAAGAAGCAATTAAAATGGGAGTTCCATAAAATATTTAATTATTAAAATTTTAACGTGCATTAAGATTGGCGAACCGGCTGGTCGCCAAAGGCGGCTAGTACCTTTATAAGAGAGTATGTGAGAACGTTTTTGGGATACCAGTCCAGTTGCTTTATTTCATTTTCCCGGAGAACATATGCTATCATATGCTTTCTGATCAAAGTTATCATTTTTTAGTATGAAAATTACATGTCGTCAGTTTATAACAAAAGCTTCTTTTTCCAAAACAGGTTGGTATCGACAATGTGATATTATCCCGTACACTTCAGATGCGGATTTTGCAGCTTGGGCATCGGAAGTGGATGATCTGGATGATATTTTGCAGCGCATAGAGAAAAGTGAACATTTGGAGCTCAAACAACGGATGGGTATAGTAAGCATCGCTTCTTAGAAATAATGTTATGTATAATTTTTTTCTTTTTAATCAAACTCGATGGTTTCAGTAATCAAAGTATGGAAGGCATCTACCTCGAAGGAAAATTTGATAAATTTAATAAAAAGAATGTAATAATTACAGTTTATTTATTTTACTAAGAAATATTATTTCAATTGTTTTCTACTTTTAAGTCTTTGATTTTATAATTCGTTAGTGTCAGAACTATGAAATTGTGAGAACCGTTTCCTGAATTTCACTACTAGATGGCGCCATGCATATGGAATCAAAATTTAATTAATTTAATTGCTGATAATTAAGGTATTCGTCTACATCAAAAACTAATTTTTGACTGAAAGCCGCAAATTTTTTAATGCTTTATCTGAAATCCTGTTCATTTATCTTTTCAAAACTGTTATTTCATGTCTACGATCATTCTAAATGAAATGAAGGACATTTTAATAATAAAGAGCTGAAAATAGAATTATAAACATTACTAGAAAAAAAAATTCTTTATTTTTATTTAGAATATTTAAAAATTGTTGTTGTTTCCTGTTTCATTTCTTCTGCCACATTCTAGATATTATTTTGGAATATTTGTAACATGAATTTCTTTGTTTCTAATGGCATTGTTATAAATTTAGATATTTCTGAATCACTGAAAGTACCTTGATTTTCCACAGATGCTGTATTTTTCATAATAAATGCGTGGAAAGCACTTAAATTGTATTTGCGATTAATATTATTTCATAGACATATCTCCGGGTTTTTTAACATGCATTTTCAACACAAATGATAGAAGAAATATTCAAACAGGTACCAGTTGTCTATTTGAACAGAATAAATACTCATTAGAATCAGAAAAGCGACAAAGAAAAAAATTCTAAAACTCAAAATTTAGCAAAATGAATTGTGCTCCGAAAAAAGTAAGTATAGCCTAAAACTTTAGAAATTTTTTAAGAAAAATTATTTTCATTTTTATTTTTGGAAAATTAAAAATATAAATAAAAAAATAAATAAATAAATAAAAACGAAAAATTATCTCAAAATATGGTTGTTCTGAAAATTTTTATTTTTCGAGCCCGAATACTGAATTCTTATTCAAAATATCAATCAGAAATTTATCGTACGTTTAGTTTATCGTATTATCTATGGGAAATGAATCTAAATATAATTGCAATGAGGGTTCATTATATAATTATACGATTTTTACGCTCCGAGAAAAAAATTTAATTTAAAAGAAAAATCTGGAATTTTACTTTAGTAATTTGAGAATAACTCCGAAATCGTGAGAATTCGTAAGTTTTTTCTTCACTCTTTCGCCAATATATCAACGATTATATGTACAAAAAAATATAAAATTGCAGTAATTTATTTTTAAGCGAGAGTGTTTGAAAAAAAGTCAGATTTGGAAAACGAAAATTCTTTTTTCAAATATTGAATTAAGGTGGACATCTTGTATATATATAGATAGTGTGTGTATGCGCCTTAATACTACAGGATTGAATTAATGATATTGACAATTTAAAAGTTCCCAGAAACGTTTTTCTTGCACTTATTCTTTTTATCATGTTTCACATTTATTTCTCTTCTTATATGCACGAACTGAAAATTAGGCTTTTCAAAGTTTAGTTTTCAGTAAGAGTTAATTTAATCTTTTAATTAGAGATTTTGTCAACATGATGGCAACATGTTGATAAAAGCTAATTTTCCCCATACATGCGTAACGTGCTCGTGCAAGCTAAATTTTATTTTGTGAGAAATAAATTGTTGGAAATATGCTTAAACTGTTTTTTTAAATTGATTAAAAATATAAACTTAATTCTCATCTTAAAAAATTCTTAAAATTGAAAAAACATTTCTTTCATTTTTAAGATAGTGTAAAAATAATGCTTTTGCTGAAATATTTTAGAAAAGTTATCGAAGGAAAACGCCACTATTTCATTTATTTTAAATTAATTAAAATTTTGTTAAGAATTTCAATGAAATCTTTCTGAATTGAACATTCCCAGTTTTCAAATAATATTTGAGAAAATTTAACCGCTCCAAGCCCAACAATCTGTCCGGCATATATTCCTTTTAACGCATACGTATTCAATTTTTATTATTAGCAGAGATTTAACCGACGATAATCAGTATTTTATAGATGTAGCAACTGGAAAAAGTTATAATCTTGAATTTTGTATTTCATATACGAACGATAAAGTTTAATAATAATATATTTTACTTTTTTTAAACAGTTTAGGTATTTAAACTTTTCTTGATATTATTTATTATACGAGAATATAAAATTCTACAATGCCTTATCCAGCATACGATTTACTACATAATGCAGTCCTGTCACGAATTTTGCATGAAAATCACTAGTAAAGAAATTTTATATTAATTACAACTATGACATTAAAAATTTAATTTTTAATTCTATCAATGGGAATTTTGAAAAAAAATTATATTAGAATTTTTGTTACTGGTATATATTTTGCTATACACTGTAAATATTAACAACAACAAATTTAAATAATTTCATTGTACAGTACACTCTCGATTATTCGCGGAATTGGGTGGCGCGGCCGCCGCGGATAATCCGAAAAAAGCTAAAAACGGGTATAGCAAAAGAGAAAACAGTCATTCCAATTTTGAAAAATCGTCTTATGTACAATAAAACGTAAAATAAACAGCAGGAAATGTTTAACTAACGCTTAATATTTTAGTATATCACTCAAAACTAATCTAAAATGCATTTTGTTAATGAAAACAGAAAAGTGCTTTGTACTTACGTGAGGCGTCAAGGATGCACAGAAAAATAAATACATATGTACTGTTTTAATACTGTAATGTATTATGTAGCTACAAAAGCATAACTGTAAAACTACACCTTTTTGAAGAAATCAGTCATTTGTGTTTGCTTCTTGCTTTGGAAGCATTTTCTCTTTGCTTGAAAGCAAAAAAAAAAAAAAAAAGTGCGGCAGACGCGGATAATCGGGAGTCTACTGTATATCAATCGAACTTTTTTTGTTGAAGTGCTTTAAATTACAAAATTATAATGCATATTTTCTGAGAAAGGCGCGATCTACGAAGTTGAAATCTACTTCATTGTGTTCCTTCATATTGCCGATGATGCCCTGTCACCAATATCAAAAAGTAAGATGATTACTAATGTAATGAAGCAATTGCTGAATGATTGCTAAAGGAGCTTATCCTTCTTCCATATTGGAACGAATTCATAAAGAACATTTCTTTTAAATTTCCGCATTACTGAACCAAATGATAAAAGACAAATAGAGATAAATTTCCTTTAAATTCCCCGTTGATTTCCTAACATTTAATTGAAATTTGTTTCATACTTTTTATCCAACATGCCGGAAGCTTGTAGAAGATAGCAAAAAGAAATATTTTCTATCATGCTCTAGCTTCTGACAGACCATTTGAAAATCAGAACACCGGGATGCTTCACTAGATTCTTTGTTCTTTTCTTTCGTTTGGGGACTGTTTATTATCACATAGATAACGAAATGAGAAATCCTCCCATCATCTATTCTATCATAATGCACTCACATATAAATATATGGCTGTAGGTAATTTAACAGATGTGTGTCATTACTAAAACTGGGACCATTCTTGTCGCATATAACGAACCTCTGATTTTGAAGCCATTTTCAAAACTAGAGACAACAGCTCAGTGGAAAACATATTTTCTCACCAGATGATAATTTTAAACCATAAAATACATAGCAAAATTTCTAAACAATTTTATTAATTTGTGTTAATTAATAAAGGATCATAACACTTTTCGTTGCTAATTTCTGTTTCAGGTTGAACAAAGTCTCGAGTTCAATCTGAATTGCCATCGGTTAAGAGTGGATGTATTCTTCTTGTACCCGGAAAGTAATGGAACATGGTATGCTGGTCATAGACCGAGCAGAGGATATTATTTCAAGTAATTATACGTCTTTCAATTATTCGAATATAAATATTCCTTGCATGGAAAATGCCGAATGTATTTATAATTAAATTCATCGCTATTGTCGTTAAACCGCTTGAATTTTGTAAAACTCCACAAAAATTGATATATTTTAACATTAAAAATTTCAAAAGATATTGTTCGGAAAACAGGTATTTATATTTTTATTAATGTTTTATTTTTCAGAAATATATAAACTATTGTTATTCGTATGTTGATAAAATATAAACTAAAAATAAATTCTCTGATTTTAATTTTTAAAAGTTCAAAACCTAAGGCATTAAAAAAATTTTCGCTTTCTGTATTTTAAATAAAATAAATTAAAGCATTCCATTGGTGAGCCACATAAGTCAGAACAAGAACGGTTTTAATTCCATCTTCTGTCTGTATTCTTATTAAGTAACTAAAAGGTCCTGGTATGTTTTATCAAAGAATTGTTGACTTTAGTTGACTGTAGATAGAAGTTTCTATTAATTTTTTTTCCAAGCAAAACATAAATAAGAGCTAGTGAATCCTAGTGAAACACCTTCAGGAAATTATGCCATATAGTGCAGATAAGCCAGACATCTGCCACAAATAATATCTAAATATTTCAAGATCGCTTTGGTCAATAGAAGGCATATTGCCGTGGCTTAGAAGTAAGACCAGAGACATCTTACCCAATTCCACTATACGATCCACTGTATATGTGGGCTTGGTGTAAGTTAAATCTGACACCTTAGGCCAAATGCGCTCCCATTGCAAGTCTAATGCAAAAGTTTGGAAAGGGCTTGTCGGTTCATGTGTCGTCCTCATCATTTACCGTCATTCAAAATTACAAATTCTGTACCAAAATAATTCTTGTAATGTTTCAAAACAGGATATTAGCAATACTAATAGAATTTAAAAAGATGCTTCCATTTCTTTCATCATAATCGCGGATTTTCACCAGGATAATTAAGACGAAGTGAAATTAGAACCAACTATAATTCACAAAGTGGTACATGATTTAAAAAATCTGTAATAAAATGTAATATATTAGAAATGGTAATTTTCCTTGTTAAAAGTATTCCAATAAATTTGTACTGTTTATTCTTTCAATTTCTCAGCTCTAGAAGATAGCTTTGTATCTTTCTCTTGTATATCTCTCATGAATCAATCTCTATATCAATTGCATTCAAATGTAACTAATCAAAAGCAAATATACATTTTAGAATAAATTCCAAATAAACACCTTGAAATTTTCCTTTAATGTCTTGCAAAAAAATATTCTTATTCTATCCAATCGGTTTTTCATTAGTTTGTTATTGTAATAGTCTATTTCACTTATATTTTATACTAGCCGTCTTTGGCGGCCAGACGGTTCGCCAATCTTAATGTTCGTTAAAATTTTAATAATTAAATATTTTATGCAATTCCAACTTTAATAGATTCTTCAGCAAAATATTTTAAAACTTCAAATTTTGATAGTCATATAATTCACTCATAATATTATAAAGGCTTTCAGTCATAACGTGATATGTATCTCTCTAATTTTCTGTTACCCCTCGTAGAATTTATGCTTTAAATTAAAGTGTAAATGATTAATCTGCAATTAATATAATAATATTTTTTACTGAAACAAAGCATTTTTTATAATATGATTGCTGATAACAGAGTCACTGAGCGTTTAAAATTTATGGGCACTAAAGAATATCTTTCTTAATTTATGTAATATCTCAAGAATTTGTCAACAAAATTTTCTCAGATTCATCATGAACAGATCGATTAATTAACAATGTTTAATTTTAAATGCATCAAACACTAAGAAAATAAAATGAATCGTTTAAAATAATCGGTCTAAAACAGGTTTGAAAAAACTACTTAAAAAACGATGTACTTAAAACTATAAGCATATAGAAAAAATATATAACTAACATAAATACAATTTACTTACAAAAGCATGCAACTAACCTAAAAATAATTTAAATCATCTGTTGATAATGGTTGTCATGACAACATTCAGAACATAATGCGCATGCGTGAATTTACTTCGCCAGTTATGCTAACGCAAATGCGTAAATTTTTCTACGCCAGTTGGGGTAACGCCATGCAGATTAGACATTTTTAATTTCCTTTATTCTGTGTTATTTTAATTCAAAAGTACTTCAGAATGAATCTGAAACATGGATTAATTAACAACGTTTAATTTTAAATGCATAAAACATTAAGAAAATAAACAGAATCGTTTGAAATAATCCGCCGAAAAATGTTAACCCTAGCCTCATTACTGTTGGAAGAAAAAAAAAGCGAAGCCTTACTCATTTGGCGGTGGGGAAAATGAAAGATTTTTTTGGCGGAAAAGTTGGCGGTGGGAAAAATGGAAGATTATTTTGGCGGGAAAGTTAGTTTTTAATTAATAATTAAAATACTAATTAAAATTTCAAAAAAAGGGACCCCAGGTGCACATTCCCGACCTCTAAGGTATACATGTACCAAATTTGCTAGCTGTATGTCAAATGACCTGGCCTGTAGAGCACCAACACACACACACATTGAGCTTTATTATAAGTATAGATAAACTGCCTATTTTACACTAAGCTGTTATTATAAATAAGTGTATTTTACATCTGATTGGAGTTAGTATAATTTTGTAACTGTTAAACTAAATTGGATGCAATTTATAATAGTGAACTCGGATTCCATGTAATAGTTAGTTGCATAAATTATATCTTCTTTATTGGTTTTATATCGTTCATCTACTTTTTGCCTGCTGATATTTTTGAAAGCTGAATCTTTTCTTTTCATAGGTATCACCACCCCAATTTCTCCCTTTGTTCAGCTGAACTTCTAGGCCACAAAGTTCTTGTTCCATGCGAAACGGAAAAAGTTATCATCACAGAGTACGGTTCCAACTGGATGCAACCTGTAACCAGCTGGAATTATGAAAGCTCCATAAAGAACAGAGGACCCAACATTTATTGGGATAAAAAAATGTTAGAAAAAGTGTATCAAGATAATTGAATAATCAAAAGCGGTGTAGCTATGGGGTGGAAGGGGATGTAGATAACGTAGAGCCAAGCTATGGGAGGGGGGATGCGAGCTGCGAATGCTGAATATAACTACATCTATTTAATTGTTTAAAGCCAAATATATCTGAGGGGACAAAAAAAGTCTACGTTCTTGATGCCTGGCACCTTGCGATGCTACCGTCACAGTGTGGATTCGCAATTCACTGTGCTTTGTACAAAAAGTATTGAAAAACTATTATATTTTTCTAAGATATTTATTTATTTCTCAAAAAATAAAAAAATGACAATTTTCTGCTTCTTTTTTTAATTTTTTAAGAGTTTTTACTTCTTTATAAATCTTGTCATATTTTTATAATTAAGATAATTATATTAAATTGTGTACGTTAGCATTCCTTGCACATTAATACTTGATGTTCCGAATATCATCAAACGACAAGCATAGCGGAGTGTTGTGTAAAACTTGGCGTTTGAAATCTATTTTATATACTGCCAAAAGAAATGTTGGATTATGCTCTTTAACTGAGATTAGATTTTAAAGATATATGAATTTTAGCAGACATTCGGATCTCTATTCGACACCTTTCTGGTTGGAGGAATGTGGGGAAGAGGAAACGCTTGGATACTCTAGGTCATATCTCTCAGCTGTTGTTGCGATACGTTACCCATTTTCAGTAGGTCCCATTGTACGTCAGGTTGAATTGCAATGAGTTAAGACTGCTCCTGCTGAAACTATGAGTGGAGACAAAGCATCTTTGGTCTCCATATAAGAAGTTCTTCAATTTAAAAAAAAAATGAAAATAAATAGAGAGCTTCATCCAGCCATGCATGGTACTTTAGTAGATGCTCTGGAAGGTCTCTTCAATTCAGAAGTAAATTTAACGAAAAATAGCAGACGATTCGCTCACGATTTATTAAAGGACAAAACAATGCGCTTCCTTCCAGCACGCCCACGAGCTCTTCCTGGAATGTCATTGGTGCAAAGATGACACATTTTGTCCTCTCACATTCTTAATTGTTTGGGTTTTACCAAAGACGACGTTTTAAAGAACTCGATTATTGGACATTATTGGACTCATGAAGCTGATATAATATCTCGGATTAGTAGCAACAACTCATCATAGTAACAACAACTACAACTAATGGTAGAAAACTCAAAAAAATCAAAACAGTTTTCATTACAATCACATTCACCTGGGAAGTAGGAGTCCTATTTCTTTGTTGTTGTTTATAATGGCACTTGCCATGGACAAGCTCGCTGACGAAGTCAACGATTTTAAGCCAAAAGAGCGTCTCTTGTTTTTAGTAGCGCCAACTAGGGCCAAGAGTACGTCTTAGCTACTCACGCATCACATTCGCTTGCACAACCCCTTTTTACAGGGGGGCACATTCACACGTCTCACAGATAGAACAAATGAAGAACAACCATGCCCGAACCGGGACTCGAACCCAGGACGCCCAGATCACTGGGAAGACAAGCTACCCCTATGCCAGGACGCCGGCCCTATTTCTTTTATATAACGAAACACCTTATGGCGAAATCTATGCATTTTGCTTCACATGCTAAGCTTGCTTGCTTAACACGCTTATGTGAGAAGAGAAGTAACCTAACCATCTTATTAAAGAAGTGGCTATAAAAAAAATGAGCTCTTCAGAATAAAGAAATGAAATTTATTAAGGATGAAAATTAGTAGGTTAAAAAACGTAAAGTATAAAAGAATCAGAATGAAATTAGCAATTAAAATAGTTTTTTTTTTGTTACATGATCAAGTATTTCTATCATTTATGTAATCAAAAAATTATCAACATTGATAAAAGAATCAGCTTCCATAAATTCTATTACAACATTTAATTTTAAAACGAACTGCATTTGAAATTTAAAACGCTTTTCTTAAAATCTTTTTGAATAAACTAATTAAAAATTTAATAATCCGGGGTTTTAATAGCAATTAATCATTGTTACATGTGATTAAAACAATAAAAGTTATATATTGTCAGTCTTTCTCAACATTAGATATATTTATAAAATATCTTCTTCATTAAAATGTAAACAATTTTTATTTCTTTGGTATGAATCCAAAAATAATTACTACGAAATGTCAATTTGATATTATATGAAATAAGAAAATATTTATAATTCAGTACAAATATCATTTTCATCTTTGTACTCTAGCTGATATACCAATGATATTTAGTTTTTGACTGCATCTACGTGCAAGTATATTCAAAATCTATGGCAGTATCTTTTCAGGCATCGAAACAAACGACTTCGAAAAAAATTCATTGATTACAGTTTGAGTATATTGTCAAAGTGTTCCATTATTTTCTATACTCATATGTATTTTATCAGGACTAACTCAATACCGGTAACAACACTAAAGTTCTTTTCCATGTTTTGTTTTTTTCCATCTAGTACTTCCAAATGGCTAGCGTTATCTTTCCGTCTAGGCCTGAGCGGTCGTTTTAGTTAAATTGTCCACCTCAATCATGATATTGTTTGTTGAATGTATTTCTACAAAATTCCTGTTCTAGATTATTATAATCTTTATGTAAATTTACATTTATGAATTAAATAAATAAGCCTGGAAATAAAATTAAGTTCCATTCATCCATGACGAACGACGCGCCCTTTGCTTTTCTTTCGCTCATCCTTATCTGTCCATTTCGTCTTCGTCCCTCTCCTGATTTCCTCACCTTGGATACCGCGTAACCTTTCTCCTCTTCGCTGGTTTGCAATCTTCATTTTTGGGAGCAAAGAAGGAGGCGTTACAACAATCTTAAGAAAAATAAAGAAAGTGTAATTTTTATTAATCGTCAATCATGCTAAAAATATTAATACTTTATAATATTTTTTTCTATTTGAACTTAAAACAATGATCTCATTTTTTATACATTCTGCAATGTGACAGTTTTGGTTGGTTTCACCATAAAACTAAGAGAAATAAATACGCATTTCGGATCTTCCCGATAATACAATTTTAGAGTCAAAACCACATATAAAATTTCACTTATCTAGTTTGTTACGTTCTTAAACTCACGTATTTATATGCACATAATCAGACAGATAGACAACTAGGTAAAGGATTTATAACTTATGATATATAACTGCAGTTTTAATGATAAAATCAAATTTAACGATACCAAATTACATTCATCAAGCTCATTGAAGTTTTAAGACATCGTTTGGCGTGCAATCGCGCGTTCAAATGAGAAACTTTCCTTTTACCTATTTTATCCAAAATTTGATTCATATCTGGATTTCTGGAGTAAAAACTTGCATTTTTCATTTTTGTATTTCGATCTTTTTTTACAGAACACAGAATATAATTCCAATAAAAAGCAATCATATGGATATTTATCGATGCCAATTTTTTTTATGATTGCGCTACTTTTTCTCCTTATGCTTCTGATTAAAATAATTTCATTAGTCGTAAAAATAATAACAGATATTCGTCTTATTTTTATCAGCAAAGGCAGAAGACTCGGATCTGTTCTCATGATGTTTTTCTTATAACTTTTATCCAAAGATGATCGTTTCGATGTAAACTGACACAAGCTGTAATTGATTCCCAGCAAAAACAGTCTTGGATATTGTTCTCTTCAAATATTGTTTTATAGAACGTTCAAACATATAAGAATTTTTCTGGCTTGCATGATAATTATTTACCTTCAAAGATTTCATAAAGTTTCCTTTTATTTTTGGCAACACTTCAGAAAAGTTCCACTTTACTTGTCATTACTGCTCTCATTATTTCTTAAAGCGTCTTTTTTTCTCAGGAAAATTTGACACTTCAAAATGTACACTTTTTTTGCAAAATGTGACAGCGTTATTACATTTAGTTTTCTTAATTAATAGCTATAATTATATGAAAATGACAGTTTTAAAAGTTTATCATGGACAATTTTTTTATAAAACTGTTTTAAATCGTCTATCAATTAATTAAAATCATTTATCTTGATTTAATTACCTCTAAATGAAATACATTTTTTCTTTCCAGTAAGTGATTATAGTTAAAAATTAGCATTGCAATTTCACTTTTAATTATGAACTCACTGTATATAATTTCATTATTTCTTCTATTCTTTCTTCCGAAATTCATCATTTAAATGATAATTTACGTCCTATGTCAATAACTTTTGATCAATAATTTCTCTTTTTATTCTTATTATAAAAACGAAATGCACAGAAACCTCTCATTTAATGAGACGAATAATAGTTCTTGTAAATTTTTATTTTCATTCCTCTGTTAGATCATTAAGAAAATGCAAGGATATTTCAATAATATTTTCTGTCTATTTGTGTGGGCCACGGTGGCCTGGTGGTAAGGTTTCGGCTTCGGAACCTTCGGTTTCAGGTTCGAGACCCGATTCCACTGAAGAGCCGTCGTGTAAGCGGGTCTGGTGCGCGTTAAACGTCCTAGCCAAACGTCCTCCCACTGGTGTGACGTGCTATGGAGAAGGGGGTGCCAGCTCAGGTGTCCTCGTCATCTGACCGAGGTTCAAAATTACGAGGTCCGTCCCCAAATAGCCCTAGTATTACTTTAAACGGGACGTTAATATAACTAAACTAAACTGTCTATTTGTGTGGATTATAACTGAAAATGTCAAAATATTATGTCTACTAATTTTCAGAAATTTGAAATAAAATGTACCAAAATTGTTAATTACATGAACATGTTTTTAATTTTTCAGGAACAAATGAAAAACTGTTATATTATTTGATATATACCAATACTAGTATTATTATCTTATTGCCAACATTCTTAAAATGTCAATATTGGGGTAACAAACTTTCAGGTATCCTGTGAATCCCACCTCTTAGATGGGTAAAAAAGATGAAACGAAAAATTTGGAGAAGGGAGAATTCAAATCCATCAAAACTTTAATAGATCATCCCCTTTAAACCTATATTAGTAGAAAATATTTTCTTTCTTAAATGGTCCCAATGAATATGAAATTCTGTCTTCATCTAGTTGTGATAATTTTCCATTAAAAATGTAATAATTAATCCTGATGTAAATGGATATTATGTCAGAAAAATTTAAATTGCTATGCGTCGAAAACAAATAATTGATGCATATTGCATATCTAGCTATTACATATAGGAACTAACTCAAATATAAATAAATAAATATAGAAACTCAAATAAATATATGCAGTTGATAAGAAAATATTTTGAAATAAATTATTTAATTTCCCAAACTTTATTTGAAATAAAATTAGTATGGAATGTTGAACCCCAAATAATACGAGAAAGTTAGTTGATACGCTTACACATTCGATTAGAAAATATCTTTCCTGCAGATATAACATGTATGATTTCAACAAAAATCAAACTCTTTCAAATCCATATTAAATCATTTTATTTCTGCTTAACTCTCAGATCCCTTAAAATGAGGCATAAAGGCAATGACTAGTGAGCTAAAAGCAGTCAGAAGTCGCAGAAATATTCTTTATCGTACAATAAAATCTTTAAGTTTCAAAAGACCGTCTGAAACGACATTAATATACCTTTCTCTGCTTGCTATTGTTCCTTCTAAAGTTTATGACTTTGCTGTCGTCCATTCCGTGAATAAAATCCTTAGTTTTACTGAAATTGTCTCTAAAAACCTTCAACTGTTGATCTGGTTGCTCTGTCACACCGTTTCAGGCTTCAAGTCCAAGCACTAACTATTGTTTCTAAACATGTTAATATGCAAAAATTTGAATTTTTGTCTTTATACTCATAATAGATATTTGGAGAAAATTTATCGTATGGTTATACAAACTTTGAAATGACTTTGAAGTGTCATTTTGAAATAAAACGTGACCATAACATAACTTTAATCCTTAGGTGTCATCTGCAAAGAAAACTAATGAACAAAAAGAAATTAAATTTCAGATTATGGATTATACAGATTATGGAAGGCATAGGGTGTGTATATAAACAAAAAAATATGTATTGTAATATGGTACCGTGGATTATTCCAAAGAAACAGGTCGATTTTTAAACCGAATTGGGTTTTTTTTTTGACACATAGGGACGATCACTACATTACACAACTTTACAAAGACTAACATTTAAACATGAAACATTTTAAATTTTAATAAACTATTCCTTCCGGTGTTCCTTTTTCACGCACACCACATCATTCCGCTCCACGCTTCACGCTTCTTTCTCCATACTGCCATCGGCACCAACTAAATTTAGTTTCTGTCGCCATTTCACCAAAGTGTCTAGTCCTTCAGTACTTTACAGTATCAAAAATTAGTTTAGTATTGGACACTGGAGAATTCTGTGTATTGAAAATGTTGCATATAAGCCAGAAAACCTTAATTTTGTTTATTAAAAGATTATATTTGGTGATTTTCAGGCTGTATGGCATTTAATTATATATGCATTTTTGTTATTTGGAAATTAATTGAAGCATAGTCCATTTTCCGAGCATTCGTTCAAACGCATTTTCGTTCCGATAGCGCCAAATTCTATTTTGTAGATGACTTTTGTTACTGAATATTGTTACAAAAATTTTTCTACAAATACCGCTAATCAATCGCAACACATTTAATCGCTATAGTTCAGCAGCTTACTTGCTGTCTAATCCTCCAGTTTCTTTATTTGTCGGCAACTCCGACTCCTCTCACACACAACTTCTGACGATCCACACAACTTCACTGCAGCTTCAGAGTGCCCGTCTTTTATAGTTCCGGAAGTCGCGGCTAGAATCTTCAGACCAATCAGGGCGTATCTGAGTGTATCTTTGTTCCTACTGGATGGATCGTGAAACTTCTCAAACTTTCCAGTATGATACATTTAGTCGCCAAACTCGCCAAATGGTCGCCAAGCTCTCAGGTCATTGACGCGGCAGCCGCTCAGCACAGATCTTACAACGGTCTTTCTCACGATGACACTATTCGTGCCGGGTGGCAAAATTACAGATTTGTAACAATATTTCACCCGCTATTCTTTATCCCAATACTTACCACAGTGTTTATATATAAGTTGATTTAAATGTAAATACTTATTTATTATTTTACATATTTATTTATCATTCATTATACATGACTACCCCTATTTGTTTATTACTCTACAGAAGAAATATACAGGCATGGAAAGTTATTTATGACCAGCCTTATATATTTGTTACGTAAAGTAATAAACAAATAGGAGTGTTTATATATAATCTAATGTATAAAAATGAATTTTTGTTTGTTCGTATCATGCGCTGCCTCACCTTTCAACCGAATCCGATGAAACTTGGTCAAATTATTACTTGCACCTGCGCGAAGGTTATAGACATAGTACAGTTATCATAACTTCATATCTATGTAAAAATAAATTTTTGTCAGTTCGTATCATGCGCTGCCTCACCTTTCAGCCGATTCCGGTGAAAATTGGTCAAATTACTGCCTGCACCAAAGTGAAGGTTATAGGCATATGCCTGTCGCATTTGTGGCTGCTTATTACCGACAAGTCCGTGTAAGCATAACATAACGCCATCCTGTGTCCCTGGTTCTTATAACACTGAATTATCTTAGCAATTCTAGGAGCACAAAATGGATGGAAAAAAAGAGGGGAAAAAACTGAAAAAAGTTAAAAATTGATAATTAATATCCGGGCATTACAGTTACGATGGAAGAATTGAAACTGATTTTAGTGAGTGACATTTTGATCTTCGCTACTGAGTAGTCGTAGGAGATCTTGGTATTTGTGAATGTGATTTATTAAAACATGAATCTTTCTGCGATAGTAGATATTCGATGCAACTTTTCTATACCATTCTTCCTCCAGACTTGTTTCTGGCTTTCTCATGTGCGATGGAAAAGTTAACATGCAGTCGGTGGCATAGCGAATTGGAAATCCTATCTCCCCAAAGCTATTGTTACGGATTTCTCTCTACCACTATCAATCCGTCGGGTTCGTTTACTTGTGTGTATTTAGTGGTTGTGTATGGTATGAAGATAACACAACACAATGATCAGTCCACGTTTATTGACACTACGACACACAGGATAGCACAAAGACGACAACTATAAACAGCATAGAGAAGACAAGTATCTTCAGCCGAGACGTGCACACAACAAGACATTACTGCAGACAATAGCGCACAGCTTAGTTCAACACTAGCTTGACTCCGTCGCTGCTCTGTTAATCTCTGGAACACCCGTTGTTTACCATCGATTCCGACTACCCCTCCTGCAGCTGCAGATTGCCTCCTTTTATAGGTCTCAGGAGGCGGGGCTAGAAGCCTCTCAACCAATCAGGAACTTTCGAGGCGTATCTCGGTTCCTAATGGACGGATCAGAAAAATTCTCAATGTTTCGGGTATAATCTATTTTGGCGCTAAAGTCGCCAAATGATCGCCAGGTTTGTCGTCAAGCTCTGGGACCTCCGACGCGACACCCGGACTCCGTCCAATACAGATGACTGTAAAACAGTCTTTCTGATGATGAAACCAACTATGCTGGGACGCAGCATCACAGATTCGTAACACTATAGTATGGAGAGTTGGCCAGCTGGAATCTATTGATTAGGTCTGGTAACCTTAATACTTTTATCTAATGAACTCAAATAGCAGTAATATTTATGTTAGTGTACTCCGAAATTATCATCATGCATACAATTATCAATCTTTCCTTGACGTCACCGACGTTCTGATTGAAATTAACCAATCTGATGACTTGACCATGTACTGTATGCGCATCGAACTCTAGACTTAAGCAGGGTTCACGCGAGGCCAACTATTGCTCGCAATAGAAGGTCGCGTCTACTTTAGAAAGGTCATGTGATCGAAATGGGACAATGGCAAACAGTTGTCCCAATGAGACAACCATTTGCCCCAATACCGTTGTGGTCACGAGATGTTCCTGAGGTCAGCAGGTCATACAAAGATATTATATTTCGATGCAAAATTATGCGGCATTAATAAATATCTGGTATGTTTTATGGAATCTTAGTTTACCTGTTAATCACCATTTGAAGCAGTGTATCACACAGATAATATATTTGTTTAGTCTACGTGGATCATGTGTGCTTCATGGGAAATCTTCACACAGTCCATATAAATGCATAGCTGATAAAACGTAGTCTACCCAACAAAATAAGCAGGTAAACCTTATGTTTTTGATATGCATTCTTCATTTTAAATGGTGGCTTATCACTATCTGATGAGGAATCACTCAGTTCGGTCTCGCATTTAGTGATTCGCAATTCTTCGTGATGTTTAGAATTTATCATCCTTTACATCAGAAAATATATTACCCATTTATTTTTGGAAATATTTGTTATTCCATCTGATAATTACCTATATTTCTAAATATGTAAAATATATACAATCATATGTTGAACTAAAATTAGTATATAAACAATCTCATACTATTTTTTTTTGCTGCTAATAGAATGCAACTACAAAGAAACCGGAACATTCGGATTTTGAATCTATTCAATTGTTTTGGTCTAAGAAACTGAGTGAAACATGCTTGTTTCACGTTCACATGCATTATTTTCGAAAGTTTTTATCAAAAATAATATTATTAATATTTTTATTATTTTGTATGTATTGATTGTTTCCTGAGGCCCAGCAGCAACGCAACAATATTTTGTGTTGTGGCGATTAACGTGTTAAATCAAAACGATAACATGTTCTCAAAACAAAAGATTTCATCATATTAGAGAAAAATAAAATAGTGAATTCACCAGCACTGACTTATTGAATTCCCTTGCATTATTAGAGTTTAATTCCAAGTTGATATACTGATTTTGTCAAATATTTGGTTCACCCAAATTTATGCAGTTTTCATGACGGGATAGGAGGTTTTAACCGTAATTTGGACGCGAAACCTCCAATATAGTATCTGATTCGGAATATTGTTGTAACTTCATAAATATTTTATAGAAAATATGAGATTTATGATAAATGAATACTTTCCTCTTTTTGTCCATCTTATTTACTTAACCACTTCAGCTTAAAAGACGTGCCATTCACGACGAAATATTTTTGTCACAAGATTGCCAATGACGTGTTGTACACTATCAACTACATACTGACTCATTGTAATGTACAATGAACATGGAATTCTCAGAAAGCCACACATATCGCCTATCAACAAAGAAAAAGCGTTTTTATTTTGCAATGAGTATTCTCCACAATTCTTCGATAAGTCTCCACAGTTTTGGGAGAAAAGGTATTTTCTTGACGAGAGCAAGTTCTTTATCTTTGGCACCATACGGCATAGATTATTTGGAGTAAACAAAGTGGGGCTTTTGAAAAACGGAATCTTATGCCTACAGTTAAGTATAATGAAGGACTATTAGTTTGTGAGTGCAGGCAGCCAATCTCGCAGGGCGTGTCACTTTTCTAAATTCAACATTAAATTATATAGGATAAGTAAACATTCTTGAAAGAATATTTGGAAATGAGCACACAGCATTTGAACCTTGGAGGTGACTTAGGTTTCAGCAAGGCAGTGATCCCAATCGCATTGCTCTCACTATGAAACTCTGGTTGCTACACATTATCACAAATCGGTTGCATCCTCCACCGCAATCGCCAACTTTAACTGCATCAAACTTTTACGGGACTTAGTGGAATGAAACATCCGCCATCATAATCTTGAAAATCATGTTTAAAAGAGTCATTATTATCAAAGTGAATGACATTTCCTTTGATGTAACGTGCAAATTACTTCAATCTATGTTCAAACGATTGATAGAAGTTTTTAGGCATAAAGACGCCGGCGTCCTGGTATGGGGGTAGCGCGTCTTCCCCGTGACCTGGGCGTCCTGGATCGGGCATGGTTGTTCTTCATCTGTTCTATCTGTGACATGTGGGAATACGCCCCCCCCCCGTAAAAAGGGGTTGTGCAAGCGAATGTGATGCGTGAGTATCTAAGACGTACTCTTGACCCTAGTTAACGCTACTAAAACAAGAGACGCTCCCTTGGCTTAAAATCGCTGACTTCCTCTGAGGGCTTGTCCATGGCAAGTGCCTTTATAAACAACAACAACAGACATAAAGATTATCCAATTAGGAACTAAAATTTAATTTACAGTTCATGGTAATTAATATTTGCAGGTTTTATGTATTTATGTATGTTATACGAAAACTTCTTCTGGTAATCTTTGTAATTTTTAAGTTTAATTAATTTTTATAAAAAAAATAATAGGAGTTATATTTTTGAAATTCTTATTCAAATAGAACAAAGTGTTTTAGAAATATAAAAAATAAAAATGTAGTTAATATTATCGTCATAATATACATTCTATAATTCTCGAATATTTACTGTGTGTTTGTAAACAGACTTTTTCTGGTAAGTGTAGTTTATGCTTATGAAATATTCATGTGCAAAGGTTCTTATGAAACTTTCAAGCCATTCATTAGTAACTACTAATTATTAATAAATAACTGAATTCAGAAAGTCGAAATTTGAATTCAACCCGTTGTTCTCATGCAATATTTTGCTGTCCAATGTCTGCTTAAACAATTTCGATATTTGATTTTAAATCATCTAATTGAAAAAATAACGTCTTCTGAATGGATAATACATTATCTCCAAATTTTTTACGTACCCGTTTTTTTTGCAACAAATTAAATTATTAGACAGTATCTTATATGTATTGTAATATCGTTGCTCTAGGCTAGTATCTACCAATTACAACAGTATCAGGCAGTACAAACTTTAAGAATTTGATATGATTTTATATCGTCATTGCAACCATCAAATCGATTCATTCAATAAATCAAATATTCTAATGATACAAAAAAAATATTTAAATGTATTCAAGAGGTAGATCTACAAAAATCATTGGATCACTGAAAATAAAAATGAAGCGATTCCTTTGTGATCAAAGTTCAGTGAACAGGAAAACTCCAATGTCCTGTTCAAATAATGGAAAAACCATCTTTAAGCGTTTGGAAAGGAAAATAAAATTGATAAAAACAGATTAATTTATAATATTAATATTTTCGCATCAATAACCTTAAATAAATTTCTTCACGAAGTAAGAGATTGAAAAAAAACAGAATTCTATATTTAGATATTAAATACTAGATTGGAGTTCTTAACCACATGGTAGAAAATCAAAGGAATGTTATTGTTTAATCGCTTGCATTAGTGATATTCATTTGAAATTAATATCATTGATTCAATTTTATTAAATTTTTATTTGACTTCCTTCAACGAAATTAATCTCATTCTTGAATCTAATAAAAGAAGCTTTTTTTTTTGAGTTTCTATATTTTTTTTTCTTTTAAGATATGGCGATTTTTGATTAAAAAGATAAAATATTTTAGATTAAAACGAATATATTTTTATATAAAATTGCGAAACTATGGAAAGAAATGAATACAATCATTCTAATATTTCCACTAGAAATAATCTTTATTTCATTACTTTGAACAAACACAGCTGGTTTAAAAAATAACATATTCATGACTGATATATATTTTTTTTTATTTTATGGAGTTAGTTTCTTTTTAACTTTTTATTTTCTATGATTGTGAAAGTCTGTAAAGCAATTTTGAACTTAATCTAGCTTAATATTTGCTTGATTCATTCATTTATATTATGCCATCATTATATTAAGTATACGAACAAATAGAATAGACTCCAATAATCCTTTATATATAAATTTATACATATTCCATTATGTTGCATGCTAAATGCTCTCAAGATTTAAATATAAAAAAGTTTATAATTTTTAAAACTTTCTCATCTTTGTGGATGCTATACATTTTTAATTAATTTTTGGACTTCAAAAAGTTTAGCTTACTCTCATCTTGAAAGTATGTGCTTCAATTTCTTCAAAATTTATCTTTACATATATATGTAAATTTGGAATTTTTTGATTGTAAAATGAATAGCAAATGAAAAAGCATATCTTTATAAATTAGTGGAAGATGAATGAAATGAATATAATAGTTTCTGCAACTTTTGAAACAGATCTTCGAGTAATTCATTAAATAGAATTCACTGGTTGCTACTCATTTTAAATGATTTCTAAAATAGTTTAAATAAGTTAAAAATACAAAGAAAAATGCAACAAAGCAACAATCTTTCCTTTATGACCTGAACCAATAATGCAACTTTGTCAATTGTATTAACCCTTTCTAGGGCCGTACGAAGTATGCTTCCCACCAAATTTATCAATTTTTGTATGAAATTATGTAGGTTGGCATCAGTTCTAACAATTTGTTTTAGAAAGACAGAAACTTGGATGCTTCAGTTCTTTATCTTACACAAAATGATGTGTCTTGATTTGTTACTTAATTATTAATTAAGCAAATTAATTAATTAATCAATTAAATTAAATTTATCTAATAAGCTAAATGAATCCCTTTTCTTATTCTAATTTCAAGCCTAAAAATATTTAAACATAATATGACTAGAAAAAAATGGCCCTTTTAAAGGGTTAGGTCAAAAACATTTTGGAAACAACAAAAACTCGAAATAGCCAGCATGTCTTGATTGGTTAAAACCTGGATATAATCTTTTTTTTTCTTATGCCATAAAACAGGCCATCGGGAAGGGTCTCCGCAAAATTTTCTGGCATATTCTTTGTACTTGCGTTTTATTAACCGTATGGCATCGACAAACGATTGATTAAAATATTAATAGCCTATGCCATTGGTAGTTACGAAATGACCTATTAAAATCGATCATTGACGATTTTTTTTGCAATAAATCGTTGAGGTGTACTTAATAAAAAAGTAATTTTTTTCAGCTGATAAAAACCAAAATTTGATACAAAACTGCAATTGTGGCCACAAAATCACATGCAAAATTTCATATATTTAAGTCATTGCGTTCTTTTGAATGGCGTTTACATGCTTTTGAGAACACATACCTATAGAAGGTTTACATCTTGACGGATTTTATTCCAAATTTGGTACAGAAATGCCTTTTATATCTTAAATACATGCTCCAAATTTTATCCCTCTAGCTGACTTGGTTTTGTAGTTTGCATGCTAACTTATGTTTGTACAGTTCGATAAATAGACTTCTTCAACATGAATTTCGTTCAAAATTTGACATAAATCTACAAATTTGGAATATGAACCAATATATCAAAATTCATTCGTCTAATCTAAAGCATTTTCTAATTACTATGTTCACAGATAGATTAGCATACTCCAAAAAGTGTTTTCTGATTCAGAGAGGTTCTGAAACGTGGAGATTTGACAAAATCTCAAATTCTGTCTTTTGGATTACAATACTTTGTATATTTCGTATAAGAAAAAATAAAAAAGACAATATTAAATCAATCAAAAAAATTCCTACATTGTATTTACCATTCCAAAAATATAAGAAATTGAAAAATTAATCAAAAAATATTTTAATGTTATGGAACAATCTCAAATCTGCATAAAAATAAAATTCATGGTAGAAACAATCGCGTTCGAATTATACTAAACTGTAAACAGAACATGGCATTATTCCACTTCCAAGCTAATAATAATTGAAAAATGAACTTGAAGACGTACGATTTTTTTATTCTGGCTTGTATTTGCCAAAGAATGAGAAAATATTCGACAGAATTACCTTGAAATACATTTGCCTCACAACGATCGAAACCTATTTCAAAGTCGAAAATTTCTTTTTTTCATTTGGCTACCGCATGAATCGATGCGGTTTCAATTTCTTTGCTTCAGAAGTTTAGTATATTTTATCTTGAACAGAAGCTTTTTTTTTAATCTTAAGTTTCAAAATGTTTATTCAGCATCACTTTATTTTATATGAATGGAATAGGAAAGAGGACGGACGGAATAAATCATTTATTTCGGAAGTTGCTGAATGTTACCTTTCTTCTCTTTTTAATTCATTTAAACTACTGGAAACAATGAGAAATTATGTATATATTTAAAATCATTTTGTTTCTTGCTGTCTTATCCTTGTGTGTGTGTGTGTGTGTGTGTGTGTGTGTGTGTGTGTGTGTGTGTGTGTGTGTGTGTGTGTGTGTGTGTGTGTGTGTGTGTGTGTGTGTGTGTGTGTGTAAAATCATTTCGTTTCATGCTGTCATATCCTTATTACTTATGTATATATTTAAAAACATTTCGTTTCATGCTGTCATATCCTTATTACTTATGTATATATTTAAAACCATTTCGTTTCATACTGTCTTATCCTCATTTCTTATCCTTCAGGAGTAATAGCAAGACTTATTGTAAAAGGGTATCTCATTTTTATTGTCAGGGGAATAAAAGACTTCGAAGTTCGAAATCTAAATTCATCACTAAAGACCAGCTATTTATGTCTGCCTAATCCAAAGTAATTTTAACTTTGAAGTTCAAGCACCCTCTCACTAATATTTGGCATGAAGTCAAGCTCAGGTCTTCTTACGACAGTTCAAAACTAAGAGACTAGTCTCAAATAAGCTAATCCCCTGGGTGTTGGTACTCGTACTTTACAGATCAGATCGTTTGACTTGAAAAAAGATTTTTGCATCATCATTTTAAAGTTCAAAAAATAATTTTAAATACCGATGTTTTAATCTGTAAATCAAGTTGTTTTCAATTTTATCGTTAAAATATAATTTTTTTAAATATATATTTTAACCATATATTTCACCAATTTACTTTGTACAAACAAAAATAAAATTTAACCTGCACGAGCACATTATCTGTGCATGAAAAAAATTAGTTTTGATCAATGTGTGGCCATCTTGTTCACAAAAGTTCAAAGTAAAAGTTTAAATTAGTTATTATTTTAAACTAAACTTAGAAAAGTAGTATTTTTTGTACGTATTTGTATGAAATGAAATGCGATATTATTCTTTAAAAAAATACAAGAAAAAGTTTTCTGTGACTTTTTGAGATATACATATTACCAATTTAATTGAGTTTTATTTATGGCAAACATAGTTTAGAATATACTAGATATGCACTCTAAGCAGGGCCCAACAACTAATTTCTAAAAGTTAAATAGAACACATAGACATCTAAGGAAATATGCTCTAAATGAATCGAAGTAAATAACTAGACTTCATGTAGTTTGAATCAATATATGTTGTGATGAATTATGAATTTGAAACTTTTATACAAATCCTCTGTCCTGTGAGTCATATTTAATAAAATATTCTTCAGATACTAATATTTTAAATAAAAAATGTTCCACTCTTTGGCGATTAAAACTGGTTTATTTTGGAAATTTAAATATCTCAATTCTATAAAAACGCGATATTTTGGACCTCTCCATCTATCACCTTGATGAATATACCTCAGTAAACGTCGGGAGTTTCCCTTAAGCTGATAGACGTAAAATAATGATATTCAAATCTCAATAACCCCTGTCAGATTTGATTGCAGAAAACTGAAACGTTAGATTGTCAAGAATACTTTACTGAATATGATCCACAAGATTGAAGGACTATAAAATTTAGCTCTCATAATTGTTTTCAGAAGTACATTTACTGACTGAAATAAAATAAAATACTACTTGCCACATTTAATTATTTTTTCAAGTAAAACCGAAAGCTAAATTTTATCACAGAATTTGTTATTGAATAATTCTTTGAAATATTGCATAAATTATAAAAAATTATTCTATAGTATACACAAGACTCCTATGTTGAAGGATTCGATTTTCATATTTAAAAAAAAACATGTTTGATTTCAGGAAGAAGTTTTTGCATTTATTGAAGTGTTATCACTTTCGCTTCGATTTCAAGTTCAAATTTTACAAAAGCTGACAGAAAATTAGAGAGATGCATAGTACAAAGATAAAAGTTTGTAATGTTTCTATAATGGTATGAGTTACATGACTATCAAAATTTGACGCTTAAAAATATTTTTCTAAAGAAGTTAAGAGACCAAGTTTTATAAAATATTTAATTGAAAACTTTAGAGAACATCAATCACAGCGAACCAGCTGATCCCCAAAGGCGATTAGTTATAAAGATAATTTGAATGCGAATTTAGTAACCTTTTTAAAAAACCATAACGTCTTCTATCAAAGAAAATTCAACTCCACTACACCTAAGATACTAAGATGGTTACATTCCTGGGTTTACAAGACTGCCAAAATTCTATAGTATCTTAAAATATAATAATAATATAAAATATCTTAGAATATAATAGGCGATTTCAATTTGCAAATTTGCATTTCTTTGGCATTTTTTTTTTCATTGGCGAGGTCGTAAAAATGAGCAAGTACCTATAAAAGATAAACTAGAATATATTTGATGAAGAAGGTAACTCAAAATAAAATGAGATACTGCATAAAAAAAAGTAATTTTTCTTCTTACTTATATTAGAATAGCATTAGGTGTGAAATCAATAATACGTGCCAAAACAAATTTTCTGAAATGATTACAGGATTCATGGTTTTTTTAAGCAACATTTTTTCCTTCATTCCTGCATCGAGACAAAAAATTTCTAAGTAATAGAAGCTAATAATTAGCTTTACGGTTTCATTATTATCCTACCATCTTTTATAAACCATTATAAAAAATTCTACACCATTTGTCAATCCGTTTAATAATCATTTTTCGTAAAAGCGAGTTTTTACATCCAAAACCTGACACTTTAAAGTTCACACATTTTTGTGTAATATGACAGCTCATAGCAATTATTTCCTAATTAATAAATTTGGTTGCATTGAAATGACAGCTCAAAAAATTCTAGGATCTATTAAAACCTTTTTTTTTTCAAAGTCCCGATCATGTCAAGTGCCATCTAGCTTGAAGTGTTATTTCGTATCCTAATAACTATCCCTTAAACAATTAATTAAAATTGTCCATCTTGACTTAATAAACGTCCAATGAAGAGCAGTTTTTATTTTAAAATTAATGTTGTAACTATGTAATTAATTGCCTGTTAGCATAGTTTTAACAAATTTATGTTCTTTTTTTTTTCAAAGAGTGCATTCCTTTCACCTCGTTATCTTTTATCCGAACCACAAACAATAAACTAAGATTAACCTCTCAATTACATGAGGCGAAAACCATAAACAAGCTAATCTCTCGAAAAATATGAAAGTGGCACATAAATCAAAGTAAATTATTTCCGAATATTTTTATTTCCTATAAAGGTCTACAATTATGATTTAATAAACAGCAAATTTCCGAGTTTACAAGTTAGTTCGTTACCGTTTTAACAAAAGTAAATTGTTCAGGGGTAAAGGGAACAAGGGAAGTTACAACAACTCTTTTTACTTTCTCTTATACGTAATACAGGGCCGCGGTGGCCTGGTGGTAAGGTCTCGGCTTCGGAACCGGAGGGTTTCAGGTTCGTGACCCTATTCCACCGAAGAACCGTCGTGTAAGGCGGTCTGTTCCACGTTAAATCCGTCAGACAAAACGTCCTCCAGCTGGTGTGGTGTGGAGAGGGGGGTGCCAGCTCAGGTGTCGTCCTAGTCATCTGGCCAAGGTTCAAAATTACGAGGTCCGTCCCAAAATATCCCTAGTGTTGCTTCACAACAGGGACGTTAATATAATTAAACTAAATTATACGTAGTATAAAGAAAGTACAGTGTTCGTCAAAATGTTCGAACTAGAGAATTTGATGAGCCTCTACGTTTTAGACCTCCCTGAGTTGGAAAAAACGCATTTTCTGGAAAATGACCGTCTGTCTGTGATGAAGATAATTCAAAAATACCTTGAACTAGAGAGTTGAATTTGGCACACGGTTTTTACACCAATATTGCAGATTTCTGTGAAATTCTGAGTGAAATCTGTTCAAATGAAGTTCGTCTGAATGTACGTAACTACAAAACGAAGATAGCAATGTTGATAAGATTCAGTGCACAGATTTAGCAACTATAGTATAGACACCTGTCAAATTTTGATCCAAATCCAACAAAGGATTGATTGTCTGTCGCTCTTTACTTTCAGAAGCATGTAATTCAAAAACGAAATAATTTAAATAAATCAAATTTAGTATGGAATTTTGGGACAACAAGTGAAGGTTTATATAAAATCTTTGTTTTAATCGATTGAGAAAAACGTGTATAAAGCACAAATCCAATTTTTGAATACTATTAATGGCATACCAAAGATTTATCGCCAAGAAACTCGCCAAGGATCACGCGATAGATACAGCTAATGCCATGCAAGACGTTCTCTGGCATGGCAAGTTTATTAGAGAGTATACGAGAAAGTTTTAGGGAGACTACTACTGCTGGTTACTATTGTTTACCTATGACGACCAATTAATTTATACGAATTAAATCTTACTTTATTCATATAGAATGGTTATATTTGAAATTCCACCTTGTTCTTTAATAAGATTGTAAAGTGTGAATTTAATAGAATCATTTAACTAAAAATTACTAAGCGTGAAAAATAAATATATATAAATATGCTTATAAAATAAAAGAGGATTTGAAAATCCTATTTTAGGATTAATTTCCAAAAAAGGCAATTGTCTTTTTTGACTTAATTTTGACCTTAGCAAAAACATGCGATCAAATGATTTGATGGAGTTTGAATTTCATTGAAATAATGAAAACATTGTTGCAAATTGTACATCAAATTAAATTTTTAAATGAATTAAAATTAAAGATCAATTTCAAGATAATGTTAATATCGTTAAGAATGTGCTTTTTAAGATAATGCAATCATTTTTATGACGTAATATTTTCGGAATATGTAATTGAAAAACAAAAATATTTTGAATAATTTTTATTAAATTGATACTTTAATTAACTTTCGGATTTTGAAAAGTGGGCAGGATTTTTTTTTTCTTATCTAGAGAAACGTAGGTGCCAAATTTAACAAGCTTCTCACTATAGAAGGTTATTCTAGAAAATCGCGCATGATCAAGAGTTTACTGCATTCGATTTTCGACAAAGTATTCAATTCTTTCTCTCAAAGTTACTAACTCTCTCTATTGGAACTAATTTTATACCTAATTACCCGTACGAATTAGAAGTAACGAATTACATATGCAAAGTTATGAAAAGCAAACAAGAGTTCGAAGACTGCAAAGGCATTTGCTGATTGCAGTTGTTCTTAGAAATCGCTTGCATTCGAAGTGTAATCTTGCAGACAAATGCTTTGATGTCCAGAGTTTATGTTTAATAATATTTATAAGTTGGATGCTCCATTCACGTGAAGGAAAGTATTGACTTGCAGAAATGAGGTTCCGTTGTATTCGTGAAGTATTTATGCATTATTTGCAAACTTTATTGATTTGATACTTTCAAGTTCAGTGACACCGTTTGGCGTTAACTGAATAATTAATGTGGATGAAATAAATAACTATTAACGTAAAGATTATTATTTATTATTTTTTTAATGTTTGATTTTTCTCAAACAAATAATAATTTGTTAGAAGTGTTAACAATAAGAAATTTTATAAATTTCTTAAAGGAATATCGTTACAGGATATGCGGCGTTTCATTCTAACCGTATGGCAAATAGATAATTTCCAAACCATTAGAAATAGGCATATCATCTTAATTGGAAAAATGCTCTAAATGATAAAAAAATATTATATTTTATGTTGTCTTTGCAATTTTTACAGCAATACATCCATTTAATGAATAAGCCTAATTTTTTTAGTACTCAGTTTTATTAATGAAAGTTATTAAAATATTCTTGAATCACTATTATCTGAAACAAATAAAATTCCAATCTTCTAATCTTAACATGTTAACCGGGTAATTAACCTATATTCAATTCTTTTTGCATTGAAATATTTCGTCGCACGCAGTTAAAAGGTTAAAATTGGTCGAATTATTAAGATTCTCAATGAATATATGAAACAATTTTTTTTTTATTATTTTCATCCTCAGTTCCTGGAAAATATGCAAATTAACATGCAATTTTTCCTTTAAGCAGCCTGTTGAGTGGCTTAAAATGATGAAATTCAAGGCTTCATATTTCTGATCAATTACATTCATATTAGGAAAGGTTTTACAAACTTTATTAAATCTTTAATAGCTGCCCATCGGTCTTGGCGACAATACTTGCCGACAAAGTCATATGTTTATGACTTTGGTGTAAAATTTAATACAAGTCCTTCTAGAAACTTCTTTGGCCCCTCATAGGAACTATAAAAACTCTAGAGTAATTAAATCTAAAATGAATGAATCGGGGAAATTCATACTTTGGAGTGTTGATCATGAAACGAAGTTGACTAATTGCAATCTGATTGCTGCTGTATTTTCGCATTAAACAACTTCTCAACAAAAGATGTTATAGAAAATATCAATATAAATAAATGAAAAAATTTACAAATGTTTAAGCATATCAGCTCTCTTCCTTTTTCATTTTAATATAACTTAGTTTATTAAATCCAGTCTTTAGCCTGTTAACTAGATAATTAACTTATATTCAAACACTGGGACATTTCACATTATTGTTTTCAGTAATTCTAGGTTAATTTTGATGACATTTTTACTTTTAAAGAGTACAGATTTATTATTAAGAATAATTTATATTTGTGTGTGTTCACGAGTGCTTTATATTGGAGACCCCATCCGACAGATTTTCAAACATTTATATATAAAAAACTGTACCTCAAATCCAGAGCTTCTTGATAAATAAGAGTATTATTTATTGATTTCCTTTTCAGGTGATAGTTTATACGATGTATTTTTGGATGGGCTTGCTGAATATGATGGGCTCTATTTTGAAGGGTACAAACAGTTCAATTTTGCAATGCATGGAAGTATGCCATTCAGCAAAAGAAGACAAAGATTAAGAGTTTCTACTTGTAGTTATCCAACTTAAATGAATAATTTCGTGTTTTATTGACAAAATGTGGCGAAGGTGCCATATTAGTAACTTTTCTGTAAATATTTGAATTATTAGAGCTTTTTGTTTTGTTTTCCCAGCGCAATCATTCTTTTAGTAAGGAAGAGAGATCTACAGATATTTTTAACGGTTTAGTTATATTAAGGTACACACTTGAAACTTCGAACATCGTTCAAATAATCTAATATTTTTTTATAACTTCAAAAAGTTCTCTGATTCTTCAGCTTTCAAATGATACCAAGATGTTGTCATATTCGAAATATTTCTCGAGTTATACTTATTTTTCTTGAGGTACTTTCAGTAAAAACTCTAGTTTCGGTGTTTTTTAAACTCATTTTATGAAGAATGATTTTTTCTACTATGTCGCTTCATTCTAACAATCATAACTCAACAAGAAAATAACCAAATATAATTATTTATATATCAAAATAATTTGTATGAAACAGTGGATGTTTTGTGCCTCAATCAAAGTTATAATTAGAGAAATAAATTTTTAATAGCTATTTAAAAGTTAAAATTACAGAGAAAATCTCACTTTTTCTATTCATCGTTGATGAAAAAATTGTTAAAAAAACTATATATTTTTATAACTTGATTGAGGCAGATAACATAAAGATTAATATTAGGCATAATTTCTAACTAAAATTGTGTGTCTGTACAAATTAGAATTTAAGATATCATATTTCAAAAAATATGCGAATTAGCTCATTAAATATTTAATTAATTAATAATTAGTGTAATATGGTTTTTTCTCACTGAAATGAGTTTAAACATATATTAATGGCCTACTGTAAAAAAATTGGATTTTTAAAGTTAAAATTTTTAAAAAAAATCTACTGGTGTGTATGTACATCTTCGTCCCGTTTAGCGACACAAGGGCTATTTTGGGATTTCAAATATATTGGCCCCTTGTCTTGTCAACTTTATCAACAAAATGAAAGAAAATACAATAGAAAGTACAAGAATTATAGTTATATATCCATAGACAAGATCCGTAGAACCTCTTAGAAAATTCGATGCCCTTTCATGGAGACTTTGTAAGCAGAGGCAATGTAAGATACAGAATTTTTTCTCTTTTGAAAGTTTGCGGAATGAATTCTCTGGTTGCGCTCTGATTCTACTGTCTAACTGTGTTTCAGTATTTACAACTGCTATTTTTTGTACATACGTTGCTTTTGGAGACGTTTTCGTGTTTTTTGTGGAATAAGATGTCACTGTCCATTATCGAGCGTTTTAGGCTTTTTACAAAGCAGACTCACTCGATGATTTCAATAGCAATATATTTATTACACCTAATGTACTGGTTCCGAAATCATGAAAAATCCACTCTGATGAATGAAAAAATAGATTGTTTTATGTTATAGAACTCAGTCTCGAAACTAGAAAAAAAAAATGAGATTCGTGACTGAAGATACTTTCAGTCCGAAGAATCAATTCGTGAACTAAAATATTATTCTACTTCCATATCTATACTAATCGGAGGATATATTTTGAGAACATCTACATTTTTACTCTGGATTGCATTTGCTCTGATATAAAGAAATGGTCGCAGGCTATCTTTAAATATATATATCGAGAATCTAGTAACTATTTCTACATTGAAATTTTCTTTTTCCCTTTTGACAGGCAGCCTTTTACAATATCATCCTTTTAGAACCATGAGATATGTTATTCATTCAGTTCCACTTTATTTTATGTTAATGGAAATGGAAATATAGAAACTAGAATGGCCGTGATAAAGTGAATCAGTCGTCTAGCAGTTATTTGATATTGCTTCTCTTTTTAACCTTTCATTTCAAACACTGGGGACAAAAAAGAATTAAATGTTTTTCTCTGTCGTTAGTTCTTTTATACGGTCCGACAGTTAATTTTGATATGCTGAAACTAGAAAGAGAATGATATTGAAATGGTAGAGAGTTTGATAAATGAAAGTAGTTATTGTTGAACCTTTATAGAGTCAGTTATATTTTTATTTCAATAAAAATTTTCAGGGCTTTATAAATTTAGTTCTTGGAAGGGCGTTTGTGTTTAGTAACATTTGTAAATGTCAGGTTTTCATTTCATTATTTAATTTTCTTTGGCATATTATATTGCATTTCAACTCTCGTTTGAGTCAATCTGTCTAATATATGTCTTAATTTAATGTTATACACCACCAATATGTTGTTTGTAGATTATCACTCTCTGTGTAAGAAATTTATTATGTTTAAACTCATTAACAGTTCAACTTGATAGACTAAGTCTTCGTCAACCCTATGTAAAAAAAAAAATCCTTTTTTTTTATGTCTATAAAAGAATACTAACTGAGAAGTGAATAGAAAGGAGGGGTATTACTTCATGGCACTCTTTAAAAAACTGTAAAAATTATAAATTTACTTACCCTTATAATGTTTGATATATAAAGAATTTAAACTGATTCATTATGTAATTTAACAAAGTCTTTTTTGTATACTTACAAAAACCTTACCTTCCAGCAATCATGTGAGAAATGCACTAAAGAAGAAAATATCGTTTATTATCATTTAACCATGGAGAGCTACAAAAACATGATTTTTGCTATTCTTGCAACTCTTTTCGTCGAACTGTGGGTCAACATTTGGATTTCGAGACGTTAACAGAATCTGAAAATCTATTATTTGTATTTTAGCAATATTCGTCAGCCGTTGATTTAATTTTTTTGCTGTATCTTCTTTTGATTGCTGTTTTAAAACAATGAATAGCTTTTTAAATAATGTAAATGTAATCAAATGCTACATTATTCTTTCGACAAAAAAAAGCAGAGGAACAATACTATGTTGTACTGTTTACCAGCACATATGTTTGATTGAAAAAAAAAATGATTAAAAAGGTTAAAACTTATAATTTTGTTCTTTTAAAACATATAACAAATGCAAAACTGAGCAGAGTTATAATCGGCATTTACAACAGAATTGCGTACTCATTAACGAAGCCAATAAAAAATTAATACTAAAAGTGTGTCAAAAGTACAATACTCTCTCCCTCTTATTAATGGTCGCTTGCTCAACACCAGGCCACATTTTTGAGAGAAATTTCAAAAACAATTTCATCGTATGTTCAACATGGAGGGAAGGACCACGACAGAGCTCCTTCTAGCTCCAATCACTGTATCGATGTCGCCAATATGCATCATCAATAGTCTTCACCATTTTCGAATGATTCCATAAAATATAACTTCAACTCAATTCCAACCTCAACAAATGGACTAATTTCGCTAGTTAATTTTGCCATTTGGTGTGCATAGCCTAATTAATAAGAATGTGAATTCATTGTACGAATATAATTTAAGATAAAATTTGCATGTGTTGGGGTAAGATATATAATTAATCAAAATTGGTTAGTTCATTAAATCAATGTGTAAATATCAAAGGTGAACAACGGGATGACGAAGGCAGCGAATCTAGGAAATACAAAAAGTCAAAAAGCAAGAGATTTTAGAATTTTCTTAATATAATGGAACTTTTTAAATTGCCCTTCATATAAAAATAAAATTTGATATCCTTCCTAGCAATTTATGTCCCTAATCAAAAAAAATATATAATTTAGTTAAATAATTAATAAGTAGAACTTTTTTTCATTTGTTATTTCTACAATTCGCAGCAATTTCTAAATTCATCCTTATTTGTATAATATTAATGTAATAATAGTGCAATTAAAAACGTGTATAGTCATTAATATTTTTTTTATTAAAATGAAATTTTTTAAGCAAAAGTGCCCATTTCAATATATGTATAATATTTTTCTCTTTTTCCATCAATAACTCAACTTTTAAGTGGGGGGGGGGGGTTCATGCCTGTTGTAAAATTTCTTCATATGCTATTTTTAAATTAACTATGTACTGTCTGCCGTCTCGACTATGTCGCCTCCAGAAATAATTAAATGATTTCTTACGTCTGGTAACGATCATTTAAATGATACCTTGTCACGATTTCCTATTGAAATAGCTTCTTCTACATTTAAAAATTGTCGATAATTATGCCGGTTTTTAAGCAATCATTAAAAAATAAACGAAAATAAAAATGCATAATGACGTGAAAAAATAAAAATCAGCAGACTTAAAAGCAAACGATAAAATTAAAAAGAGAAAACGAGCGAAATTGGAAAAAGAATTTAAAATTTCTTAAAAACGGAAGAGGTAATAAGCTACTTATTTTTAAAAATATTAAGTAAGATAAAAAAAACTTATTTTAATTATTACATTTACATATAAGAAATATATAAATCCCCCATTAGTTAAGTCTATACTATATGAATAATTTATTGTAATTTGTCTTTATTTGTATTTTTAGTGATCATTTACAAATGACCATTTTTTTTTTCCTAAATGATGTATTCATATGATTCAGATTTAGAAATTATTCTGAAGTAATCAGAACTACTTTGAATTAAAAAAATTCATGAATTTTTTTTATATTATTTCAAAAATATTAAATGATATTTAGAAAAAGATATGACTACATTATTAATAAAGTGTAAGACTTAATCAAAAGGCGATATTTATTATCAAAAAGTAAGCATATATTTAAAATTATTTTTATATTAAAAATAATTTCTTTTAATCACATATTACAAAATAAGTTGTTTCTTCCAATTCGTAAATTTTAAAGTCTATTAGATAATGTGCTTTAATCATTTATTTTTCTTTCAATAAGAATGCTTCCATTAAACAGTCTTATATTTAAGAATATTTAATGAAATAGTGTCTCTTCAACTTCTGCTTCTTTTCCATTTTTTGCATACATTTAACAAATAAGAAGTTTAGAATATGATTTAAGCCATTTTAGCAATTCAACTCATTTGAGTCACAATAACAAGTAAAATAGAATTAAAATTTAAAAACCAAACATAGAAGGCAATCCTAAGAAATTACAAAACTTTCCATTCATTCTTTTAGAATTATTCTTTTACAAAAAACTTCTAAATTTCTGCTATAGTTTATTTATTTATAGTTTTTCCGCACTTCCTCAAACGAATTTCCTGTATCTGATCTTTTTTCCTGTCTGAGACAGCTCCTGTATTCGGATAAGCGTTTTATTTAATGTTTAGTTTTCATGTCTAAAGAGTAAGAAATTTTTTAAAGTACATATTTGTATAAAGTATTCGCTAACTATGCTGAGATTTTATTACCAACTTTCGTTAGATATGGCATAGATTTCCCATAAGAAACATTCTTCTCGTAATAAACATTGCAGAAATGTTTTTATATAAAACTATAATAACGTTCTTAATAATAAATATATTAATGAAATACAATCCTTGATATCTAAAAGAACAACGTCATCTGATTGGTAGAATGATACACAGAAGAAACTAGGCGACAATTTTGATTAAATTTATAAAAACACCGAAGGAAAATATATAATTTCTCAACAAAAAAATGGCAAATTTATTACTAAAATTATATGCTCCAAATCTTCTTTCTTTATACTAATGTGTGTGGTCTCCTTGAAACTTTCCAGTATACTCTCTAATAAGAAATATTATCCCAGAAAATGCCTTGAGTGGAATTGGCGTAAAATAGTTACGAAATATTAAACTTTGGCATAAATTCGGCACTTTTATTGAATCAGTTGTATGATCTTTGGCGAGTATTTTGGCGATTAATCTCTGACATGCGAAAAACAAATTTCGGTTTTAAACACATTCTTCCCAACCGATTGAAACATTAAGAAAAATGTAACACAATTCTGTACTTGATGTCAAAAAAATTCCATTCTGAATTTGATATTGCATTTTTGAACTATCGTCTTAACATGCTTCTGAAAATACTGACCAATAGGCTGTCAACCCCTTGTTAGATTTAGCTCAAAATTTGATAGGTTTGTTAAATTTGTGTGCCGAATTTTATCTATCTAGCTCGCTCTCTTTGTTATGTAGTTATCGCGGTAATTTATGTTTGATTTCCTTTGAGGGAATTTACACAAAATATGATAGAAATCAACAAATTTGGTATAATGATTGTATACTAAATTTCATCTGTTTAGTTCAAAGTGTTTTTCAGTTATCTATGACACAGATAGGGAGGTCAAAAACGTGAATTTTCTTCAAAATTTTGAGTTCAAATTTTTTTAATCATTGCAATATTTTATCTTTACTTCGTATACGATAAAATAAACAAATACTTCTTAGAAAGTGTATATGTAAAAATGAATAAAACTTTATCATTTATTGTCTTTTACTTCCATTTTGTTATTTCTTTAAAAGATTTTACTTGATAGGGGAGAATAAAAGCCAACAGATAATAAAATCATTTTATTTCATTCCCTGCATATTTAATTCATTGAGTAATTTTAAATAATATATTCCATGCATATTAAAATTAATTTTACGTACTGTCTCAGAAATAAAATTATAAAATGTCATTTGAGTAAACAATTTCAGAAAAACCAATTTCTTTCAAATAAGGAAAAACACGCTTGAGACTCTAATTAATATTTACCCATTGTCTCGCCTTGATTCCTGTAAAATCTTTTACGACACAAGACACCAATCCGGATTCTACCCTTGTTACCGTCTTCTTTATACAAAGCAGCAATAAGAAATTAATATCCCTTACATTCTGCAGGCACTAAATGAAACCTTTGCTATAAACCGATGCTTTAATCAAAGTAAGAAATTTATGTTCTAATAACATTCCAAACGCTTTTCCCTACGAATTTCGTAGTCTTAAAAATGCATTTATTTTTCATTAATATATTTTTTTGTTCTAAACATCTGTAGTCATGAGTCCCTTTTTACATTCTCTCTCTAATAACAATAAACTTATCTTTCCTTTGTCAATTCAAATAAATTATGATCAAAGTTCTATGATTAAAAAAAAGCTGCTAATCACATACTATATGTTTAGTCTATGTGTTGAGGACTCATGATATGTTATCTTCTTTTATTCAAAGTGACCTTGAAGTATCGAGACAGCAGCTGAGGTAGAAACTCAATACCAATATTATAGGGTGGGAATGAAGGCTCCTCGTGTGTGTGTGTGTGTGTTCTAAAGGAAAAACATTTTTTACATTTTACCATTTTAGTAAGACTAAAGACATTTTACCAAATTTGGCCCAGACATTCTTTGGAAGTTGAAAAGATGCTCTTTGAGAAATATTGTTTATTTTAATTACTTAAAACAAGAATGTGTTGCTTTCGTTTGTTTATCCCGATTTGAAATTAGAAAATTATATTTTTGACAATAATTTAATAGTTATTTTTGAATTTTGACCATTTTTACTTCCTCGTATGAGAAAAATAGAGAAAATCCTGTAATCGACAAAAATTTGAGAAAACTCGAGATTTTGACTAATTTCCATCCTTTAGACATCCTTAATTTCGAATAATACATTTGTGGAAAAATTAAATATGTCTGTCAAAAAGATAACTCAAATGCGTGAACAAAACGGATGAAAAGTCTTTACATCAATGGTCTTAGCATCAAATTTGAAGATATCTATTAAATTTTAAAAAAAAAAACGTTAAGATGAAGTCTGTCTGTCTGGCCATTCGAATATAATTAAACAAAATAACTACGAAACGAAGAGAGTTAGATATATAAAACTGATTTGACATTTAATGTGCAGATATCGATGAAAATTTGAGTCAAATCCCACAAGAGGTTAATCGTCTGCATTTTCAGAAATATATAGGCTCGACTCTTAAACGCAATGACTTAAATACATGAAATTGGTATAGAATTTTGTGACTTCAAGTGAATTTTTGTGCCAATTTTTTTTCAATCGTTTGGGAAAAACGCATCTAAAACGCAATTTCGATTCCATTAGCCAAGATTAATCACCAAAACTCTCGCCAAGATTACACGATAGATTCAGTAAAAATGCTAAATTCTTGCCAAAGTTTAATATTTCGTAATTATTGACCGCCAATGCCATACAATGCTTTTACTGGGATAATACTTTTATTAGAGTGTATGCGAAAAGGTTTTCAGAAGACTGCTCCCAATTTTTAAAAAATTATTCTTATATTGACTTCAATAACTCATTTCATTATTACACTAGAATTTAAACTATTTTCTTTCTTTCATCATTTAATCGCATGATTTTTATTTTCTCGAAAAAATAAAGAAAAAATATTGTAAGAAAAAATATTGTAAAGAAAAAATATTGTAACTGTAAAAAAACTCAGAATCTCAGACATGAAATTTTGACTAATATCTATGCTTCAGACTTCACTCAGTCCAAAAAACATATTTTTAAAGTTATTCCTATTTGCAAATATGAGAATTCTGAATTCAAATACGCTTTAAACTAGAGAGATGAAATATGGATGATATGTGTCATAACAAAAGGTATATATATATATATATATATATATATATATATATATATATATATATATATATATATATATATATATATATATATATATATATATATATATATATTTCTATCAGTCTTTAAACGAAATACATTCAGAAAAAGTCTGACTGTCCAGATACACGATATCCAATAAATGTAAAGATATCGACAGATATAATTTGATACACAGATTTAGAACCTAAATAGTAGCGATATATCAAATTTTGAATCAAATTGTCAAGGAATTAAACATATGTTGGTCGGTACATTCATATCATGTAAACGCGACGCTTCAAAAACGGAACGTATTAAATAAATGAAATTAAGTGTGCGATCCTGTTTCTGAAATTGTCATTCTGTGTCAAAAGATGCTTTCAATCGGTTGGAAAAAAGTTGTCAAAAAAATGTACACTTTATTAAACTACGAAGCTCATGTGTGCAACTCTGAAAATAAAAATTTTAGACCTCCTGATAATATGCCAGAAAGTTTCAGATAAATAATTCCCGCTGATTTTCCAATGTTAAAATCAAGCGAAGAAAGATTCTATTTAATACATGGGCAGTTTTCTTCGATGTGAGAAAGTGAAGTTGCAGTACCTTGAAAAACAATGCGATGACCAAAAAAATGTATTCACTGTACATTGTACAATGATATTTTATTAACACTCTGATATTATAGAACTTGACTGCTTTCAGATGGTTCATGAACACAATAAATAGAATAGGTGTAAGGTTATCAAAATAAAGCTCGTTTTAGATAAAGGTGGCTAATATCTAATAGTCATAGAAAGTTATCTAAAATTTAAAATCTAAGTATGTTCCGAAATGTTAGCATAAGAAAGTAAAAATATTTGAGTCATCTTCTTACCAAACATTGGCACAATCTAACTAGGAAATAAATATAATAACATTCTTTTAAAAATATTCATATAATAAATATATTTTAAAACCAACTTTGTTGAAACTGATTTGGGAAGAATTAAAATTATATGAAGCCAATAAATCTTTCAAATATTGTCTCTTATATTACCTCAAAATAAAAATAAAATTATTTAAAACTTCACATTATAAGAAACAACGAAAATATAAGTTGTATATAATAATTCATACTGGAAAATATTTTGAAAAATAACTTCCCTATAAATTCTTCTTTCATTGACATACTATTGAAAAATATCGTTTGAACAATTTAAATATCTTTGATTTAATATCGAATTTCCAAATATATTGTATTTTAAACTCGATGCTATCAAAATATTTTACCATTTTTACTAAAGATTTTTAAAAACTATGTGTTTATATCATAGGTAGTATAAAAATATTTATAAATTGTATTTTAAAATCCGATACGTATAATTCTATGCTATGCCTTTGTGTTAAGCTTGAATGGGTCCTGTAACTTTATTTCCCGGATTTATCTTTAGAGTATTATTTTCTAGAATTGAAAATAATGCTCTAACTTGTATCTAAAATGTCTAAAATTTAACTTACATATATTATATAACTATATAACTTACATCTTTTATATATAAAATTGTAAAAGTTAATGCTTGTACTCTTTTCCCTCAGTGAGACTCAGCTGAAGCTCCTAACAAATTTTAAATATTCCTCAGTCCTAACAGGATACAAAACTTTCAAGCAATCTCAAGAAAATCTTTCGAATTTCACGTAACTTCCGCCGTGAAAAAGAACGTAATTTCCGGAAGGTAACTTCTGACTTCCTTGACACTCGAAAGTAATTCATGGGAACATTTTTGCGACTGTGAAATCTACTCCGTCCAAAATATAACGAAGTGCAGAAACGCTGTAGTCAGTTGAATTCAATTCCTTTGTTTTGTGCCGGAAGTAAGTCGGATTCCGTGCCAGTTCCGTTTACACCGGATATCTCAAATCTTTCCTAGGTTCGTCTTTTTCCTTTGAACATGAATATTTCAGCCAAGATTTTTTTTAAAGGCTTCTAAAAATAGAAAAGTAACCAATACTATTTACTATACATTTCAGAAAGAATAAGAATACATGCAAATACTATTATAAAGATATCATAAATTCTTTTAAAAAAGAGATTATAAGGCATCAGACAATAATGATAAAATTTTAGATATCTTTCATCGTATTTCATATTATAAATACTGAAATGTATATGTATACTATGTGATTTATATCAATAAATACAGAGAAGTTCAAAATTCAATAGAAAATTTTAAAAATGTGTAATTTGTAAACAAATTAAAATAAAAAAAAAGATGTTTAAGTAAAAAAGTTGGAAATCAGTTCACATATCAATATTTATAAGCAGAACAATTTTCACTTTAAACTATCAGATGGCTCTTGTTGAAATAAGCCTTTGTACGCGATTAAATATTGGTCAGAATAATAATAACTAATATGTGTTCGATATATCGTTCTCAAATGCAACTGTTAAACGATGAACAATTTTTCTTTCTCACAATATTTATTAAAATTTCTGTAGTTCATTTTATTTTACACCATTTAAAAAGCGGGCTTAATCTAAAACCCTCCATTTTTTACAGCCTTAAACAATTTTTAATAGTATGAAATAAAAATAGCAGTTGTTAACTATAAAATAAACAACAGTTAAAATGACACTGTTTCTTTTAATTATTATGCTTTGTATATAACTTTTATATTCCTCAAATGGCGTGAGGAAAACAAATTTGATTAAAAGCAAGAAAATACATATCAGATTTCTGTTGAAATATGAATAAATAAATTATTTGGTATGTACTAAATGTGCATTCTAAATAAAGTTTATGAATGTGTTTGAGTTTCCAAACTGAAAATAACCGAGGATCGATAGTTAAAATATTTGTTGCGATTAGTGGCACTTCGTTAATTTAGAAATTAGCAGAAAAATATGAATACTAATATGATTTAACTTTGTGAATTAACTTACAAAAATATTTTTTAAGAAATTGCGTCTTGGAAAAATACAATTTTTCTCATAAATGGCCTATTCTTATAAATTTCAAATTTTGTCAGATCTGAAATTTGTTACTACCATGCTTCGCATTATCTGTCAGGTTCTTTAGAGAAAAAAAAAATTTTTTTTCAAATTTTCGTATTTTTCAGGGATTTGTTAAGAAGCTGGTGTGAAATATTCATATCATATAAGGTAACAGTCCATGCATCATCTCTGTAAAGTAAACATAAGGAACAAAATAATGCATTTTTTGTTGCATAACCATGTCTAGAGCAAATTTAGTTATGCAAGTTTTGTTGGTACTGGGTTTGCTAGATAAAATTCGACCTGTATTTTTTATATTCCATTTTTCGTTCAGTGAAAAAAAGAGAAATACATTTTTTTAAAGATCTGTAACTCCATATTTTTTAAAGATAATAATCAAAAACAATCCCTCTTTATAAAAACTCCATCTAAATATCATTTCAGAGAATTATCTACCTACCTTTTTCTCGAAGAGCGACCTTTAATATAAAAAAGAACACTCAATAAACAACCAATACGTTTCTATAGAGGCACCAAAAAGGGAAATGGAAGTTAATAAGAGAAGCCAATGAGAGAAAGCAGAAGAAATGGGAAAAAAAGAGAGAGGGTTAACATTGTGATAACGAAAACGAACTTTGGAGTGAAGTGAAGAAGAAAATCAGTTGCCGCACTCCAAGACGTATCTGATGGAATTGCAGCTCTGATATCTCTAACTTCAAAGGGAGAAAAAAAATTGGTTTTAGCCTTCAAATCAATCAATTGTTTTCGCAGTGTGCTTTCGATTGTCTGGTGACTAACCCTGATTTCCGTTTCTCTTGTTTGTTGATTTTTTTCTGTCTATTCTCACTTCTTTACTGATGGTTTTTCTTTTTTTCATGCAGTTTTTTGTGATTGCAAATTTTGAGAGTTCGATACTTTGAGCTTACTTAATGGGAAAGTTAATAAATTGTATGAAAAAAGAAAATACAACTTTATAAATAATTTCAAGAGAGCTAGCTACATTTCTGCGTCTTAATGGACGAGCCGAAACTATATATGATTTAAAAAAACGATACTACTGATGAAAATATTGTCAGCACAATTTGAATTACAGTGTCTGTAATATCTGCAGAAAATAGCACAACAGAGTGATTTAACCCCTCGTGTGTATGGAGCCTGGTTCAAAGATAAAACAAAATTTTAAAATCTAATATGTCTGATTCTTATGTTAACAGTCTACCTTTATAAAATAAAAGAGCTCGTGATTTACGAAATGTTTACTTTTAATTTGTATATGAATAGGATTTACTTTTTCCACTCAACTTCAGTTATATGATTTGCCTTTTTCGTGCAAAATAAGAAAAGATCAGTGTCATATTTCGGAAAATTTGACTTAGATAATTTCCCACGTCTATTTTAATATCTATAAGTGTAATAACGTGCAACTTCAAAAGTGAAATTAAGCGCATTATACATATCCCTCAATACAACATGGCAAAAAATTACTTTCCACTTATTCGATTTTATTCCCCCGTTTTTCTGACCTTTTGACTTACAAAAAAATAGCAGTGTTATATATATTAAAGAGAGAAAATGGAGAAATAAGCGAATCGACTGAAATGGTAAAAATAATTCTTATGATTTTTCACTATAAGGCAAAAATCTGCTTGAAAAAAAATTGCTAACTCATTTTTTCTAAATTTTGTCATTCAAACTTGGTATATTTTATGGCATCCACAGGTAGTTTTAATTTTCAGGTTTAATATTCAATGTAAGGAAAATAAATTTAGTTTTGTAAACTTCTAAACATTTCAAAACAAATTAAGTATGCATTCCCTGATTTTTTAAAAAAAAAAATTGGAAAAGAAACAAGAAAAAAAGATTGGAGAAAGGCATCATTAATTCTTGGCATATTTTCAAAAGTTATTAATAATAAAAGCTATTTTTCAGATTATTAAAATATTATATATCTTATATAATTTTTGTCTATCTAGAAACTCTTTTCTTTTTTATAAACTGTTTTTGCCTCATCTCTTACTAGAAAATAATTTGTTTGAATCTGAATTTCAAAATGATTAAAGTAATTTAATTACAATTACATTTTAGCAATGGAAAGGAAATCTAAGTAATATATTCACAAAGTTTCATTGGAACTCATTTTCTACATTGCAATATATTTATTATAACTGAAATCGATTCTATAAAGTATGACAATGCCATTTTTTCGTTCATTAATTCAAATATTTTTTTTCTGGAAATCTATGATCCATACAATTCTAAGGAAAAAGATTCCTCCAATTTCTAATCAGGACTGAAAAAAAATTCTCGAATCTTTTATAAAAGATAAGAACCAAAAACATGCAAACAAAAAATGGCAAGAAGGAATCGGAAGGAAAAAATCTTTCATTACATCGGAGCATGCATATCCTCCTTGCGAAACATCTTGAAAATGCACTTTGGGGAATTCTCGCAACGATGCTCTTTCGTTCCAACTTCTTATCTCGGTTCTTTTCCATGCAATTTTAATGTGTGATATTCAGTACAGTTTTCATATCAGCACATTGATTATTATGAGTTTGAAACATTTGGAGATATAAGGTATCCTTCAATATAAAATCTAAAAGTCAAATTTAATATTTTATATTTATATGGGAATATATATTTTATGAAAATTATATGAAATGCCAAATATCTATCTGAAACTATCACTTTATAATAATCCTAATTTAATTTTTGAGTGTTCAGTTGAACATGTACTAAGTATCAGTTTTTACTTTCTCATGTAGTATTTCTACGTAGTATAGAGAAAGTGTAATAGTCGTCAAAAAATTCGAACTCGAGATTTTGACGAATCTCCACCTTTTAGACCACCCCGAGTTCAAAAAACACATTTTTGGAAAATGTCCGTCCGTCTGTCTGTCTGTAACAAAGACAATTCCAAACCGCTGTGAGCTAGACAGTTAAAATTCGGTATTCAAATGAGCTGCATGGTCCTTACACCAAATTTTCAGATTTCTATCAAATTTTGAATAAAAGCTGATCAGAGAAAGCCTGTCTGCCCGGCTATTCAAATATAAATTAACACGATAATTGCAAAACGAAGATAGCTAAAAAGATAAAATTCTACCTCTGACAAAGAACTCAGACACTTGAGTTAAACGGATGAAATATGGTATATGGTCCTTACATCAAATTTCTGAATTTCTATCAAATTTTAAAAATCCATTCAAAGGAAGTCCATCTGTCCTGCTGTTCGAATATAAGTTAGCTACAAACAGCAAAGAGAGCCAGATAAATAAAATACCCAGACTTAACTTGTAAACGCGATATCTCTAAAACGTAATGACTTAAATACATCAAATTTGGTGCAGAATGTTTTGACTACAATTGCAATTTTGTGTCAAATTTTGATTTCAATCGGTTGAAAAAAACGTATTTAAAACACAAATTCGGTTTTTGGAAACTATTAACCGCATGCCAGAGATTAATCGCCAAATAACTCGCCAAGGATGACGCGATAGATTCAGTCAAAATGTTAAATTCACGCATGAATTTAATACTCCGTGACTATTGTATACCAGGAAGGACACCATTATGAGACAGTATGCGAGAAAATTTTGGGGAGACCATTTTGGCTGGTTTGATTAAATCTGTCCTTATTGCCAAACCAGATTTACTCCGATAAATAAACTATGCATTAGCTTTTCGGAATTAAAAGCTTTCTTTAACTAAATCAATCAATTATGTGTAGTTATCGAATTTGTTTATTTTTACTTTTTGCCGTGAATGTAATAATAATAAAGATTCCAGAAATTTCATATCATACAGTTTTTATTTATTTTCATAAATTAATTGATACCATTATTGTTGTTCGCTGATTATTAGTAATAAAAAAATTCATTACGTCATTTTTCTGATTTAACAAAAACAGCGTGTTCTTAATGTGGGGGTGTGATGGCCAAGCAATAACAAGTTCGAGTTGGTATTTTAGAATTTAATGAATGACAATAATAATAGGTTAATGATGAACAAATTGCAGATGATGAACTAATTTACAGGTTGGAGTGGATAATCAAGTTCGTCTTTTAACAATATGTCATAATATTTCGCCTTCGTCTTTTTAAACACGTCGTAATCACCTCGCCTCGTCTAGGCGTCAACTGAAAGTCGCTCTTGTTTTCTCCGCCAGAAGGCGCTGCTTAGTGGCGGGAAGTGAGGTCAGAAGCGTTGCTCAATAGCTGGAATTGAGATACCTTCCACCACATGAATGTACAATTTTTATCATTATATCATCATGCAATATATTGCATGTGAATGTCTCGAATTCTTCTACCACTGTTTCGTCGTTTTAAAACCCCAACCCATAGATAAATAATTATATGATATATATATAAATAATAGACTTTATATATTTTTGTTTTCCTTAATTCTTTTTCATTCAATGGAAACTTTTATTTATATATACAGTTTTCTTAACTTCTTTATTAATTTATACGGTTTTAAGTAGTAAATATTTATTGATTTTACAATTAATAATCATATTTCTTTGGATTTCCTTTTCTTAGTAAATAAATTTTAACCCAGAATTAATCAGAAGGATAGTTTTTTTATGCATTAGGAATATTTTATAAAATTCTTGTATTATATACAAGTAAATTAATCTTTTTGCTAATATAAAAGAAATACAAAAAGTTAATATCGCTTAGAGCGCAATTTATTTCACATCCAGTTGTATTTTTTCTCTTATTCGCAGCACTTTAAAAGCCAAGAAATTGACAAAATTAAAAGTCCATTTTTTTTAACTAAAGAACTCTTAACATGAAATTAATAAACGAGTAATCTGTTAAAAAAATCCAAAAGAAAAACGTTGAACTTTTTTTCACTTAATTAAATCCAATTAAGTGTAAAAACATTTAATTGATGGATTATCAAACGATTCTTGCAACAAAACTCGGAGTTTCTTTTTCTATTTGTTAATCGACTCTCCAAAAAAAATCGCTTGCGAATTAAAAATAATAAATGATCGAAACTCTATTGCCACGAGAAGAAACCAAGAAAAATAAATTTGCTTCGAAAGAAAAGTGCTTAGATTTGTCTTCAAATCTTTTTTGTAGCTTATCTTTAGGATTTTTCAGAAAAACCTTTTTATGGTTGAAAGCTAATTTTCATAGTTGTTCACAAAAAAAAGGTGTGTCATTAAGAGCTAATTAATTATTTAGTAATTGATTCTTAATGATCTTTTATTTCTGTTTTATAACTATAATATAAAAATAAAACTTTCCTGAAAATAAAAATTTATTCTGCATTCAGATCAATTTAGAAACAGAGTGAATGGTCTCCGCAAAACTTTCTAGCATATTCTCTAATAAAGATGTTATCCCACTGAACGCCTTGCATGATATTGGCGTGCAATGGTTACGAAATATTAAACTTTGGCGTTTATTTAGCATTTTTACTGAATCTATCGATTGATTCTTGGCGAGTGTTTAAGAGATTCATCCCTGGTATGCGATTTGATAGTACCCGAAAATCGAATTCGTATTTGAGATGTGTTTTTCCTAATCGATTGAAACAAAAAATTTGATACACAATTATAATCGTAGTTATAAAATATCATACCGATTTTGATATATTTATGTCTGTGCATTTTTAAAGTTATCGCGTTTACGTGAGTCTGAAAATACAGACCGACAGACTGTCAACTTCTTATTGGATTTCGCTCAAAATGTGGTATGCTTCTATACCAAAAATGTTAAATCTGGATACCGATTTTGATCTGCCTTACTCTTTTCGTTTTGCAGTTATAGCGCTAACTTATATTCTAACAGTTGGACAAAAAGACCTTCTCTGAACAGATTTTGCTCAAAATTTGATATAAATTTACAAATTTGATTTAAAAACTATGTACTAAATTTCATCCTTCTAGTACAAAGCGTTTTTTTTTGTTGTTGTTTCTTATGGCACTTGCCATGGATAAGCCCGCTGTTACGAAGACATCGATTTAAGCCTGTGGGGGGGGGGGTCTCTTGTTTTTTTAGTAGCGCCAACTGGGGCCAAGAGTACGACTTCGCTACTCACGAAAATAAGTTCAATGTTTTTGGTTGTGACGGTCGATGTTATGTTTGGAGAAAGCCCAATTCTGAACTTCTTTCTAAAAACACCAATCCTTCTGTCAAGCATGGAGGTGGTTCACATCTTATATGGGGCTGTATGTCTGCAAAAGGAGTGGTAAATTTAGTTTTCATTGATGGAATCATGGACAAAATTAAATATTTGGATATGTTGAAGAACAATTTAAAACGAAGTGCCCAGAATTTGGGTTTAGAGTCAAGTTTTTTGTTTCAACAAAATAATGGCCCGAAACATACAGCTAAAATAGTTAAGTTATGGTTGTTGCATAATTGTAAAATGTAATTGCACACCCCTCCTCAATCTCCAGATCTCAGTGTGATTGAAAATTTGTGGGCACAATTAGAAAAATTAGTTCAAAAACACGATATTAGGGGCAAGGAACACTTAAAAAGAGTATTACAGGAAGAATGATCGAAAATATCCGGCGAAACAACTCAAACTCTTGTCAAATCAATGCCACAACTCAAGAACAACTCATGCTTGTGCTCAATGCCGTTTACAAGCTGTTCTAAATGCAAACGGATATGCAACAAAATATTAATTTATCATTTTCTCTTTTTGTTGACAGATTTTGCTAGATGTATACTCAATTTTGCAACTTTGGAATTTGTAACTTTGACATAAAAATAACTGTAATAAAAATATTATTGATTTCTCCATTTTTTTTTTCTTTTTTTGCCTAATACTTTTGTTAATGTATATTTTGTCGTTCTTATAAATATCAGCCATAAATAGGAATGTTAAGATCAAAAAGAATAAAATTAAAGAAGAAAGAATATAGTGTATACTCAATTTTGGGAGCCACTGTATATTCCGGAAAATATGAAACTCTTTGAAAATCAAATTATTTTCAGGTTGTTTTGCTCAGAACATGCAAAGTTTTTAAAGAAATTATGCAAACTTTCTGAATATGCAACAATTTGCCAAATAACATTATAATAAAATTTTAGGTAAACACTTTGGATATTCTAGGTCTTATGAGTATTTATACTAAATAGTTTTTAAATACGCATGAGCAAAAAAACATATCCTATTTCTTTTTTAATAATTTCAAAGCTATATAGAAATCTAATAACTTAAATAAAAATTCCAATTGAATTCCATCAATATTCAAAAAGATTTCCGCATTTCAATGAACTATTAGCTTCAACTCTCTGAGAGGCTAAATAACAAGAATTTTTCCACAAACTGATTTTTTTTTAATTTGAATTTACAAACAGTTCTAATAAATTGCATAAAGTTTCAAACTATGTCTACTTATATTATATGAATACTTATACTATAACTACATGATATCGGTTGCCATAAATTAAGTAACTTATTCAAAATAATTAATTCAGAAATCATATATAAATTTACTTATTCAAATTATTAGACAAACATTAGAATTGTATGGTACTGAGATCCTGACTCTGAGTTCAGGTACTCAATACCATTTAGTAAGTGGTCTTTATACCAAAATGTAAATTTCCGTCAAATTTTGAACGAAATTCGTTCAAAGGAAATCTGTCTGTTAACACGATGACTGCAAAACGAAGGTCGCGGTGGCCTGGTGGTAAGGTCTCGGCTTGTGAGACGTAGGGTTTCAGGTTCGAAACCCGATTCCACCGAAGAAAAGTCGTGTAAGGGGCTCTGTTGCACGTTAAATCCGTCATGCCAAACGTCCTCCCGCTGGTGTGGTGTGGCGTGGAGAGGGGGGTACCAGCTCAGGTGTCGTCCTCGTCATCTGACCACGGTTCAAAATTACGAGGCCCGTCTCAAATAGCCGTAGTGTTGCTTTACAACGGGACGTTTATATAACTAAACTAAACTAAACTTACTAGACTGCAAAACGAAAATATCTAGATGAGCAAAATATGGTGCACAGATTTAACATCAAATGTGTAAATATGTATCAGATTTGAAACTAAATCTCTCAAGGGGTTGTCTGTCTGTCTGCTGTCTACACTTTTACACACGAATAAACACAATAACTCAAAGAAGCAGTTACATAAATGAATGGAATTTAATATGTAATGTGTCACTAGAACTGTAGTTCTGGGCCAAATGGATGCATGGTCGGAATGAACGCATCGAAAATAGAAATTCGAATTTCGGATATTCCTTATCAAATGCGAAGAATTAATCGCCAAGAATAGCAAGATAAATTCAATAAAATTGCTAAATTCACGCCAAAGATCACTATGTCTTAACTACTGTTCGCAAATGCCATCTAAGATATTCGAAGCCTTATCCAAGGTCCGCAGTTTTATGAAATTAAAAAGTTTAACACCATTATTAGAGACTCTACGTGAAAATTTTGGGGAAAACCACACCCACCTCGATTGTAAATTGCACAAATGCACAGAATTCACCTTGTCTAGTTTTTAACAATGGGAGAAAATTTTCCGATTAAATATTTGATGAAACAGTGAAAACATTGTGAATTCCAGGGTAATAGTGCAATCTATTGTAAATTAAAAAAACAATATTTTTTAAAAATTACCAAAATTCAGAAAAAATAGGCCTAATTGTTTATCTGGTATCATTAAAAAGATGATTTTTTCAATTTTGAAAAGGAGTAAAAATCCCTTTCGCACCACAATATTTTCAGAAGTTATAGTTGCAAGACTTAAAAATTTCGTTTAATTTTTAATTAATTAAAATTTTAATTGAAAATTCAAAACAGTCGTTTCTATATGCACATTCCCACCTCCAAGGTAAACATATGCCAAATTTGATAGGACTGGATATATAAAGTGCGAAAACACACAGAGAGAGAGACGCAGACAGAGAGATCACTCGCATTCATCTTTATTATTAGCAGAGATTTTCAATATTTCACCCGAGGTTTTAATATGTATGAGGGTTGGAACTTTAATAGTGGCAACACTGCTGTAAAAACGCTAAGCGACAAAACCAAAGAATGTCGTGTATACCACACGTTAGCTACATACCTACCTTACCTCTCAGTAAAAAGACTCGCCCTTCCTACAGCAAGCGCATGCGGAGTGACCTGAAGAACTGACCCTTGTATTAGCTTGCGGTCTAGATTAGAGTAAGTGTTGTCAGAATGTTTTCAAAATACGAACAACGAAGTTGGATAAAAATTGAATGTGCCAGAGGTCGTGCAGCACGACAATGTCATCTAGGGCTTCAAGAGGCTTGCGGGGAATCTGCCTTGCCTTATAGAACTATTGTAAGATGAGTAAAAGCCTTCAATGAAGGACGCCAAAATGTGGCAGACATGTTTCCTAATCCTAACGCATACAGTTCCCCCACAGCAGACCGTCAATGCGCAGTATTACTGCTCATTTTTGGAGCACCATCCCAGACCAGCTTTGAGAAAAAAACGGCGACACTTTCTGCAGAACGTCCCTATCATTTTGCATGACAATGCTAGGCCGCAGGCAGCGCAAGCTGTGGCTGATTTGCTTGATCTATGGGGCTGGGAAGTACTTTACCATCCACCATACTCCCCAGATCTAAGCCCTTGTGACTTTGACTTAATTCTTAAGATGAAGGAACCACTTCGTGACATTCGTTCCAAAACTGTTGCAGACATTCTTGTGGCAGTAGAACGGTCCATTCGAACTATCAATAGAACAGGCGCTGCTACAAGTGCTCAGCGATTTCCACATCGTTGGAAATAGGTTGTACACAATGCTGGCGACTATATTGAAGGACTGTAAAACACGGGGACATGAATCACTTTTGTATTCCATGTAAATAAATAGTTGCCACTATTAAATTCCAACCCTCGTACATCTATTCTGTACTTTAAGAATAAACTATCGTATGTTCAAATTTGAATATTTTTTTCCACATATGGAGACCACATAAGTGGATGATAGTGCCGAGCACATTTTCAAATAGAAAAATAAAAAGTAACTTCACTTTGGAACTTTTAAAGACTCCCCTTTGAAATATTAAAACTGTTGCTTAAAATAATTAAATTGTCCTTTACAAAATGAATTTTTCTCAAAAGGCATCTTTGCTTCAACCGAGCCATTTTTTTTCTATTCCACTTTAAGCTTATTCAAATAATTCAAGATCTGAATGACTCTTAACTCGGAGATATGGAGTGGTTTTTTAATAAGTTCTTATTCCCTAATTAATAATTATGATAACATAAAACTGACAACTTAAAAATATCCTTGTAACAATCTAATAATTCTTTTCTTTAAAACCACTTTTCCGATTATAAGAAGTGTCGTGGGGAATAAAGTGTTATTTCGAGTCATAAGATCAATAATTTATTCAATTAATTAAATACTTTGTCTTGAATGAATAGACATAATATTTTATAATTAACATAGTAACTTTTTAATTATTTCTTATTCCTTATCCGTAATTTATATCTGGTGTTTCTTTCATACATTGAACTCTTCATTAAAGTAAAGTATTCTCTTTTAACTTTTCATTTCATTTTTAAAATATGCTCCTCGAAAACCATTAATTAAAAAAAAATTGCATTTCGCATCATTTTTATTATTTGCTTATCCTTCTTTATTATATTGTTTTTAAATAAACTTTGTCCTACATTTTTGAGTGGCCTGTCCAATTTGGTTTTATGCGTTATGTAGGCTTTACTTTCTCTAATACGAAGAAGACAAAAAAATATTATTATCGTGGTCATTACACTAAATATTGTTTTGAATCTGTGATGTTGCTTCCCAACACAGTTAATTCCATTTTAGGAGAAACCATTTTGCCATCAGTTCTATTGGATGCTGGTCGGATGACGGATCAATGACCCCTGGGTGTGGCGACAATTTAGCAACAAAATGTATGATACTAGAATTTTCTGTAATTTTGTGATATGATCAATAAAAGTCGAATTATGTTTGATTGCCCGAGAATCTTCTGGGCCCTGCTCCGGAAGCTATAAAAAACCAGGAGTCCAATCCGAAGTCAGTCGTATAGAGTTCTGTAGTTAGTCATATAGCGAGTCAACAACGAATTAGTTGAATCAGTTAAACGAAGTGCAAGCGTTGAGATCTCAAGCGATTAGGGAATTGAGAATTGAGCCGTGCGCCGAGTCTTGGAGACAAGTGTTGAAACAGCATTGAGTCGTGTGTGGAGAAGCCAGTTGTATAGTAGTGATTCAGCAGTTGGGTACAACTAAAGCCAGGAGACAGTGTACAATAGCAGGCGTTTGGAGAGAACTGTGAATAGCTCCATGGATTTACTCCTCCTGCTGAGTTCTGTCTGGCTACTTTGTGTGCAGTTGTGGTTACTTACTTGTGGGCTGCTGTTTTATGTAAGTACTAATGCGCATTGACTGTGTAAGTCTCGACTTGTTTTTATCATCTGTGTATTCATTCGTGTCTTCGTGTTAATAAATGTCGTTATTTGACATAGAGGCCAGTTGACTGTGTCATCATACACCCATTACACCGAGCTCGTTCTATAACAGAATAGTTTTCGTAGCAATATGTAAATTTCTGTCAAATTTTGAATTAAATCAATGGTGGAAGTGTGTCTCTCCAGTAATCCGAATAAATAGTTAATATGATAACAAAAAAGCAGTAAATAGTTAAATAAATAAAATTGGTACACTGATTCAGCATCTAAAATATAGATCCGAATTAGGAACTAATTCCATTAAAAGATTGACCGCCTGTCTATTTATAATTCAAGCATGCATGTAAACATGATTACTAAAAACGCACTGGCTTAAATACATGAAATTTGGTGTGCAATCTAGAGATGATTATTATTGTAATGTTATAAATTTTAGTTTCGTTCGGCTGACACAAAAAAAAAATATCCAAAATGCGTTATCAATTTTCCGTTTTATAATACGAAGCACGTAACACTCATGAGTGGATCTCTCGAACACTAGTGGTGTTCACGGCTTTGACCTAAATTTATAATTTCGTCCTGGAAAGGATAAATTCTTTTTAGGTAGATAGGATAAATTCTTTTTAGATAGCTTGAAAGAAAGTTTCAGGAGACCACTTTCGCTGTTTTAAATTATTTTCTAATTATTTACATAATACCCTTTCTGATGCCAACTTATATATTAGAAAATCTTTAACATTTCAAGTTTTTAAAGCCTAAATCTTAAAGGTACATTGTTTAGTTATAGAAAATTTTCTTATTAATTATCTTCAAAAGAAGAAGATATTTTATTTTAGTTTTTAAGTGCCTTTTTTAAACAATTACGAATTGCATGATCTTGGAAACTGAATGACTTTGAAAATAACAAACAATTTCGTATAAAATTATTCAACTTTTGTCTGAACAGTGAATTTTCAAGAGGTTCATTGTCGAACAAACTTTAAAAGAATTGTTTTCTAAAAGTGGATGCGGCAACATTGCTCATTATCATGGATCTATTGCGATTTTCGAAATGGATTCGAGATCATTATGGTGAGATTTAATCTAATAGTATACTTGTTTGAGATTTCTCAAAGTCGCTCTAAGTCTTTAAAATTCGACGAAGCGAATAAAAATATTTCTTTGAAGCAAGTTTTAGAGAATTTTCAAGAAAGCGCATAGTAAGAAAGTGTTCAGTTTAAAGTGCTGTAAACTATGTAAGTTATTTTTAAACAAGATTGTTTTTATTGAATTATTCTTAATATTTCTAGGACAATAGTATATAATGCATATAATTGAATCAAAGTTTCAAACTGTAATATTTTTGTGTATAAAAATAAGAACAATATATGATTATAATAAAATATACGTGCAGCAATCTTTACAAAACCTACTGTTATATTAAATAGATGATAATCCATTTCAAGGATTCTTATCATATTTATTTTCCTGCATAATCTAAGAGAAAATATCCAGGATTTTTAAGAAAAAATTTTGTATGATTGATTGACAAACGATATAATACTTTAAATTTCAGTATAATAGTTTGAGGACAATTTCTGTAAATGATAGAGGACAATTACTTCCAAATGAAATTTACACAAATCTGAATCAATGAAAGCAAATATTATCGGTAAAAATTTAAAAATTAAGCTTTAATGTATGATATAAATTAATTTATTCAAACCAAACCTGTAATTTAAATAATTAAAAATCATTCATTATTAAAAATTCATTATTCATTATTAAAAATCTTCTTCATATTAAAAATTTCCATGTAATTGAATTTGATAATAAATTAATTTATACTGTAATTATAAGAATAATTACAATATAAAATAACTATATTGTAATTATGTAATACAATATAGTTGCTTCAATAAGTATAATTATATAAGTATAATACAATATAAAGTAACTGTAACTGTTGTATGATTACAATAAGTAACTATTTGGCTATATATAATAAAGCAAAATAGTTACTATGTTACCACACTTTTTCAAGCAATCTTTCAGATTCTTTCCGGTAAATCCATAGGTTGCAATTTATTATTTATCTTGTCCTTTGGCATGTTAGAATTATTTTCTTACAGTGATGTTTAAAGTAATATATTAATTTATTTCAATGCTTTATGCTGTCTCCAATGAATATGTGAATTCACCTAAAATTACAACATTTAATAAAATGAAATTAAAGCAAGCTTTAATTTTGACCTGATTTTTTTTTTCACTTTCGATCAATCTTTTGATATTCTCAGTGACTTTACTTTGTTTTTTTAATATTTTATTTTTGCCTTTTTTCCAGTTATTTCAAATAAAATCTAGATTTTTGTAAAGGATAGTTCTAAAATAAGTATCATATATATATATATATATATATATATATATATATATATATATATATATATATATATATATATATATATATAATATTGCCGTTCTTTAAAATAACTTCTACAGTCATTTTCGGCTTCAAATAACGAAAAAGTCTTTGTATCAAATTTTCGCTCAAGGTCTATAAACTTCTTTCAAAGCATTAAGGAAATTCTTTTACAAAGAATAGGAAGAGAAAGAGTATCATATTTACTTTATAAAAAGGCTTTGGGTGCATTACGTTTTTATTCTTCATAAGCAATCTTGAAATAACATTAGCGTTTTTCTATCTTTTATATAAAATAACAAGAGCCATTTTCTTTATACACAGCCATTTCTCTACACTTTATGTCAGCCATTAGAGAGAAAAAATATTCAATATACTCTGTAAAAATCGGCCGGGGTACAAAAAGACATTAACAATAGATTTGCAACTCAATATTCACTCTACTTTTGGCTCCGTTTCCTATTTCTTTTTGATACAAAATAAACTTTGAACCTTTTTGTTTTCAATTTCTAGAAATTTCGCCACCTTATTTGAATTTTGCTAGCTTCCAGAATTGACGAAATTAAATTCGAATATTTGGAAATCAAGAAAAAAATTCATAAATATTAACTTTTCATACTTATACTTGGCTAAATAAAAACGTTAAAGACTAAACGCATTTATAACTTCTTGAAAATGCTTAAAGCTCCATCTTAGAAATATGATTATTTATTTATAAATGCCTCTTGTTTAAACATAATTATAAGGAAACCAGTATTTCATAATTGCTTAAAAATTCATATATTGCCTGGAAAAATTAATGTAAATTACTTTCATGATTAAAACTCAAAAAAGAGCTTCCTAATATTATTAGCTAATAATTATTATTGTAGCTACATGTCATAATTCAGACTGCTATCCGCCCGTCTCATATTATAAAAAAGATCAGACCTTTTGGTTAATTTAATTGCTTAGTACATAGTAACTGAAAAGAACGAAATATTGATTCTCATTTTATTTATTTATTTCTCTTCTCTTATTCTATTCATTGCATCAAAATTTCAAAATCATACCTTTAATATCTCTGAAATCATTTAGATTTTTATTTTCAATGAAAAATGAAAATATTAGGATATCTCGCAAGTTTATTTCGCAGCACACTAGGAATCACTTTAATTATGTTTATATAAACATGCAGTTTAACTTCTAACCATCTGTTGTACCGATTTCAGTCGTCCTAGAGAACTTTTAACCCTTTCTAGAGCCGTGGGAAGTATGCTTCCCACCAAATTTATCAATATTTATATGAAATTATGTAAGTTGACATAAGTTCTGACAATTTTTTTTTTTTACAAAGACAGAAATTTAAGTGCTTCAGTTCTTTATCTTACACAAAATGATGTGCCTTGATTTGTTACTTAATTATTAATTAACCAAATTAATTAATTAATCAAATTAAATTTATCTAATAAGCTAAACGAATCCCTTTTATTATTCTAATTTCAAGACTAAAAATATTTTAACATAATATGACTAGAACAAAATGGCCCTTTAAAGGGTTAAAATAAGATTCTTTGATGATACAATCGGATATAAATCTTTTCTATATCTTAAATATGGATAGTCAAAGAAAGCATTTGTGGTATTCTATGGTTCATTGTCTTTTTAACGGCGGTATAACTATTATGACCATTCTCAATTCGATTAAGATATTTAGAGTTTTAATGAAATTAAATATAACCAATATTCCCTGCAAACCAGCTAGCTGCCAAAGATGGCTAGTATACAATAATCATATTTCCAACTAAACACATTTGACTAGAAACTATAGAATGCTATTGATTCCGTACATTTGAATCCAACCGCAGAAGAACTCTTTCATACTTATCTCGAATCGTTTCATTTCCAGAATGATAGGATCTCTGAAAAGAAAATATAAAAGGCACATTTCGATAGGTAGCTGAAGTCGGAAGTCGCAGAAATGAGGCTCTTTATCGCACAATGAAATCTATTTCAATTTCAAAAGAGTATGAAACCGCTTTGGTTCATCATTTTTCGCTCCCCATTGTTCCACTTTGCATTTATGACTTCTCTGTGTCCCATTCCGCGGATGAAAACCGCAGTTTTATTGATATTGCTTTTGGAACGCTCTTTTATTCGACTCTTGATAACTCGGTCGTACCGCAGCGTCAATGTCGGATTTCTGATTAATGTTTTCAAGGTGGAAACTGATATGCAAAAATGTGATTTTCTACTGCGTATTTCTTTGAATTTAGGAAATTTGCAAGAAATATATCGTAATTTTGTATAAAATATTTTGCTTCATTGCCTTTTTATGATATTTTATAATGGAGTAATAAATTTTTTAGAATAGGCTTGAAACACAAGCGTGAAAGAATTACATTGTATCAAAAGGCATTTCAAAAAATGGCTGGATTAGAACAGGTCTGCCATTTTTCTTTTAAATGTATAAAATATATATGTCTTTAGCTGTTATTTAAATAGCGATGTACGAATTATTTCCATCTATAAAATATATATGAGGATTTCATTTAAAGATAATGTATTACTTTTTTTTCAAACTAGTGTTGTATCATTCATAAAATCTCTGCAGTCATCTATTAATATGATCAAACTTAAATACTTTTATATTCTTTTATGCAATATTCTTCTCTTGATAAAATTGTTTCACTTAAATAAGATCTGGTCCCCCCCCCCCTTTGTTTTAACCAATTTTCAAACAAATTGATTATAATTATTATAGAAAGAATTTTATAACAATATATTTCATTACTGAAGTTGATTCGTTTTCATTGTTATTACTAATATTCCATTTTTTTTTCATTGTTCTATAATTACTATGGAGAGTATAAAAAGATTAGAAAGAATTTTATAACAATATATTTCATTATTGGATTTAAATTGTTTTCATCGTTACTAATATTCCATTTTTTCATTGTTCTATAATTACTATGGAAAGTAAATAAAGATTAGAAGGAATTTTAGGATGATATATTTCATTATTGAAGTTAAATCTTCTCCATTGCTGTTACTAATATTCCATTTTTTTTTTCATTGTTCTATGATTATTATATAAATATTAGAAAGAATTGTGCAACAATATATTTCATTATTGAAGTTAAATCATTTTCATTGTTGTTACTAATATTCCAATTTTTTTCATTGTTCTATAATTATTATCGAAAGAATGTAAAGTTTAGAAAGAATTTCATAACAATATATTTCGTTATTGAAGTTAAATCGTTTTCATTGTTATTACTAATGTTACAATTTTTTTTCATTGTTCTATAATTGTTACAGAAAGAATATAAAGATTAGAAAGAATTGTACAACAATATATTTCATTATTAAAGTTAAATCTTTTTCGTTGTTGTTACTAATATTCCATTTTTTTTTCATTGTTCTATAATTTTTATAGAAAGAATATAAAGATTAGAAAGAGTTTTATAACAATATATTTCATTATTGAAGCTAAATAATTTTCATTATTGTTACTAATATTCCATTTTATTATTATTATTATTATTTGTAGAGCTGGTTGTGTGTATTTAAGCCAAGGAAAGATGCTTTCTTGTCTCTTTTCTTATTTATTTTGCACACACACACATATAACAACACATGGACGATGACTTCACATATATAAGGTAACACATAATACTATATACAATTAAAGTAGAAATTGCCGCTAACAAAGAGCGAACGAATACTTCTTTTTGCCGCTAACAAAAGAGCGAGCGGTGCCTACTTGCACCAGTTTCACACCAACTCTCAGGGTCAAGTGTTTACAAAAACAGCTTAAGTGCGCTTCCCCCACATTCCAAACATACATATGGGTTAGCGCATACTGCGCCATCTATGTTCAGTATTAATCTTTACTGTATGAATACATATACAAAGAAACAAAAATACAAATAAAGTAATTAAATAAAAACAAAATATAATAAATAATAAAATCACATAAACATACTCCCACCCATCAAGAAGTCATTCTTGATGCACAGGTAAGATACACAGTTTAACTATAGGCCTTTTAAAAAGCCCTTTCAAAGTTTTTAATGTAACTACTCTTATGGCCCCATCCTTACCAGGATGTATAGCTACAACCTTACCAAGAGGCCATGTTGCTGGGGGAATATTGTCTTCTTTAATAATTGCAATATCACCGATTTTAATGTTTGGATAACAATTTTTTCCATTTTCTCCTGTTTTGTTTTGACATATTACTTCAAAATCTACAACATACAACACAATTTAATACACATTTTCTAACTATTCTTTTAACATTTAATATCCAAAATGTTTGGCGTAAAATACCCATTAACAAATTACCACATGCATGCAAATTTAAAATATGAAAATATTGTACAATCAGAATACTTAATTTATGCTGGTTAGGTAATATGATAGGATGTTTTGCATTATACTGCAAAGATGCATTTTGAAGACGCCCTCCCACTCTGAGCAACCCGTCCTTATCAATGAATGGACAAAGTGCTGATAGTGGGCTTTTCTTTGGCATTGGTTGGTTTGACCTTATACAATTGATTTCAGCATCAAAAAATACAGTTTGAACATATTTTACAATAATATTACGAGCAAAAATTCTTTCCTTTGAAGTTATAGGTTCAACTATACCTGTAGAATTATTAACTTTACCAGTTTTACAATTATTTATAAATCTAATACAAAAACATAATACATTAATTAACTTAGTATATGATGAGTATTTTTCAATTAATGAATCTATTAAGTCATTTTTCAAAATTGCAGCAAATACACATGCAGTTTTTTTCTTTTCCTTAAGGACAGAGTCATTGGTTTTGAATACTGGTTGCTTTGGCCAGTCAGCCTCTGATGATGTTAGGAAAGTAGGGCCCTCCCACCATAGACGACAGTCTGGCAGATCCTTAGGAGACAAACCTCTGGATCCTATATCTGCTGGATTTTCCTTTGACGGCACATACCTCCATCTATTTTGAGGGATGAGGTCCAAGATCTCTGAAGTCCTGTTGGCAACAAAGGGCTTCCAATTTCGAGGAGGTGAAGACAACCAGGAAAGAACAACTTGAGAATCTGTCCAAGCATATATATTAATAACATGATCATTAAAAGTTTTAATTAGAACAGATAATAATCGGGCTAACAGGAGAGCTCCATTTAACTCCAGCCGTGGAATGGATACAGGCTTTAGCGGAGCTACCTTGCTTTTAGCTGCTAAAATAGTGACTTTCGTAACACCATTATCAGTTCTTTAAACCGCATAAATTACACAGGCATATGCTGATTCCGATGCATCCGAAAATCCATGAAGAGTAATTTCCTTTTCTGTAGTTAGAAGCCATCTCGGAATAGAAATGTGACATATTTGCTGAAATTCCTTTTTGAATTTCCGCCACTTAACTGCAAAATGTTCCTGTAAGGCACTGTCCCAATCAAGTTTCAGCAACCATAACTGCTGATAAAAGATTTTTATTAATATTGTGCAGGGTGAAAGAAAACCCAAAGGATCAAATAGCCTTGCTGATTGTGACAGAAAAGATCTTTTGGTGATTTCATTCTCAAAATTAAAGTCAATTTTAAAAACAAAGCAATCAGTAGAAGAGTTCCAAATAAGTCCCAGAGTTTTAGAACAGTTTTCGGGATGAATTTCCACATTAGATTCATTAGCACTCAGGCATTCAGCTAAATTATTTAAGACATGTGGAGAATTAGAACGCCACTTTCTTAAGTGAAATCCTCGGACATCTAGAATTTCCGACAATTTTTGAATTAACGCGATTGCTTCTTCATTAGATTTTGCTCCAACCATCAAGTCATCCATATAAAAGGAATTTTGAATTATTTTAGATATTTCAGGATTTATAATTTGAGAATCCAAGCCTATTTGATGTAAACATCTAGTAGCTAAAAATGGAGCGGATGAAGTTCCATAAGTTACAGTAGAAAGTTTGTATTCCTTAATAGTGGAATCAGGTGAATTTCTCCACACTATTTTTTGCAAATTTTGATCTTCTGAATCAATTAAAATTTGTCTATACATTTGCTTTATATCGGAAGTGAAAGCAACTTTATTTAGTCTGAATCTGACAAGAATAGTAAATATATCTGGTTGCAATAATTTTCCTACCCCCAAAACTGAATTCAACGAATTAAAGTTAGGCGGTTTGCAGGATCCATCAAACACAACTCGAAATTTGGTTGTAATGCTGTCTTTCTTTTGCACAGCATGATGAGGAAGAAAGCAATCCGGTTTAGAAGAATCAAAATCTTTATTAGGTGACATATGCCCCAATTCTTCATATTCTCTCATAAAACTCTTGTATTCCATTTCAAATTCTGAGTCAAACTTAAATTTCTTTTCCATAGCTAGAAGCCTAAAAATAGCCATTCCCTTTGTATCTCCTAACTGATTAATGTCCTTATAAACAGGTAATCTTACAACAAGTCGACCCTGATCATTTATTCTGTAAGTCGATTTAAAATGATTTTCACAAAATTCTTCTTCATCTGACATAAGAAACTTTTTATCCGGCAACTCTTCCATTTGCCAAAACTTTTGCAAAACAGAATCAATGTTACAATCACTTTCAACGGAAATCAGATGCGATTGTGTGTACGATGATGAAATAGAATCTCTTCGAATCTGACCTGCGACAACCCATCCAAATATTGTGCTTTGCGCAATTGGTTGTCCTTCAGACCCACTAATTTTTCCATTACGAAGGATTGAGAAAAAGCAATCAGAACCTAAAATTATATCACATACGGATGGCTTTGAAAAATCTTCATCTGACAGAGGGATGCCCTTCAAATAATCTAATTCTTTAATGTTAATATTCTCAACTGGGATTTGAGAAGTAACCTTATTTAAAATAAAAGCATTAACTGTCACACATTCTTCACTAAATCTTGACCCAATTTTTAAATTAACTGAGCCACGTGTGGTTCCTGCTTGAACCTCACTTATCCCACTTAGAGACACTCTAGCATTCTTTCTTTTTAGTCCTAAAATATTTATTACATTTTCACTGACAAAACTGGACTCCGAACCACTATCTAGTAAAGCTCTGAATAAGAAAGAATCACCCCCACTATTATACAGTAAAACCTTTGCCGTGGGAAGGAAGGTTATAAATTTGGAGTTGTTTAGACATGTGCTAGAACTAACAGGCCTTTGAGGTTCCACTGATTTATTGCGTTGCGTTTCTCCCCCTGGGCGGATGTCGTCTTCGGAGGGGTGTTTTGGGGTTTGATCGTTAGGTTCGGGTTCAGATTCTGAAACACGTGCACTATTTACTACCCTTTTAACATCTTCATGCAAGAGTGAATTATGGTTTCCTTTACATACGATACACTTTAAATGGCAATTAGTGCAATCCTTAATTTTATGAGAATTCAAACATAAAAAGCAAAGATAGTTTCGCTTTACAAAATTCTTCCGAGCATTCAAATCCATATTTCTAAATTTAATACACTTAAACAATTTATGCATTCCCGAACATTTCAAACAATTTTTATCACTTTTATTTCTTTGAATATTTTCACATGCAACAAAATTAGACTTAGTAGGAATTTTAGCATCAGATTCATTATAAACCATTAATTCAAGAGATGAACATCTGGTATTTAAAAATTCCAAGAATTCTTCCCACGTAGGAAATTCTATTTCTGAAGTTTTCACGGACCAAAGTCTTCTTGTTTCAGGATCTAATTTTTGCAATAACAAATGAATTAGCCATGGATCTCTGCTAGATGCCTCTTCTCCTAAAGATTTTAACCCTCTCAACACCTCATCACTCGTGTCAACTATATTTCGCAAATTCGTTGAATTGGCTTGAGAGATGCCTTTTTGTTCTAAAAATGTTTTGATTAATGCATTAATTATTTTCTTCTTCTTATCATACCTGTCCATTAATTTTCCCCATGCTTCTTCATAGGAATCATTGGACAACGGTATGTGCTTAATTAAAGAAGCGGGTTCATCAGACAACAAACCCTTTAAATATTGAAATTTTTGGCTATTGCTTAGTGAAAGCTGCGAATGAACTGTGGATACAAATAAATCCTTAAAGTTCATCCAATCTTCAAATTTACCAGAAAACACTGGAATAGTAAGTTTTGGCAAACGAAAATTCGAAATAGATTGCACTGAAGAATTTTGTGTTTGAGCAGAAGTAAATTGAGATCTATTAAAGACATCAATTTTATTTTGAAACTTTAATTTCAAGGGAAAATATCTATTTTCGAATTCCTCTATTTCAGAATCCTCAATAGTTAATTCTGAATCTAATTTTTCGAATTCTTTCAAAAGTTCTTCTAACCTCTGCAAACGAATCACTACCTCATTTCTTGATTCCAATTCATCTGCAGAATGTTCTAATCTAGTTAAGGAGGCCTTAACCTTGCCTCTTGCTACTTTAATTTGCGTTATGTGTTCCTTATATCTTTTCGGATCGTCCATGTTGAAAAGAAATTATATAACAAATCGTTTGCGAAACGGAACCGAAACTAAAGCAAATTATGTTCGCTCGCAATTCGAGAACTTCTTATTAACTCTTCAGATGTTCTTCTCTTTAAAAACATCAAATTAATAATCAATAATAATAAGAAACAAATGAAAGAAACTTATCTGTTTCTCATGCTGACATCTCGTCGGTGCCTCCAATTTTTTATGTAGAGCTGGTTGTGTGTATTTAAGCCAAGGAAAGATGCTTTCTTGTCTCTTTTCTTATTTATTTTGCACACACACACATATAACAACACATGGACGATGACTTCACATATATAAGGTAACACATAATACTATATACAATTAAAGTAGAAATTGCCGCTAACAAAGAGCGAACGAATACTTCTTTTTGCCGCTAACAAAAGAGCGAGCGGTGCCTACTTGCACCAGTTTCACACCAACTCTCAGGGTCAAGTGTTTACAAAAACAGCTTAAGTGCGCTTCCCCCACATTCCAAACATACATATGGGTTAGCGCATACTGCGCCATCTATGTTCAGTATTAATCTTTACTGTATGAATACATATACAAAGAAACAAAAATACAAATAAAGTAATTAAATAAAAACAAAATATAATAAATAATAAAATCACATAAACATTATTATTATTATTGACCAGGATATGAAAATTCGACTTATTTTCTTATGTTGAGTACGTTTCTGTATAAGGTAAGCTTTCAATAAAATTGTAGAAGTTTTGTTGTATTGAAGGTTTAACTTTAAAATTAAGCAAAACTAAAACATTTTTTAATTCTATTTGAGAAATGCATAAGTTGGCAAACAAATTGAGAATAAATCACAATGAAAAGAATAATATGAGATTTTTAAAACATTAAAATAATATGAATAGAATTAATATAAAATTTATACAAATGTCAAAATTTGAAGCTTAAAAAATTTTTGCTGAGAAAGCCATTAAAAGCAGGTTACACAAAATATTTAATTTAAATTTTTAGCAGTTCTTAATTTTAATAAACCAAATGTGGCTAGTAAATTAATGAATATGATATTGAAAGAAAGATACTTTCATTCAATAATCTGACCAATCTATGAGAAAATAGACGTGTCGAATGTGTATCTATAGTGTATGAAATTTGCATTAATTTTACTTGCTTATAAAATATATTTGAAGTTAGAAGTAGAATCATTTTATTTATAAAATCACAGAAAATATAAGTAATACTCTCATTAAAATTCGCTTCACTTGAAGGATTCTCCTCCTTTCCACAGAAAGGAGAAGCAGATAAATTATATATGTAAATTAATCAAATATAAATGGAATTTCAAAGTTGTATGCTGTATGCTAATAACAATTAGACTGAGATACACAATAAAGAACTTTATCTCCCAAATAGCATTTTTCGTCATTTAGCAATAACTGCTTTCGCAAAACAAAGTTTAAAATTGTATAGCTAAATTGTCATTTATTTTATTATTGAATTATAAATAGTTTCATACAACGGATTTCAATTGGCACGACCATAGGCAACAATCTATATGCACAAATAAATATTTTCGATGGTTCAATCTGAAATCAATAAAATAGTAGTTGGTTTCTTATTGCATGACTGCAACAAAATTTAAGTAGAAATCATTTGAACCTAAAGTATTATTAGTAAATAAAAGTTTTAATTTTTTTTTAAAGTATGCCTTATGCTAGAACCTCTGAGCGTGAAAATAAAATATTACAATCAAGATAAAATACTTCCTAGTTTCTCTTCAACAATAAAATATATTGTAAAAGACAAATTTTAAAAAATTATAAACACCTAAAAATTGATTTTCTTAACTTTTTAAAATTAAAAAAAAATTATGTAGCAAAAAATTGTTATTATTAAAAAGAAATTTATTGGAATTTCAAGACGATGTTAAATATTATTCTATGGTATAATATTTTTAAAAGTTTTTACAATAAAATACCAACATTTCTTTTAATTTTTAATAAATTAAAATTTGTAAAAATTATCTCTGAAATAAGCATTCCCATCCCCAAATACCAATGTTGGTAAATCTAGATCGGTGTTGGCTTATAGAGCGCCAACACTCACACACACACATTCATCTTTATTAGTAATAGAGATGGAGATACCCAAAGTTTAAGTGTCATTGTCAAATTAAAACAATACAAACTATAATAGAACAATTTTTTAAAAACCGAAATACATAATGTTACAAATCTATAATTTTGCTACCCGGCACGAATAGTGTCATCGTGAGAAAGACCATTGTAAGATCTGTGCTGAGCGGCTGCCGCGTCAATGACCTGAGAGCTTGGCGGCCATTTGGCAACTTGGCGACGAATTTGGCGAGTTTGGTGACTAAATGGATCATGCTGGAAAGTTCGAGAAGTTTCACGATCCATCCAGTAGGAACCGAGATACACCCAGAGACGTCCTGATTGGTCTGAAGATTCTAGCCCCGCCTCCCGGAACTATAAAAGACAGGTACTCTGAAGCTGCGAGGAAGTTGTGTGGATCGTCAGAAGTAGTGTGTGTGAGAGTCGGAGTCGCCGACAAGCAAAAGATTTTTGGAGAGGATTAGACAGCAAGCAAGCAAGCTGCTGAACTATAGCAATTAAATGCTTTACGTTATTATGATTGATCGACGGTATTTTGTAGAGAAAAAAATTTTGTAACAATACCTTGACCCATATTTTATTGTAATTTTCATCCGCAATGAGACGCTCTTCTTAGCGATTTGCAGCATTTTAATCTCTCTTTTGAAGAAAATTCAACTTTAAAAAATAATCAAATGGCAACAGGAATATAAAATAACAGAATATAAAAATGTATGAAAAAATCAGAGAGCATATTCATTATACTATAACCATTAATGGGCATTGAATATGTAGGAATTAAACATCCTCTTGCTGGTGAGGTATGGAAATATGGAAAGCAACATGAAGATGTAGGTGTTAACCCCGTTATCTAAAAACATTAATCTGGACATTAATCAAGTCAAACTAATTTATATTTGACAAAAAGGCCGGACAATGCTTAGTTCCCTATTCAGAAGATTGATGATAAAATTTCATTTTAAAACTTATTGATAGTTTTATTAATAAAAATAATTTTTAAAAAATAAAGACAGTCTTCTATAAAGTAGAATGGATCTAAAAAATTGATGCTTTTTATATATTGATATTTATTGGCTGGTAGGTGCCTCATGTGGCATACGTGGTGCAACATTCATAGTTAAAAATCATCTGATACTTCTATAGGAGAGATTTCTACATTCTAGATCTACCAAATCTGGCACGTTATTGCATCGTAAACATTAAATACTGTCTAAAATATATTTTCATAATTTTAATTAGATTTTTGATTAAAAATAAATTGAATTTTAATGCTTTCTTTCAATACCTTCGTATCATATCATTGCACAAAAACCGTATTTCTAACACTTTAAAATTCAAAAAAATAAGATTTTCAATTATATAAATTTTACAGGGACTGTGAATTAATTTTTTAAGGATTTATTTTATATAAATTCAAAGCTTTATTATAAAAAATTCTGTAAATTATTATTTTTTAAACATAATTATTTCATCCTTAGATAATACATTTTTCTCATTTTTTCTGGTGGTATACGGATTCCACGTCGAAAAAACAACTTCTTCTTTGATTCTATTCACCAATCAATCCAGTCGTAAACCTGGAAGCGTGTTTCATAGATGTGAAAAAGTAGTAATCTGATGCAGTAATATCTGGTCGATATTTCTGGTGGATTAATACAAACTATTACAACATTTATAAGTCATTTTTATTGCTCGAGCAACATGTGGTCGAGCCATATCATGTTGAAAAATTACTTTATTTTGCCTTCGTTCGAATTGAGGCTCGTGTCTTCGGCAGCATTCACCGCTGTCGGTTTCATTCGACCGAAGCATCTCATAGCACACATCAAGATGATCCCACTAAATACAGGGCATTAACTTCGAATCATGAATATTTGACCTTGCAGTCGATGTTAATGCATGATCAGGTTATTCCACGATATTCTATGCTTAGGATTACAGCAGGATATCCATATCTCATTGCCAGTAATGATATGATGCAATTTTTTTTTTTACTTTGAAACAATTGTACAGGTTCAACATTTCCCTGGCTCAGTTCATAAGGCACCCAGTTTTCTTGCTTTTGAATCGTTTAAAGATTTGTAAGCTGTAATGAGATCATATTCAACAAATTAATCTTGTGCTTGACAAGATTTGTCGAGTAGTGCTTCCAATTCCTCATCTTCAAACTTTTTCGATTGATCAAGTCTTTCTTTGTCAAATGCTCTATCAAAATCACCACTTCTAAAATGCCGAAACCTATACTTCCACATTTTTATTGATAAAGTATATTCACCGTAATTTCCTAACAACATTAGATGACTTTTACTCTGCATATTTCTTTAAATTATACAGGTAAAGTAAATGGTGTTTTGTTGGCTAGTAATTCGACATTTCTGAAATTGAGAAAAGTGTTTTTACTTTTCACTAAAACGGTGGTTTATAATAGTAAAACACCTAATGGCAGATCTTCCGCATGAATATTATTACTGAAGCTTCGATGCAATATAGTTTAAACTAATCCCTTAATTATAAATCCCTCAAGATCTTAGTATTTCAGTAAATATGTTTCTTTAACTTTCAGTTTTAAAATATACATTATATTATGACAATATTTTTCGTTATTTAAGAAACTGCATTTATGCACTTTGGCGTTGCATATATGTTAAACCCATTGTGTGTGTGTGTGTGTGTGTGTGTGTGTGTGTGTGTGTGTGTGTGTGTGTGTGTGTGTGTGTGTGTGTGTGTGTGTGTGTGTGTGTGTGTGTGTGTGTGTGTGTGTGTGTGTGTGTGTGTGTCATAGAAATAAGAATTTTTTTAACATTTGCTCCTGCTAGCAATATTAAGTAAAAGATATTGACTTCAACTCTATGTATCATATATAAAAGTATCAAAAAACGATAACCAAGCTTGAAAAAAAAAATTTATGTCATACATTTCCTATCTCAACAGCCCATAAGAATAAAATTCACGCTACAAAGAACTATTCGCAACGCACCCTTAAAAAGTAAGCCCGTGAACAGCGACATTATTCCACTTCCGTGCCAATAATCATCCATCGAACGATATTCTTAAGAATATTCAGCTTCTTACTCTGGCTTAAACCTGCCCAAGAATGGGGAAATATTCGAACACAGTAGAATTACTTTGAAATATATATTTTTCGCACTGAAACTTTATTTCGTCTTCGAAAATTCCTTTTTCCATTTGACTGCTCAGTAAAGCTTTATGGTTCGAATTTCTTTGCTGCTTCAGAAGTATACGATGCATGTTGTTTTTGTATTTTTAATAAAAGAAGTTCTTTCAACCTTAAACTTTAAAATGTTTATTCAACATCGCTTCATTTTATTTAAATAGAATGGAAAAGAAGGTAGAATGACGGCGGTGGAATAAATCAATCGTCCAACGGTATTTTAAGTTGTCTTTCTTTTCTATCTTTCCATTCGAATACCGGAAATAAAAAGGATTTCAGTATCATCCGCTTTCGCTTGTGATTGGTTTAATATTTCAGATGGTCCAGTTCACACTGTGTTCTGAAATTGAAACAAAGCACCGGAAGTAAGATTCCATACATAATTTGTAATAAGGTTATTGTACCCTTTCGCTCCGTAATAAAATTGGGGACCTTGAGAAAGGTCTTGAAAGCCACAAGTACTTAGATTTTAATTTACAGATTCCCATATATAGTATTCTGGGCTTTTCAATATAATAAAGAAGAAATTTTAAGTCATCGGATAGCTTTTTTTTACTTTCTCGTATACGTTATATAAAGAAAATATAGGGTGTTCATTAATTATTGTCGGGTTTCCGTACCTCATAACTTTCGAATAAAAAATATTACGCAAAAACAGATTACGTATTCGTAAAGTACAACTGAAAGAATTTTATTAATGATATTAAAGTGTAAAGCTTGCACAATTTGCACTTTGTAGGCATTCAGGAGAAGGCGATTATGTATTCGTAAATTCGCTGAACAAATTTTGACTTTTGATAATCGTGCGGGTTCTCCAAGCCCCATATTCTATAGTTATGTTTATTCACTTTTTCTGACACATGAAAAGTGGATTCGTCACTGAAGAACCATTTCCGAAGGTAATTTTCATCATCCTCAATTCAAGTCAAAATTTGTTCAGCGAATTTACGAATACATAATCGCCTTCTCCTGAATGCCTACAAAGTGCAAATTGTGCAAGCTTTACACTTTAATATCATTAATAAAATTCTTTCAGTTGTACTTTACGTAATCGGTTTTTGCGTAATATTTTTTATTCGAAAGTTATGAGGTACGGAAACCCCGACAATAATTAATGAACAGAATTAGTAACAGTCAAAAAAATTCGAACTCGAGATTTTGTCGAATCTCCTTGTTTTAGCCTTCCCTAAGGTCTAACAGAGGTACAGTTAATATATAAGTGCCAGAAAACGTATACGCGTGTTGGCTGCCTTTTTTTCCCACTCGAATGAAACCAAAATTTAATAAGGATATGCATTTTAGATGCTAAAACCGCACACCAATTTTTTTATTTATCCAAAAGGTTGTGATTTCAAATTATCGTGTTGGCATGTCTGAGAAAGTATAAAATGATAGACAACCAAACCTCTGTCGGATTTGGTTCGAAATTTCATACGGATCTATATTTTAGATGATAAATTTGTATACCAAATTTTATCCGTCTTCTTCTTTCATTTTATGATTATTACGTTAATCTGTAGTCGATCAGGCGGTTTTCTAAATGGATTTCATTCAAATTTTCACAGAAATCGACAAGTTTGACGTAAAATCGAAAGACCAAATTTAATCTACCTAATTCAAAACGTTTAGGAGTTATTAGTTTCACAGGTAGACAAACATTATTCCAAAAATGTGTTTTTCGGATAAAGGGTAGCATCACATGTTCAAGGATCGTCACTAATTATTTTAAAATTATTACTATTGCAAGCATTGACATAGGTCATGTTAGGAAGTGTAAGAGAAAGCAAGAATTTTGAATTAATATATGTAAAAGAATGATATAAGCCATGAAAAAAATGAAAATCCTTGACACTTTTGGCACTTTTACATTTACGCATTTAAAATATGAATATTTTACCTTCGGGAACATGTTTGTTTCATATAAATGTAGAGATTTTTCACTGCAAAGTAGATTTTATTTTGATTCGCTATGTACAGGGTTTGCAAGAAATAAGTTACCCACTTCAAAGGGCTCTAAAATGCTTTCTATTGGTCCAAATAAGATAAAATTTGAACTACAGATTATTCAAATGATGCGCTTTACATTTATTAATTTAAAAAAATTAGCACAAACATTCACCAATAGATGGTGCTGTAACACAAATGTTATTTATTTGCATATATTGAAAATTTAAAACACAATTTGCGCTACAGCGCATGTCTACTACTATTTTTCTTTGGATAAAAAGAAGACAGATTCTGTACGAACATTAGTTTCTTCTCTGTTCGTCATCCTACGTTGCAAGAAAAAGCGCTACTGGTGAAATTGTTCTACCAGAACCAACAAAACTCCGTTGCAGATCTAAAGGAATTTCGCCATATGAAGCAGAAACGAAGATCTGCAATGTCTCTCTTTCGCCAGGTGCCCTACGCAAGATGATGCAGCAATTTGAAAAAACTGGGTAATTTAGCATTCTTCCAGGTAGAGGACGAAAAAATATCCCGTCTTCCAGCGTCGAAAATGTTGTGACCGAAGCCAGCAGTCGATCGCCGCATAATAGTGTGAGTTTGCCAGTTGTTTCCCGTGTTTTGGATATGCAGTATTCAACTGTACGAAAAATCGTACGGCAGATTTTGCATTTTTATCCATACAAAATCCAGTCTGTGCACTTGTTGCAGAACGGGAACTTAGAGGTCCGTAAAACTTTTGCACTTCAGTTCCTTGCTCGAATGATGATTGACACGGCCATGGAACCTTCTTTGGAGTGATGAGGCTCACTTTTTCCACAAAGGGCAAGTTAACACCCACAACTGTCGAATTTTGTCAGAGGAAAACCCTCACATCCTGAAAAAGTGACAATATGGTGTGGTTTTACAGTTACCTTTATCATCGGATCGTATTTCTTTGAAGAGATAACTTCAAATGGAATCCAAACCTGTTCCATCACAGGATAACGGTACCATGATATGCTGAGGGATTTTGTAATTCCAACTCTTTTACAGCGTGGATGTACGAGTTATCAGCCGTCATTTCTCAATAGCATGACCTCCTGGCTCTCCGGATAACAACCCTTGCGACTTTCGGTTGTGGGGTTATTTGAAGTACAATATCTACCGTCAAAGGCCATCATCTCTACCATATTTGAAGGACAACATTCGAAGCCATATTCTTAATATTCCGGCAGGCTCATTCGGTCATCTATAGAAAATGTGGTTCTCCGTTTAGAGCATATTGTTGAAAATGAAGGAGGACATATTAAGCAATTTTAATTTTACTTTATTTAACAATTATAAACCATATTAAATGGTTTTTATGTGTATTGCAACGCTGTTCCGGACCCACTACCAAATGAAGGAAGAAGAACTGTTACGTGGGGGATGAGTGAGAGATATCAGTGAGTGTTTAATCTTGGTAGGGGCTACAAGGGAAACTTTTTGATGTATGTTTTAAATTTGATTTTTAACTGTACATATGTATATCGCCATTATTTACACAATGTAATAAATAAACTTTTGTAGACAAATACAATGTAATCGTTCTTGTCAAGGTACGCTATAAAACAATATTACAAATTCGTAATAATACATTAAAAACAGCTTGCAGAAAGTATTTACAGTTAATTTTGGCTGTAAATATTTTTTTCAAATGAGAAATGCACACTTTTTACTTGCTATCACCGTAAATTCTTAAATTTTTCATTTTAAAAAATATGAAAAAAAGTATTTTTTTAAAAAGCATCTTTTGAGGTATTTTTTAATTGAACATTTATCTAATTGTTATTTAAAGTGTATGTTATATTTATTTAACGAATGTTACTTTTTAAGGCTGGTATAAGTATTAATTTACAAACTATTTCCATTATCTAAATTTCAAAAAATCTTTTTTTTAACATTCATACAAAGGATCATTAATTTATTCATGGCAACATTCCTTTACCAATAAAAAAGTTAAAACTCTAAGTAAAATGTGTATTTACAGTGATAAATGAATTTCGACTTATTCAATAACAAACCGAAGTTACGATCAATTTATTATTTTGACAATACATTCATTTTCATAATAAAAAGTATAGAAACTAAACCCTCGATCCTATTATTTAGTCGTCAGCATATGAAAGATGGTTTGGTGGACAGAAAATTCTTCATAATACCAACAGCTGAGTGAATAAAATAAATTATTCGAAATGTAGACATAGCGTTAAGTTTTAAAAAGTATATAATTTTTTTTCTCTCAGAGCTCATATTTTAAGAAAGGTTTTTAGCCACTGCATAACTGAGGTTGACTTTAATGAATTAATTCCTTGTTTCACTTAAAACGAACTTCATTAATTTAGAGATGGTAAGCGCATATATACTTTTTAAATGCTTATGTGTATGATTAAAAGAAAAAATATTTAAAATGTTCGGCCTTTAAATTTGTTTTTAAACACAAACGCAATTAATTTTAACAGAGATTATTTATTTTCTTCAAAATAGCTATAAATATATTTATTCACTGTTAATATAAGACAATGAAGAATTTTCTGGTTTTCATTAAAATACATAATTAAGAAAGAATATAACAACAATATGCTAGAAAATAAAAGCTGACAAAAAAAGCAGGATTGGTTGCTGTTTTTCTTATTATTTTTGTAACACTCTCTAGTATTGCCATTGCACTAACCTCTTCGCCATTCCAAAGTACGGCTATATGATGCTAGCTGCAAGGCTGTGAGCGTGTAAATTTACATACCTCGAGAATTAATTATGTTAAACTGTAAATTTAAATATAGGCTAAATGTAGAATAGTTGTTGTCTAATTGTAAGTGTAAGGTATAGTATAATTGGTTGTCTATTAAATCCTTTTAAATTGTTAGAGCCCGTTTTCATGCATTGCTCTTACATTCGTATTTTTTCTGATTATTAACTTCTGAATCAAAATGCATGTTTACTCTGCACTTGATATTATTTCGGAAAATCTGCAATTCATTCTGTGGGAATATGGTGAAAAAATGTTGCAAGTTCAGTAAACGACTTTTTATTCTACACAGAAACACGAAATATATAGGTAATAAAACACAGACGAAGTGTGAACAAGAACAGCAGTTGAAATAAACAGCATAAAGCACTAAGAAAGTACTCCCAGGAGAAAAATTTTGTTCAACTGCTCATGTCCCTCGAATTGTCTACTACTCTTATTAACTGATTCAATGCTGATTCCAGATCTGTCTCTTGGCATTTTATAGCTTTCGTGAAAGGGCATTGAATGTTCTAGAGCAATGTCGTATGTTCGCTCCTAATTGATACATCGCCAAAACTCCATCATGTGCATTTGTTTTTGTCGCCAAATTATTTGGACAAAATGCCCATTGAGATTTCCATTAAGGTCTTGAGATCGTTGACCTGGCATCCATTCAACATCCATCCAAGAGATCTGTATATCTGTCATCTTTAACGAAGACTTAATATGCTGGGAAATAATATCACAAATTCGTAATGATATGTTGTTCTTATCTCACTCATTTATTTTTTTTAAATATTACTTAAATAGTATTAAATTTTAATTAACAACAATTTGAATCTCAAAATAATGCACTTAATTTAATTATTGTAAATATTATAATAACAAATACAATTATAACAATAAATACTTTTCTTATCTGCATTAATTAATTTCTAATAATTGAAATTAGAATACAATTTCGTTCCAAGAAGAGCTAACGCGTGAAGAAATTGTCATAGAAATTGCATGTGAAAAATCGCCAAGGACATTAAAACAATTATTTCATGTACGTCTTATTTATACTGACATTATATATTAAATATGCTACTGGTGAATAAATAAAAGTATTCTAACCGTCAGTAATTATTGGAATAGTCTGGATAGTAAGTAAATGAAATTACGAAGATTTCAAAAATGGAAATGAAATAAAATAGTATTATTCACACATTTATTTGAAAACATTTTCAGGGAACTATTAAAAGCTTGATTATATTACAAAAAGTAAAAAATATCATTTTATCTTACATTAATGATCTCATGTTTTCTAGCCGCCTTTGGCTTAATGGTCTCGGAGGCAACATTGTTGTGCCTAATTTAAATTATATATCTCTTACATAATTTGATGTTCATAATTTTCTCTAAAAAGGAGAAATTTTCCCTTATGAAGTCGAATCCCATGACATCATAAAGTCATTAAAAATTTATATGTCTGGCAGTCTATTTTGTAATTATTTTTTGTTATTTGCGATAATGTAATATCACTTTCTGGTTACTTATGTAAATTGCTCTGGCAATAAACAGAATCTTTCTACTTTTACTTTCAATAATGTAAATAAACCACCTGATTTAATATTTGATAAAAAATGAAAACGATTTGAGATTCTTCACAGCACTGAAACGTATGATTACAATTTACAAATTATTGTTTAAAATAATAATTGAATATAATATTAAAATAATATTTAAAATTATAATTAATAATAATTATTGTTTAAAATAATAATTTTAAATAATAATTAAAAACAAACAAAACGTAAATCATCTCAACTGATATCATTAGAAAGATAATCTCTTTTAATTTCAAGATGACCTGAAAATCATTTTAATGCTATAATATTTTCTGAATTTATGAAGAGATTCCATAATTTCATTTAATTATTAATTAAGATTTCAAAAAATGCTTTTAGATGCCTATTCTCATCATCCGAAGTATATTTATACCGACTTTGATAACTCTATGTCTAATGATCAGCCAAGTTGAACACCAACACACACACAAAAAAATCAGTTCATTTATAAGTATAGATTTTTGTTATCAAATTTTTTTTCAGTTATTAATATGTCACTGGACAATAGTTTTTTTATCGATTTCAAATTAAGGTATACTCAGTTTTCTCTAAAGCACTTTATTTGCTTAAAATTTAAGCTAATAGAAAAATTAAATATCATAGACATATTGAGGAACCAGTTGTTCAAAGATAAATGAACCTAAAGAAAGAGCATCCATCGCCAATCTTGCTTTTAGGTCATACGTTTTCAGATCAACAAGAATTTTCTTTGTATGAGTTGAATGCGACAGTTATGCAGTCGATAGTTATATAACAATTATGCAGTTTATTTATCCATAAAAAATTAAAGATAAGAGTGCGAGGCGTGCTTCTCAGAGTTATTTAGTCGTACGTTTTCAGACCAACAAGAACTTTCATTCACCTGTTTGAGTAGAATGCATTAGTTATGCGATAATTATGCAATTTGTACTATCTGTTTAAAGTAATTTCAAATTGAATTCCAGTACTAGAATCTACTATATTCCATGAAAAATGTTCCTTCTAATTTTCTTAAATATCTAAGTTACCATGAATACGCAGCTTCCTCGCACCTCTTTTTTTTTTTTTTTTTTTTTTTTTTACAGAACCAATTTATATTAATCTCTAAACCTTTACATTTTTTAAGATCGTTAAATCAAGCAATATTTCCATTCCACTTACAGAAAATAACGAACAAAAAGTATCAGATATTGTATACAAAAAGATATCGTAAATATGATCGCATCAATAAACAATCTTAATTACTTTATGCATATACTTCGCTGAGTATTAATTTCAAGATCTCAACAGAATACAAAATTATTTTGGTAGGATAGGGAAAACTGAATGTGATATAATGTTGCATTACTTACACGTCTAAATAAAATCATTTAATGCTTCAAAGATAAAATAACAGATGAAATAGTGAAAATGTTATTATAAATTAGAAAACCCGGATGGTCTCATATGCCTGTAGTAACAGCCTTAAATAATATTCTTGTTAAATATTTTAAAAAATCATGATAATGTTATTTAACATTTCATTTTTATATGGGTCTATATCTTACTTTTTCCATCAAAATATCTGATCAGTTTCTCAGAAAAATTGTAGTTCAAACAAAATTTTCGCTTAACAATTAACATTATCTATATCAGGGTCCCCAGTTTAACAAGAATAAAATGAATTTTCTCAATCAAAAACGGTTATGATAATTCTTTTGATATCTGTTAAGTGAAAAAATTCTTTCTCTTTGCAAAAAAGAAAAAAGAAAAAAAAAACATACTTTTTTTCTTTCTCTTGTAAAATTGCGATAGATGGTATTTTTTTCTATGTGACAAAATGCTCTGCAGATATAAATGATACTATAAAATATTGTGCCTGTTATGCAATACTATATAATATTTTACAGAATTTTTGTGCTACTCGATATTCTATCAAAGAACAAATAACAACGTTTTTGGTTTAAATTCATTTCAATTTTTTCAATCAACTTTCGATTTCTATCTTTATTGAAACTATCTAAATTTCTTAGAAATAAGACTTTCATCATTTTTCTTCTCTGATATTTCATAGATATTTCCGAAAAAAATTGATATATTTTCTTTTCCAGATAGAATGCAAAAGTTTTAGCTGAAGCTCATTGCCATATTTTCGTCATCCTATAATTTCCACTTTAAACAAGAACGTTAAGTTCAGAACACAGTATCTTATTTTTGTGCTATTCGGATAAAAAAAACTTGGAAAATATTTACTATTGGACAATCATTTTCATTCAAAAACAGCGGGGTCTAAGAATCGGTTGGATTGAATTATTTTGTTTTAAATCGAAAATCCAGAATAAAGTTGGAATTAATAAAATTTCCGTTAGTATCACATCTGCCCAGTCTTTTCATCAAGAATTGGCCAATATTTTTCTCTGTGTAAAATTTTTGAAAAAGTTCTTATTAATTCCAGGACAGCAAAAAAAGAGCAATTAAAGGGAAAAGGTTGTAATGCCTCTCTGTCCCTCGGCGAGTAACAATAAAGATAAATCTTGTAATTTTAAAGACTTCGCAAGCCAGCATTCCTTTCACAGTTTGAAATATGTCCACTATTTCACGCAATTGACTCCGCGCAATCAGTGGCCAGCTATATAGTTATCAACGGAGCTCACCTCAGCGCTTCATTGTCTTTTTTTAGATCTACCCCCAACCAAACGGAGATAGCAGCGCCACCTCTTGGAAGGCGGGGAAAAGAGATTAGAACATTACACTTTAGATCAAATTTTGATTTCAATCGACCGAAAGAAAGTTTTCTGAAATGCATATTCAGTTTCCTTTATTATATTACAAAGCATAAAATTCTCATGTGTGGAATCCTGAAAATAAAAATCTGAGCGCTCTTCAGGGCCTTACAGCGCGAGATAGGATAACGCATGAGTAGTGAATTAACGAAAAAATCTACTACGCTTTATCAACGATTCTTTATAAAAAAAAAAACTGTAACTGCATAAGAAAACTAATAAGATAAAAAAAAAATTGTAAACACTCCTTCGTTAGTTTTTCTAACTGCAGTGTATTTGGGATCTATTTATCCATCTTCCAATCAAAAATCCAAAAGCATTATCGCAATAAGTCCCAAAAGTGCTTTTTTGAAATTTTTTCGGAAAAAAAAGAAGCATGTTTAAAGATTTTTGTTGTTGTTGTTGCTTTTCTTTATAGAGTTTTTTTTTTTTTTTGTTTTTGTTTTAATTGCTCTAGCTTTTTTTCTCTTAAAAGCTCCGGGGTTTTTTTTTTTTTTTTTCCCACTTCTAGGATTTGTTTCTTACTTCTTTCATGTTGGCAGTTTTTTTTTTTATTATTATTATTATTATTATTATTATTATGATTTCTATGAGAGAAAAAATATTTAAAGTGGGAAACAGAAGCAGAAAGAATGAATATCAGTATGCTTTAGTATTCTGAGACGACCACTTTTCGACGATTCTATCTCATTAAGGGGAAAGATGAGCGCATTTCCGGAATTCTTTCGAATTCTTTGACCTTGATTTCTGCCCTATTAGATACATTTTTGTTCAATTTTTTTTTTCACATGTATATGAGTATCGTGTTGTTTCTGACAGTATTATTTTAATTCAGTCCGTGAATAATCCGATTTTATTTTATTGTTAAATGTAAGCATTCCCTTCCTTTCATCTTTCCTCTTACCCCTATTTTGACAAATTAAACCCATACTAAACGCGTGCGCAAAAGCACGTAGGGTTTTAAAATCCGTTGTCAAAGTATTTAAGAAGCAAGTTGAAAAACAAATTTCGATGAACTTTCACCACAATAAACACATTGAATTTGTTTCTATCTCAACAATGAAACTTCAACAATGCATCCATTCAACAAAATGTATCCATTCAACAACAATGTATCCATTCATTCTGAAATTAATTTTCTGTTAAAATTGTTTTCAAATTCACAGTCAGACAGTCGTTAATTCAGTTACATTGTCCACAGTCATCATAATTCCAAAAATGTGTTTCTAGGACTTAGAGAAGTTTGAAATGTAGAGATTCGTCGATATTTCGAATTCGAATTTTTTTGGTGATTACAATAATTTTTCTTTTTGTACTTCCTACACAAGAAAGTAAAAAGTTAAAAACCATATAAAAAAAGTGTAATAATAAATCAAATAACATTTTTAATTCCTTAGAAACAATGCAAAAAGAGAGTAATTTAAAAATCAGCGTCATTTAACTTGCATTCTTTTCTAATATTAAAACATTTTCTTTTCATAAATCAGTTCTCCAAGTTTGAAGTCGAGAAATTACTTGATCGAAAAATAAATAACATGTTTTTAAACATCTGATAATTCATTTTGGAAATTAATAATCATGCCATTTTTAATGTAGTTGAAAAACAGGATCTTCCTTTTTTTTTTTTTTTTTTTTTTTTTCATTTCATTAAATCCGTTTATCTATAAAAGCACTCTTTTAATGAAATATCTATTTTCGACAATCAGAATCTCGAACAAAATCCGTACGTCCTTCACTTTTACCTTCCCCCCCCCCTCTGCATAAAAAAAACGAATAGCTCTAAAATAGTAAATTATTTAAATTACGATGCCAAAAGAGAAATCCTCAGAAAAGAAAATTGCTTCTAAAGATAAAAGTGAATCATTTAAATATTTTCTTTAATATTTCTTATTTTTCGTAGAATGTTTTTTTATGCTCGAGAATTAATTTCCAAAGATCTTTAAAAAAAACTTATGAACTTTTAAATGTTGTTTAATTACTTAGTTATTAATTCTTAAGTACCTTATATTACATGAAGATTTTATACCTGTGACAGTACGATTAGAGTTATTTCAAGAACAGAATGACTTTTTTCTGTTACTCTGAAAGTAAAGAAGAATTGTTTAATTGTTTCAAAATTGAAAAAGAACTAAAATTTCTATATAACATGCTTCTCACCAAATGCAAACTTTTGCCGACTGCTCTTAAGACTGCGATGTTTTTGTTTTGTAATTTATATGCCATACATAGAAATTATTACATTCAATGTTCTACGATTGAATTGTTGTTCGTCAAAAAATATCAAATAAAATTGAACGTAATTCAGAATTTTTAAGAAAAATTTCCTTATAAACTTTATCGTCAGAAAATCAATTAAAACAGTATTTAAAAATTTACATATGAAAATCATAGCTTTTTAGTTACATTAGCATTTTCAGTTTAAAAAATGATGAACCACCATTTTTTTTTCTTAATGCATATTAATTTTTCCTAGCTATTTCAACTATATCTGATGTAGATACTGATGCAATTGTTTGTTAATTTTATGCCAGAATGGCAATGTTAAACGTGAAAACTTATTGTTATTGAATTATTGCTTTTTAATCAATAAAATACTTACTTATTATAAAAAGAAATTCTAATCTTTTAATAGAAAAATCTTTAATCTAATCTTTTACTTATAATAGATTGAAATTCTAAATCATTTTAACATTAATCATGAATTAAGTTAATCATTCGATTCTTCAGTTTTTTCCGACGACCTTTTGCTTTGGAAATGAGTTGTTATTTTCATTTGAGAGTTCATAGAGTATTGATGTTTGCAAAATACGCGTGATTTTTTTTCAACAAATTTTGATATTTGGGAATCATTTCATTTTAAAGTTTACAATTTTAGAATAATGTACAAATAAATGAGTTAAATAGTTCATAAAAAAAATTCTTCTTACTGATATTTATCTGAGCAAATAGAATAATCAAAGCTTCGAAAATAGAAGAACATAGATTCGAAACATGACTCCACGAAAATTCTATCGCACTTGTACATGTTAAATTTTTCGAGGATAAAATTTCCTCCAGTGCATGATAAATACTTCGAGGATAAAATTTTTTCCAACTGACGTGATGCAGAACTTTGAATTGAGGAACCAACAGATACACACATTCTTCTTTATGATTATTAGAGGATTTTTACAACTTATTAACTTGATTTTTAGAATCTTTGGAGGCTTCATCTTCTGCCGGAAAAATCCAAGATGATTAGAATTAAATTTTTCTCATTCGGAGCCTTCTCAGAAACTTTATCCCCTCTGAGTACTATGATTTCTCTTTGTCCTGTTTTCCTCTCCTCAAGTATAGCGTTTCTTCCCCGTGATCTGGGCGTCCCGGGTTCGAATCCCGGTTTGGTCATGGTTGTTCTTCGTCTGAGTTCTATCTGTGAGATGTATGAATGTACCCCCCTGTAAAAAGGGGTTGTGCAAGTGAATGTGTGAGTTTCATCTTCATATGAGCCAGAAGTCAGACTTCTGCCCTCGGATGCTCAGGGGTCTTTACCCTCAGAAGCTACTGTATGAATGTGCCCCCCTGTAAAAAGGGGTTGTGCAAGTGAATGTGTGAGTTTTATCTTCATATGAGCCAGAAGTCAGACTTCTGCCCTCGGATGCTCAGGGGTCTTTACCCTCAGAAGCTACTGTATGAATGTGCCCCCCTGTAAAAAGGGGTTGTGCAAGTGAATGTGTGAGTTTCATCTTCATATGAGCCAGAAGTCAGACTTCTGCCCTCGGATGCTCAGGGGTCTTTACCCTCAGAAGCTACTGTATGAATGTGCCCCCCTGTAAAAAGGGGTTGTGCAAGTGAATGTGTGAGTTTCATCTTCATATGAGCCAGAAGTCAGACTTCTGCCCTCGGGTGCTCAGGGGTCTTTACCCTCAGAAGCTACTGTATGAATGTGCCCCCCTGTAAAAAGGGGTTGTGCAAGTGAATGTGTGAGTTTTATCTTCATATGAGCTAGAAGTCAGACTTCTGCCCTCGGATGCTCAGGGGTCTTTACCCTCAGAAGCTACTGCACACCCTTTCCGTGGTAACGCGGACACGACATCATCGTCATCAAATGTAGCGTTTTTTGTTTATGTACTTTTAGATTTAAAAAATTACTGCTTTTAAGCATTGCGCTTCCTCTGCTGCAAAAATCTCATTTTACCCAGATGAAATTTGAAGGTATGATGATAAATGAGAATAAAAATAATTAAGGATAAATTTTAAAAAAAACTATTACAGATAATTTTTTACGAATTTTTCCTATTCAGAATGAAATTTTTGTTCGATAGTTTTATGCAGAAATGTTTGAAAGAATATGACAAATTATGATATATTTAAGCCATAAAAAAGAACTTCTGATTTTTTTTAAAAAAATAGAAATTTCAAGGAAAGAACCTTTATCAATAAGTTCCAAAGCCACATTTTGTGTTATCCATTCAAAATGAAATGTAGGAAATTTAAATCAAAACAATTTCTTAAAAAATGTCAGTAAGGAATTCATATTAAAAAAAATCAGAAGCAAATTCACAGATGGATATAGCATTACCATAAATTAATTTTATATCTTTCGAACTTTGGATTATGCAGAAAGAAGTTATCACAATTGCCACAATATTCAATCTCAAGAGATCCGCCTCTTGATCAACCCTTCTTCAAAAACACCTCTTGGAAACTACGAATATATCTGTTTATAGATAAATAATCTAAAAACCGAGCAATTAAGGGAATGAAATTCGATTCGATGTCTTAAAGTCAAAATTGTGTATCTGCATAAAATTTTTAACGAAATATATCAAAAAGAATTATGTCTTTCACTCCTCCACATACATCTTCGCGTGATTTGATATTTACGCAAATATTATCTAAATCCAAATAAAACCAGAAGACATAATTTCATTTTGAGAGATGGTTATTTGTAATAATATTACCTTTAATCCTACATTTATATTCATTTCAAATCATAACTTCAAGGAAATTCCTTTATTGATCATACTATTCAGCTCCAAACATCTAAATCTTTATAGACTAGTATAAGGTAAGCAGGAAAATCGTTGAAGAAATTTATTTTAAAATCAGTTAATTTAAAATTTGATAAATTCTTTATTAAAATTCACTTATTAAAAGTCACTGTCATCAAGTCAAAAAATTTTATTCTAATTCTATTAAGTAATTATCAAATTATTCAAAATGTATTAAAAAGACCATAATTTAAATTATATAGAAACTATCACTACGCAGTTTAGAACTTTCAGTTGCAGCACCCCCCACAATTATTTATTACAGTGAAAACGCTTCTCACCAAGCTTACAACACTGGTGCTGTTTACCTCTTTGAGGTCAAGCACTCTGCTACTAGTGTGACATAGATACTAGTGTAAAATGGGCGCTAGTTTGCCGATCCGTGATCATCCTTGTCATTTGATCATGGTTCAAAATGATGATTACTGCCCCAAAATATTCCTGTTTTAGCTTCAAAAACCATCGTTATAAGGAAAGCAATTAAACTCATCTTCTCAATATATAAAATTAAATTAAATTGTTGTGGAAATGGAACTAAACAAAAAGTCATTTTTAATAATTTTCTAGCACGGCATCTACTCACTTAGTCTGATGAGGGACATTAAAAAAAAAATCTCCCCACAAAAAAATCGTTTAGGTGAAGTTGCATATCTTGACAATAAAATACTTCGCACCTGAGAAATTCTTCCTGTCTTTAGTTTTCTCACTAGGAGTTAGGAATGTATATCATCCTTAAGGGACCTAAATATTCTCCGAAGCCATTCAGTAACTCTTGCAGCCATTTGTTACTTCTCGTTTACACTGGGAGCATGAAACTTGTTAACTGGTCCATTTTCTTTAAATGACTAAAAAATATGTGTAGTTGTGGTGATAATAGAAAGATTTTTTTTCTTTTACCGTACTCCAAGGATTTTTCATTGTCAGCACATGTGTTTATAATTATTGAATTCTGACAAAGAAATCAGGTTCAAAGGTTCATTAGGGGAAACTAAATTTAACGGAAAGTATTACTTGAAATGCCTTCCCCATTGTAGATTATTTACTACAGAAAAAAAAGCAATACGAACTTTCCTTTGAAATGCATTCGGCAATTCACTTATGCTATACACAATAGGAAATGCTATGGGAGTTACTGGAAAATTTCCAAAAATAGCAGGAAATTAAAAATTGGAAAGGATATTCAGATATTTCATGAAAATAAAGTAAATTTTAATTTAAAAAATATTGAAAAATTAACAACATACTTTAGTATAAAATGGACATTTGCAAAAAAAAATATAATTAATCTTTTTGTCGTTCGTAACGCGTCTAGCACTTTCAAGTGAAACTTCTGCAGGCCGGCCGTAACCCGCTTCAAGCGTTCTTCTACGTTTTAAAACTTTTAAACATTTAAAACGCTTTGTAAATGCTCACTTGTTTGAGTTTTTATTTTTGTTTGTTCTAATACGACGAAAAACAGAGGAAAACAAATATTTTATTGGACTGGAGAGGACGGCGAAAAGATTAAACAGTTTCATTTAAATAAAATCACGTTTGTAATATTGTTTTTAAAAATACATCTGCAATTTTAAATAATTATTTTTCGTGAGATACTTTCATTTTATTGTAATGTAATATATAACATTTCTTTGTACTTCACAACTGATAGTTAATAGCCATTAAAAAGTTAATAGCCATTTGTTAAATTTTCATTCAAAAAGTTTTCGTGAATAAACTAAATTAATAATTAATTTCAATGAAAATTAAAAGCAGTTGATTCGCAAATTTACGTCCTGCCTTCTAGTAACTAACAAAACTTTGAAGGGCGGTGGGACAAATTTATCACGCCTTTTTCGATTTCAACAATTACTAAAGAAATTGCACTTTTTGATGAATGAATTGGTTTTTAATATATCTTAGAATCTTAAAGATTTCTTTTACTGAAAATATTTATTTAAAAGCCACTTCTTTCACTAATGAAAAAGAATAGAATGAATTTGAATTCATTTTAAGACATTTTAGTTCATTTTAAATGATACTGATTTTTTTTTAACATTAGAAAGTTTCAAATGTTTTAACGTTTATGGTGAAGAAAGAACAAAAATTGTATTTTGAAAAATCTTTTAGAGATATATCTCACCGCCCCTCAAAAATAAAAAGAATTAATCAGAATCAAGCACTACCAAATGGTGCTTTAATATAATAAATCTATTTGCGCGCATCTATTGTTTTTGTTATATTACAAACTAGATTTAAAAACTGATGATTAAAAGATATTTTTTAAAAAGTGCGAATAAATAATCTAATTCGATTTAACTTGGAAAAAAGTTCTGATCCCGATTTCTACAATAAAGAAACTCTAGAAATGCCAGTGTCCTATACAGGGAATCAAATGCCAAGGAAATTTAAACTTTCCATTTTTGAATAGCTCTAATCAAATATATATCAATTAGTATGTATGTCTTGGAATTTTTCTTGAAGACTCCAGAAGACCAGAAGTCAGTTTCCTCCTGAAAAGTAAATGACCTGATCTCAATAGTATTCAACTGAACTGAAGAAATGAAATTATTGTCTGCACAGCATGTTTATTTTGATTTAATGTGATGGTCATTATTCGGTCGAATCTTATACTTTTTCTCCTTTAAAAAGTTATGTGTGTTTCGAGTCCATTATATTTAAATCTTTTGTTTTCTAAAAGCTCATGATATATATTTTTTATAGTGAAATAAATTTTTATTAACTCTAAAATATGAATATTGGAAATTCAAACCTTAATCCATCCTCGGTAAGTTATGTTTTAATTTATCTGTATATTAAAAACATTTTTACATGCACTTAGAACATTTTATTGATAATATACTTATGATATCCTGCAGATGATTGATTTGAAAGCGGAACTTCATAAAAAATATGATTCTCTTCGTAAAGCAAAATTGGATCAGAGAGCAGAAGCTGAGCTGAGATCCAAACCGACACCTTTTAAAAATAAGGTAAGTAAACATTTATTAATTTTTATTGTTTTTATATAAGAATATGTAACTTTAAATTACAAATTTTATTATTAAATTCCATTCATTTTTTTTTTTTTTTGATTTCATAAAAATTCGTTTCCATATGAAAAATGACCTGTCATCAAAAATTATTGATTAAATTCGTTATTACTTGGAAATGCTAATAACCATTAGTATTGTTCAATGAATTTCTCATAATTCAATATAGAAACACTCTACTTATAATTCCAAAGACCTGCATATTTTCAGTGAAATCTAAAGATTGTGATTTTATAGTTTAAGAAAAAGAGTCCAGAGTTCCAATATGTTTTTTTTAACTGATTGTATTTTGTTGATTCACACTCTAAAAGAATTTGTTAGTCTGGAGCTAGTGAAGAGTTTCTTATAATCAAAGCAAAAGAAGAACTCAAAACAAATCTCATTTAAAATATAGCTTGATGAAAAGGAGATTTATCATGTATATGTATCATAAATAGTTGTTCATATTTATTTGAGCTTTTTCAGTTCATAGCAAAAGTAATGTATAGCAGTTTCTTTTAATCTGTGATTCTGTGTAATCTTTTACATACAGAACTATATCGTTTTTAATAGAGTATTGGTAATAATTTTTAAATAGTTGGGATTATTTTTGTGATGCACGAGGGTTCAGTGATCATTTTTTCATTCTAAAGTTCATTCTTTTTAAAGCATTGGAGAATATATATATATAAAGGTATTAGTCAAGGTATTTGGATTTTTATTTTGTGATTAAAGAAAAGTATAAATAAAAATTATTGCTATCTGATAAGAGTACAAATATATTTTTAAATTAATATTCGGAATCATAATTACTTGAAGATACGCTTAAATAATGTGTTCAACTTTATAATTTTAGGTATAAGTAATATCATCCATTGTATATTATTATATATATTGCATTTTTAATTTAGGGTATTTTTTTTTTACCTTCAATTTAAGATTCTTTTTCATTATTATTCATTTTCTCATAATGCATTTGTTTATCAGTAATTGAATTATAATTTACTTTTGATAAAATTGATTGAAGAAACTCTTCGTGTTAATTGTCCGTCCATTTTTAAAAATTAAATTGATTTTTTTTAATTATTTATAATTATTGACCTTTTTATGCAAATTTAAAATTATATTCAAAAATGTAAAACAGTTAAATGAATATATGATACACTATTACATATATGTGTATTTTTACAGATTTTTATGTTTGTCTGTTTGTGATTAAAGCTATCAACATAAATTAATTTTGCTATAGTTATATTATTTGTTGTTATTGTTATTATTTGTTCTATTGTTATAGATAACCTAATGAATTTAATTTTTTTTCTTAAATCAATCTTCTGTAAACAAATGAATTTTTAAGTAAAGTTGAAACTAATCATTTCTATTTATTTAATAAAAATTATCATATATTTATTTCTTTATTTATAATTCTTAAGTTATCTTGTAAAATTGGCTTATTGCAGGTATGATTTTTATTTTTTTCCTTTATTCATAAAAATGATATAACAGATATAACTAAAGTGCTGAAAAAAAATATTCTAAAGCTACTCATATTTTTTGAAGGGAAATGAGGTATTAGAAGCAATTCTGAAAATCGATTTAAAGCATTTCAAAACACTTTATTGAAACTTTTTAATTTCATGTGCTTTTATTTGTTTGTTTAGCCCTTACATTAGCCATAAAAAGAAGTATTTCTTTCATGTGTTCTGTATATTGATATTACTTCCATATATTTTAATCTGTACTTTTCATTTCTTTTAGTTAGACACAAATAAAGATAAGAAGCAAAAGCCTGCTCCTCTTGTGAAAAAACCAAAAGATGAAGAATCTGAAGAAGACCTTGCCTTAAAAAAATCTCAGTAATGTTTGCATTATATAATATATATCTGCATTAATAATAAAATGTTTATGTGCATGTGCATATATACCTTACAGAGTGGAAATGTTCATCTTTTAGCAATTTTTTAATTGAAAATTAATTTTGGGTATACGTATGATAACTTCCAAAAACATTATTGCGCAGAAATAAGTTTTATACTATCTCAAAAAAAATTTAATTGCCTTTTAAATTATACCATTTTAATGCATGCAATAATTTTTGGTAATTTTTTAAAATAATTTTTCTTGTTTTCCTACAATAGATTGCATTGGTGCTTGAAATTCAAACTGTTTTCATTGTTTCATTAAATATTTAATAGTGATTTTTTCCTCCTTATTGAAAATTAAAGAAATGGGATTCTGTTTAATATATGTTTAGTTTATAAAACAAACAAAAAAAATGAAATTAAAATATTGCAAAATTTAGAAGATAGATAGACCAGATATTTAAATTTTTAGTACCGCTATGATTTCATGGGAATGCCCCCATTTGAAATGTTCATATACACAATAAACAGAATTTAAGTAAGGCAATTAAAGTAACAGCGGTTAAAAGACTGACAAGTAGCTAGAATTTTTGGTATTCAGTTCATTTCAATTAAATCATTTAAATAAAACTAGATTATATTTAAATGATATATATAACATAGTCTACATCCCAGGCAAATTAGTTAATCCCAAAGGTGATTAATATATATATATATATATATATATATATATATATATATATATATATATATATATATATATATATATATATATATATATATTATAATCTTTCATGTCAGTTGTTATGATTTTTAAAAAATTTCATTCCCTAACTTTTGAATATATATTAGATAAATAATTTTTGTGTGTACTGCTTTTAGAACATGCTAAAAATCTCTATATCACAGATTTTGTTCATTTCTGCCACTGTACAGTACTGTGATTTTTAATACATCCTAACCTTAAGACATTTGAATTTCATACAGTACAATTTATAGTTTCATTCAAGATATATCCATTCTACAAAATATTAATTCAACTAAACTTTGATTAATATTTTTTTTAGATATAAATATATTTTTATGAAGGATAATATTAAAAGGCATTATTATATTGGTATTATTAATCCAGTAATGGTATCAAATTTTTTAAAAAAAATCATGATATTAGTTTTTAAATATTAATGGAATTTAAATTACTAGTCTGAATTATTTAATTTGATAAGACTGTATGCTTATCTAAAATTAATTTATTATTTACAGGTTAGCTTTAGAAGCGAAAGCAAAATTATATGAAAAAATTGTTTCAAATCAAATCTTAATTGGTAAGTTATATTGTATATTTTCTTGTATGTCATTTGCAAACAGATTGTTACAAAAATTATTCAAAACTCACTAAATTGTTCATGAATATTTACAAATTTTAAATATTCTTGAACAATTTAACATTGAACAATTTTGTCACTAAAATATTCAAAACTTATTAAATTGCTCATGAATATTTGCAAATATCCATTAAAACTATCATTTTTTTTAATTATGAATATCAGTATTTTAAATCATAGCAATTACATTCTGAAAAAATTAATATAGATAGTTTAAATTACACTAAATTATTGATATTAAAATATTATTATTTTAATCTATCTTGCATTAGGATATTTAAAGCCTTTAAAAATGTTTTTAGTGTAATATAAGTATTTTTTCAGGTTTTTTCAATCCTCAACAGATATTTTATATGGTAATTTTATATAAATTAAAATGTTTTTATTTCAGATGATGAACAAAATGAATTATATCAGGTTGATTTCCAAAGAAAAGTACTTTATGACACTCCAAAACCTGAAAAAATTGTAGAAAATAAAGATATGATTAATACTAATCAATCTGATTATTCTGCATCTAATAATACTTAGTAAGTATATTTTTAATTTCACTTGTATGCAGTATTATAAAAATAAACGAATACCTAATGATAAACAGTCATAAAACTTATAGTTATGATTCATGTTTTCATCTCTTCATGATACTGTCTAACTATAGAACCAAAATATATTTTTGAAGTAATTAAAAACAGTTTGATAATTTAATTATGTAAATAAAAAACAATTACAGTATTTTACTATGTAATTATTTGTTAATTTTAATTTTTTTTTTATTTCAGCCTGCAGAAAAATTTAAATAAGAGTGAAATTCAACAGAGTAGGAGTGAAAAGGAAATTCCTGATCCTGATCAACCTATACACTATCAAAATGTCCAATACAATGGTGAATAGTTGTTTTTGTTTTAAATTCTTCTGATATATTGAAGACCTGTGTATGAAAATTTAAGATACCGAAACATTAAAATTAATATTTGAAATCATCTTATTTCTTACATCAAGAAATTTGGAAATATTCAATTTATAAATAAAACAGGCAGTTGCCTCTGACCAGAATTTATCAACAAGTTTACTATATATAAAGTAATTATTAATGCCAGTTTAGGCATAAAAATGTATATAAATAATATAAAAATATATAGTTATAAGTTTATCAATAAAAAGTTGACCCACTTAATGAGAAATTGGATTTTTTTATAAAATTCTAGATGGCTACTCACACAAATCTTAGCTTAAGGAGAGAAAAATAAATTCTTACTTAGCAATAAATGCTAAGAATGCTTATTCATCCCATGAAAGGTTATTTTGAATTTTTGAAGGTGAATATTTCTATATTTTAATTAATTTATTAATTGAGTTTTGTATAAAAATTAGAATTTGTTTCTTATTAAACTGCATAAACATTCAGGTTTCTGGCTTCAGCTTTAGTTTTCTGGTGATGGAACTATCAGTAATGAGACATTACTCTTCAATAAAGATATTCTTTCTAAACATACTAATAAATCGTGAGAACTGTTTAAAATCTTGCACCTGTTTATTGATTTTGAAATGGTCAAACTGATAACATTTTGCATTTTAGTTTAAATTTTGATATAGATTTAAAATTTGATGAAAATTTAAAAATATATTTTGCACTGAACATTTAGAATTTGAAATAGTTCTTTGGAAATTTTATGTTTACATACTTTTAGAATGCTTCATTTTCATTCGGGTTTTTCTTTCCTGCGAAGTATCAAATACTATGTTAATAAAAGATATTTCATCATTTTTTCTTTTGTTACATTGTTAGGTATATATGAAGAGTAATTGTCTTTTATACCTTTTATTAACTCTTTTAATTTGCTTTCCATTAACTATTTACTTCATTATGTCTGTTGTACTTGATAAAATTGTTTTGAAGCTATATAATTTTATTAGCTATTATTTTTTTTTCCCTAAATCAAGTTATATTTTTTGATACATGTGGAATTTATCATTTATTTATGAATAATTTATTTAACTAATTGATTTGTTCTAAATATTTGTTGTGTCTTAATTTCAAAGCTTAATGAATAACTTGATATTTATGATTCCCTCTAGAAGTGATTTAGTTTAGATAGACATTTAAGCCATTTTATTTTCATAACTTTAGATATGTTCTGTTTATTGTATATATGAGCCTACTTAATGAAGTCAACTTATACCAGGTCACAATTCTTCGGGCATGATATCTTCATCATCTTACTCTTCTTTACTATCAAATAAAGTCTTATGTGGTCTTTGACTTAAATTTCTTTTTCTGCATATAAAATTGGTAATAAATTTTATTTTTAAAAATGCATCACATTTTGATTCTAATGTATGAACATGGCATGCAAGCTGACTTGAAGATTAATTTAAAAAATATTATTTAAGAACTACAAATATAATTATTCAGCATACTTGATATACTTAAAGTGTTTTATTTATGAGGTGACAAAAAATAATAAATATAAATTCATTATGATATTTCCAAAAGATATGAAAAATAAATAAAATCTTTCTTCCTACAATTACAAAATGGGAAAAAAAAATTATACAATTCAATATATGATAAACACTGAAAACAGTTTGAATTTCATTTTTAATAGAAAATATTGTTGAAAATTATACAAAAAATATTTTTGAAATTCAGGGGGAAAATTGCATGTCTCGATTATTATTGTTGTAAATAAAGTTTTTTTGATTTTGAAAGTGGCATAAAAATTATTTTTGTTCATCTATATTTTCTTAAATTTTTGAAGTAGAAGGCTAAAATCCCACTTTATTTTTAATTCATTAGAATAGATTCAAGTATAAAAAATTACTCTGAATCTCAGCTCTCTAAACTATATTATTACTGAATTTATAATTATAGCTCTAGTTCCTGTTTTGAGCCAACAGATGTATGCTCGTTTATATTATTAGCAAAGATAAGATACTTAATAATTCAAAATAATATTAATCTTCTATCATTGTTTGATTAAGTTATATGTTATTATATTATTTTATTTGAATTTTAAGTTTTATTTTATTTTTTACTTTAGAGATTCGAGACCATGGCACAGCATATTTTGCATTCTCTGAAAATGAAACCAAGAGAAAGGAACAGATGGAAGAGTTGCAGTCATTAAGACAAGAAGTAAGTATATATTTAATGTAGGATTTTTTTAATCATACTTTTTTAAAAATATTGTGTAGATAATTAAAAACTTATAATCTTTTCTTTTTTTTTTTAGACGGAAGCACAAAGAATCACTAAACAAAAAATGCAAAATAAACGAAAAGCCATGATACAAGCCCGGTTAGCGAAAATATGTGAAAGAAAAAATATTGATCAATCTGCTTTGGAAGCCTTCAAAACAGGTAACTTTGAAATTGATTTCTAAAAGTACTGTGAATAATAAATTTCCATTCATGTTAAATGTAAGGATTATTTAAAGAATAAAAGTTTTTATTTTCTGATCTAGAATTCTTGCTAAATTACTTTCAGATGTTGCAAATTAAGACAACATATTGATGCTGAATTTATTTTACTTTTTATGTACTAATTTTTATTTGTATTTTATAGAAGATTAATTAATTATATTTATTATTTTAATTATCTAAATGGCTGTTTTTATTTATTATTTAATTTTTACTCAATATTTATGTATTTATAATTTGTTGATTATTGATGCAATATTAATTAAGTGCTGGAAAATTAACTGCCTTATTCAAAATGTGTTGTAACTTATTGCATCGTGTCATTTGTACATTGTTTTTATGTTTTACACTGCTCCAGCATTAAATTAATTTATCAAATCTTCTGCCATTTTTAAAAAGTAAATATTACATCCTTTCAATACATAGATTTCTGTATAAAAAAACTTTGCATGGATCTGCCATGATTGATAATATTACAAGTGCTTGTTTGGATAAAGTGATTCTGGCTGAAATTAGCTTCTTCTCTAATATTGCTAATATTCTTCAGCCATTTTTCTTTAAAAATTTCAGACATTTGAGCTAATGGTGCCTTTCTTATATGAAAATCTTTTCATTCTTGTTAAACTGTTAATGAAAAATGCTGTAAAAAGTAGCATAATCAAAGAAACAGAAACATTAGACATTTTTGATACAGCTTGATGATCCTAAAAATCCAAGACTGAGGTATAATGACTACAAACTACTTGATTATCAGTGAATTTACTGAAACTGAAGAAAGGAGGTTTTATATTTGAGAATATTGCAAAAAAATTTTGAATGTATATCCAAAAATTTGCTATTTTAAAAACTGTGTCTTGTTTAAATCTATGTTTATTGAAATGCTATGCAATATTATGTAAAAAGTGAATGATTGATTCAACTTCTTTATTCCAAAGTACCAATTTCCACAGCTTTTTCAGAACTTACAAAGATGGAATTTGAAAGTTTTCTGAAAAAACTAAAAAGTGAATAGAAAAAGCAACTTCATTGATTTAATGAAAAAATTCATTTAGATGCTTCCTGTTCTAATATTTTGAAATCCAAAAAATTTCCTGATTTTTGAAAAGTTGTAAAAATAGTTCTTTTGTTGTCACATGCCAATGCATATATGGAAATTGGATTTACTGTTAACAAGGATATGCTTGCTGAAAATCTGAAGGAGAAAAAAAATCCTTAATTAACCTAAAAACTGTGTATGATGTCATAAACTTTTATGGAGAAGTTTTAAATGTTCTGATTCAAAAGGTTTGCTTCAGTATGCCAAATTAGCATGTTATTATAAAGCTTTAGAAAAGCAGAAAAAAGTTCAAGAAAAAGTAAAGAAATCCTACAAATCTAAACGCAAAGCCATATTTCAAATGAAATTATGGAGAGAAAAAAATTATGATAGAAAACTTTGTTAAAAGTTTCAAAATATTGATGAATTGGTAAATAAATTGGTAATCGAATAATGAGTTGGTAAAATTAAATTTTTAAAAAAAATCTTGCTTTGTAATGTTTTTTGTGAAGTTCATTAAATAATTTGTATCATGATAGTAAAATATTATTTTGTGTTTTATTTCATTAAGTCCTTAATTTTGTGTCACAATTAAAAAGCATGGGAGGTGATTGATATCTCCCTGCCATAATATGTGAATTTTACCTTGCTAAGTTCTAGGCAATAAATAAAGCAAAATTATTTTTCTTTTATTATACTATTATTTCAAGAAATGTTAAATTGTTGCTTCCTGCCCTTTCTTTTTCCACGCATTAAAACTATGGAGTGTTCTTATTCCATTACTAGCACTTGAATGTTGTTCATGCGTTTTCTGTTTTATTTGCTTGTACATACAGGGAATTTTTTCCCCCAGATTTGAGTGGCAATCCTGATGTTATTTAACTGTTGCAATAGATGTATAATTTTTACATTTTTCTTTTCATTTGTTAATATTCACAGTTTTATTAAAATAAAGACACTTGTATTAAAATAAAGAACTATGTAGAAATGTATGCTGAAAAATGGGTATAATTAATTAAATTTGACAATGAATCCCTATTATGTGTCAATGTTATAATTTGAAAAAAAAAAGAGATATTAAGAAACTTTTAAATATTACTATACTTAATATTTAAATATATTAATTTTGTAGGTACAAATTTAAAGATATCGTAAGTAAAATAGTAACTTATTTTTATCTCTGTAAAATAGTAGTAAATAACTTTTATTCATAAATAATCTGAAGAAATCTTACATTTTTCAGTTTCAGAATAAATTTCTTTAATCTTAAAGAACTTGTTTGTCCCAATTTCTGTGCATTATTCAAAAATATTCCTTATGGGTCAGTTGATTTTCAAAAACCAATCATTTTATCTTGAAATGAAATGAACCCTAGATTTCCATCTAATTAAGGTGAAGTTCATTAACTGTGCAGTATATATTACTAAAAATTGTTGTTAAGTTTATTATATGTATTCTGTATCAAATAATAATTTTGAAGTCTAAATAAAGCTTGATTTCAAAGTATAAAAAACATAAATGCATAAATGACCACTATAGTTTAATACCATTTATGAATTTCCTCTCTGTAGTACAACTACTTCTACAAATCCTTTGAAGAAATGTTTAAGTTTTTCTAAACTGAGTTATCCTTTTTTTTAATGTTTAAAGAGTAGATATTTACTTATGACTTTTTGTTATTCTGAATTTTTAGTCTCCCTATTAGTTTGATTTTAACACAGAAACTCATGGAGTACAGTTTTAATTAATAAGAATCTATAGGACAATGTATTCAATTCTCAAGTAAAAGATATTCCATTTTTCTAAAATAATTTTGTATTGTATTGTTAAAATATTTCAAAAATTTATTCTAAATGATTAACTTTGGTTGTTTTAAAACTGCTTTATCTTACTAACAGAAACGCCAGACATTCCTGAAGCTCAAGTACCTGATCTTTTATCAATACCTTTACCTGAACCAAAGCAAGAAAATATCAAAAAGGAGACTAAAGTACGACCCTGGGATATTGGGAAGGACAGTCTTCAACACTTTGTTCCTCAGAAGAAACAGAAAACAAGTATGCTATATATCCTTAGAAAGAAAAAGAAAATTAAACAATATTTGTTATAAAATTGATGAATCTCTAATAATTATATATTTTTTCAGAAAGCCAAAATGATTGGATAGAAGAAATGAGAGAAGAACGCCGTCCTGAATTCGCTCCTCCTAACTTATACATGTCAAATTGATAAACTTAGTGTTTTTTTGTTGTTGTTGCATTATTATTGTATATTTTGTAAATAAACTATTTATTGTTTGTATTGAAAATTTTTCAGAATATTATGATTTTTTCCTACCTATTACATGCTAATACCTTTTGAAATACAATAACATTTGATTAATTAAAAGCTAAAGTGACCATAAAAATTCAAATTAAGAAAAATTGGGAGTAGAAATAAATACAGTGAGAGGTAATGAAAACTTTAATCTATAAATTATAGTAGATAGAATTTTAGTATTAGTTTTAACAAATAATACATTATGAATAGTTATAATAATTATTTAAAAAGTATATAATGTTAATAAGTAAACAGTGTACAACACTTTAAATAAAATAATACAATAAAACTTAAATTTCTATGCAAAAACTTATTTAACTAATAAAAACAATTCATAAATCTTTATTTTTCTGTTTTAACTTTTGAATTTAAAACAAAGTTGATTCTGCCTACATCTTTAAGAATCCTCTTTCTATTTTTGTAACAGTAAAAAAATTAATAATTCTCTTGAATATGTTATGGATGTGTCTAAAACTTGCATTTCTCTTAGCTTATACTTTCAGTTGCTTACTATAAAGTATCTTAAAAATATTTGTGTTCTAAACATAATTGAGAACTTCCATTGTACTATAAGTAAAATCTTAAAAAAAAAAAAAATTCACTGTGTTCTTAAATAAAAAATGAATTTGATTTACAAAATATTTTTATTTTATTGATCAACTGATTTGTCATATTTTTAAAGTTATAAATAAAATGTAAGCATAGGATGTCACATTTCATACTAAAATTTATTAGATATCCATATGTATATCAAATGTTCTATGAATTTAATTAAATCAAAATAACAATATATTTCAAAAGCAGAATGTGTCATCTAATTGGATATTAGTGAAAATTGAACAATTAATAAATTTACTGTTAGGTAAACTGAATCTTCACAGTTATCATTCAAAATAGATAATACATTTCTATTAAAAAAATTAAAAGATATTTAATTTATATCATAAAAACAACAGGGATTTATCCTAACATAAAAAACTATCAGTTTTTATTGGGACTATAAAAATTAAAGAAATCACTATTGATAAGAGAACAATGAATAATATAAAATTGTGAGATTCTAAAAGGTTTTATTATGTTTACATTTTTTTCATGCTTAAGATAAGCATGAAATAATTTGATAATTATAATAAGATTTTGTTTTGAATCATGTCATTTATCTTACAAATCTAAACTGAACTTTAAACTTTTTTTTATTTAGTGTACTTATTTTATTACTCAAACATAGATTAAGTGCAATGGATACCTATTAATAATTTAATCTAAAAAGACTAGATAATTATTTATATAAACCAAAAAAATATGATATTTAAATTGAAACTATGTTGCATTGTACGATTTTATACTGTTTGTATATATTTTAAATGAATAGTTTACAAAAGTTAATTTTAAGTGATAGATATAAGCATCAATGGTTGTAAGAATACAGGAAAAACAATTGTGTTTATTGTGTACATTTATTGTAATCATATGACATATGATTAAAATGTATCTGCATGCAGTAATTATATCGAATTTCAGAACAAAAAGTCTCCAATAACATCAGTTAGTACATTTTTTTTTTATTAAAAAAAATTCTTTACCCATGAAAATTAGAAATTTCATAAATGTCAAAAGAATCTTTATTGTTGATCAGTATTACAGTACCAAGTAAGACTTTGGAGATCAGATATACAATAGAAACATTAATGGCCATGCTTGATTTTTACATGATGAAAACTGAACATAACAATTACAAAAATTCCAAATTTTGGAATTAAAAATGTTAAATGATCATGTTTGATCTTTACATGATGAAAATTGAAGATGGTGACAATAAAATTTTCCAAATTTGATAATGCATAATCTGAATTATGTGAAAATAAAACTTATATATCAGGCATTTCACCACCAGGCACCATCATAGTAATATTATTTCCATTCAACAATATCTGATCCAGTTTTGTAATTCGTCGACCTTCGGGAGTAGTTTCATATTCGGTAACATCTTCTAACACCATGTTAACAAAATCATCAAATCCGAGCAAAGTACCGACAATTTCCTTGTCATTCTTCATTATTATATGTATTTTTGAGCCAATACACTTGTCGATCAGTTCTAAAGGAAGTAAAGTTGAAGGATTAGGTATGCTGGAGGCAGCCATAGTGATTGTGAACAATTGAAGTGATTTTGTGAACAATTGATTCACAAAAATACTTTTTATACAGATGAACGCAAAAGAACGTTTACACGGAACGGTATATTTAATTTCAGAAAACACACCACGAGAGTTGAATAGTGTTTTTATTGGCTTATGTAACACGAGTGTACTAAGAAAACAAATGATTTCAAATTTGCTTTTTCGCTTAAATCACTTCAGTTGAGATCATTCCGATGACAGAACAAAACCGAAAAAGAAATTAATATGGAAAAAGAAAGATTTAAATTGCGAACCATAAATTATTACATAATTTGAAAGCCTTTCATTCTTTTCAAGAATTACAGTCTTAAAATTATGGGAAAAAAGATACTAAAAAAAACCTGTTGCATGAGATTTATTTGTACTGGCAACGTAAAAGTCACCTTGGTGTCTGCTGCGAGTAAAGTTTGGTTTTCGTTAGAGGTCACACGTCTCGTGAAACACCGGTGAAGGAGCTGTCACTTCAGATCTAAATTTTCAATTTTTGTAAACTTGCAGAACAAATTTCATTCCTAAAAATTCTTCATAATGACTCTGAAAAAACTCAGCATTGATGCTGTGGATCTGAAAGATAAACGTGTTTTGATGAGGTAAGTTTATTTGGAACTTAGTATAATTTTCAGTTTGTTCCATTTATTAAGATACTTTTTTTGCTTGTTGTATTCATAAATTTGGCCTTATATATTTCAGGGTGGATTTCAACGTTCCAATTAAAGACGGTGTAATTACTAATACTCAAAGGTAAAATAAAATTTTCTAAAATCTTGATATTTATTTTTAACAAATGTATAACAGCACTTTTACTAACTCATATTATCATGAAATCGGAGACACAAGTTAATGATTATTAAAGATAATATGTTAACAGAATAATATTCTTAAAATATTAAATTCGTGTATTATCGGCGAGTCTTTCTATTGTGTTATTTATTAAATATGATTATTTATATTCTGATGTAAATTAAATTGGTAAACAGCAATAAAAAGAATTGTGAAAAATAGTATGATACATATTTGTATTATAATATTTTTGATGAAACATTCATTAATGGATAAGTAAAAAAATATACAATTTAAATCCGTAAAAATTAAATCATTTCATTATAAGGTAAAAATTCAGTTAAAGTCGTCAGTTAATATGAGAGCGGCGATTTAAAAGTTTGTTCTGTGGCATTTCATATAGTTCCAACCATCTCTTAATAATTAAAATTTATTAACTTTTTTCTTTACCCATGGATATAAATGAGTGATGCAAAAAGATTTCAGTAGAAATTTATTGATTATCACTAATGAATGAAATTTAAAGCTTACTATTTTTAATGGAAATCTAATAATATTATTGCACCAGAAATTATTAATGGGTAGATTAATGTATTTCCTTTATTTATAAATTACTGTACCTCAGCCACACCCAGGTGAGAATATGTAATTGGTAAATTAAAAAGCTTTAGCTTAGCCAAAATTGCATATTGTTGTTGCTATGACTAATTGGGCATTGACTAACACTGCTAATGAATTTCTGTGATATTAGTCTGGCATAACTAGCATAGTTCATAAATCAAAGATACTTAATGAAGGAGAATGACAACTTTTATTGCTTAAGCTAACCTTGTAATACCAAGGTATAGACATGATAGATTCTAACTTTGATTTTCATTACATGAGGGCTAAGTTGCCTTCTTGGAGAACTCTCAGGTAAAAGTGACCTGCATTTGTTTCACTTGGATCCACTGACGGATTTCAAACTTAACAGTTCTTTAAGAAGGAGGTAGGAAGAGAAGTATGCCAGTTTAAAAAGTCATTAGCATAACTGCCAAACGCAATTGTAAGAGAAAAAAAACGTATATTAAAAATTTGGACTATAATTTATGCTTAGATTATATTAAAATAAATGAAATTGGGTACATGTGAATATTTACAGATTTTGGGTTTTATTTTTAAGCAAACAAAAAATAATGTGATGGTTACATCATTTTTAATGGATTATTGCAATTTTGACATAATCTGAAAACCACCAGTAAACTGTAGCCAAAAATATCCTGAAGAACCTAAAATTATTATCTTTTTTATTTCCTTGTAATTTTTTATAATAATCAATTGATTTTATTTGTAAGTACTTAAATAATTAATACTTTAAGAATTTGATTATTTTAGTTATTTTTTTTATATGCATACTAGAAAATTAATGAAAACTTGTATTTTCACAAAGTTATTAAAACAAAGAAATTAAGCTGCAATATAGCATCAATGTGTTAGTTAGGTTCTCATGTATTATCACATGCCAGGGTTTAATTAGCAAAAATGTCAAAGATTTCACAGTTTATGACAAGCAATCGCTTGCCGCTAATAAATTAGCAAAAATAGTGTGGTAATAAATTCTTTCATAACTAAAATTTGACTATGCCTGACAATGACATGTAATTAATACGAAGAACTATTTACTAAATTTTAAAAGATTTAAATTATCAAACTAAATTAACCAGTTTTATAATTCTACAGCTTTGTATCAAAAATTATCTTAATATATCACTGCTTGTTAAGAATCAATAACAGATAGTTTTTGTTGCAGTGAGTAATGTGTTATTACAATGCAAGTTTACCAGGTTTTAAATAATCTAGCTTAATATAGCCTAAAAATAGATCTCCTGTTAATACTTTATCTTAGGGGAGGGAGGCAAATTGCCATTATTGTTCTTTGGTATGGATCCTATTTGAGTGTGTAGTGAGTAGAGTTTAGTGAGATTTATTTTTTTTATAGCTATACAGATATATTTATAATACATTGATTACTTATGTTGATAAATGAAATTCAGAATTCTTTTAAGATCTGGTAATTCTCACATTCTAAACCCCCCCCCCCCTATTTTTATTTTTATTTTTTTTTCATTACTTTCTGATAACAAAGAAAGGGAACAGGCTGAATAGAACAATAAGACTGAATGCTGTATAGTCAGAATTTATTCAGGTTATAAATTATTAAAATTTTCTGCTGCTAGAAACCAAATATTAAAGTTTCTCACCGTCTTATAATTTTATAACTTAATATGAAATGGGAATATGCAAAAGAACAGAAAAGATACATTTTAAATTATTTTTGAAAAATGATATAACAATATTCATTGAAAGTAAATAGCAAGCTTAAAATCAATTGAAAAATAGTAATTGACTGATACAATATATTTTCTCAGCTATTTTATTTATATTTGTAATAATTATTTATGTTAATGGTTCATTTTGATACTATACTTTTTATAAATTTTGTGCTATTCATTTTTTATTTAAAAAAATTCTATATTTTTTCCATTAACTTACATTTTTAAAAAAACGTTTAAACTTTTATCTGTTATCTATTCTGAAAAAATATATAATATAATATTTGTAAGAGTTTATGTGATAATGTTTTTTTCCATTTGTATATTTTTTAAAAAGATTTTGGTTATTTCTTACAATTTTTAATTATTTCATCTGTTACAAATAATAATCCTCTTTAAAATTTCCAACTTTTCAAAATGCGTGTTTCAAAAAATTGAGAATTCAGTTGCTTATTTGTTCCATTGATAATATTTGTTATATTATGATAATGTCATAATTCATTATATAGTTTTCCTGCTTTCCACTTTTAATACCAATATAATTCATTTTCTGAGCTTTTAATATAATAGAGAAGCAAAATATATAAATAGAAATGTATTCATGAAAGCTGTAATTCTGACTTTATAATAGTCTTCACCTAACTCAAAATAATAAAACAAAATTGGCTTCTAGTTAATACATATATATTCAAAACTTCTCAATGATATAAACTGATATTTTCTTTAATACAATAAATGGCTATTTACTGTTCTATCAATTTCAAATTGTTTTTCTGCTGAATAAAATGCCTGTGGGTTGTTTTATTTTTTTTTTTGGGGGGGGGGGAGCTTTAACATATTTAAATGCCTATCATTTGATTTTAAAAATATAATATTTTAACTCCAAATGCTTTGGTTTTTGTTATATACTTATTTAGTGATATGAGATGTGCGAGGATAGAACCTGGGTCCTTGTGGTTCGCAGTCCAGTAACATGACCAGGATACAAAAGTGTACGCTCATGTAGCGTAGTTGTTAACTGGCTTATATGCTATTCACCACAGACTCTCCCTCCCCTCATGTAGCATAGTTGTTAACTGGCTTATATGCTATTCACGACACTTAAATTCATATTGTTGTCATCAAGAGGATGATAGAGAAGAATAGAATTTTGTCCCATTTAGTAGAGCTTTTGAATTTTTTTAAACTTTTGATGGATTTTTTTTCCTTTTGGATATTTAAAATATTTTAGATGTAGACATTTCTTTTTTCTAATATAATGTACCTTTATAGGATAGTTGCTGCCTTAGATTCCATTAAATATGCCTTAGATAAAGGCTGCAAATCTCTAGTTTTGATGAGCCATCTTGGTAGACCTGATGGAAAGCGAAATGAAAAATTTTCACTCCGAATTGTAGCTGATGAATTAAAGAAGCTGCTTGGAAAGTAATTACTCTTTTTGCAATTATAAATTCTAGAATTATTTTTTAGTTTTATTGTAAATTACATTTAAGCTTTGTTTTAACCATTTATGTAATGGTTAAATTATTTTCCTTTCTAGATTTTTTTTGTCTTATGTTTATTTGCATATAAATTTAAATTAATGATATGAAACTTTTGTTTCCTTAAACTGCTGAAATAAAAGTTTATTATTCTTAAAAAAATCTAGGTAGTTTTATAATTTAAATGATAAATATTTATTAAAATTTATGTATTTTATAAAATTTTATTTTTATTACTTTTTAAATCTTATCTGAGATACTTGCCTATAAAAACTTATTATTTATTAATTATTTTTTATTTTATTTTATTTATTTATTTATTTATTTTGAAATTGAGACGTGAATTTGTTAAAACATTGAAAAGTGTGATGTTCATATTTTTTTTATTTATTTTAAAAGATATTAACGTGTTTCATTAATTATTTTATTGATAGTTTATGGCTCATGGTTTATAATTTTATTTAATAGCTATCATTATTGATTCCAAATTCTTTAAATGTAGTTTATGTCTCAAAGTTAATGTGCTATTTTTACATTTTGGCAAGTAAAGTATTTTATAACAATATTTATACTTGCCATCATTGCTGTTGAAGTATATGTAAAGTATTTTTAATGTGTATCTCATGCATGACTGTCAGGAAAATTCTTCTGGAAAAGTATTTTAAGAATTGTAACATTTGTTGAATTGATGAAATGGGTTTTCCTTGCTGTATATCAGTCCATATTAACTTAAGCTAAGTTGGTAATTGCTTAGAGATCTTGAAATTTTAGGAGCCACAAGGTCTCCAGATTTATTATTTAAGGTAACTTAATTATGTGTTTTCATTATAAAAATCATGAACTGATTTAAATTAGCATCAAATATTGATTAAAGTTCCAAAAATAAGTCTTAACGATTTTGACTTGATTGTAAATCTTTTTTGCTCTTGAAATACTGTTTCACAAGTAGACAGTAAACTAATTTGTGCAATTTATTGATTACTCATCAATATTCAAATTTGATTATGTTAAAAATGTTCTGTAACTGTTTTTACCATTTTGTTTGACTTTTTTATAATTACTTATAATAAGATAACTTTTTATACATAAGATACTAAAAACAACAATCATGTAAATGAAACTTTAATCAATCTTCTCCCTTCTTTTTGAATTAATAAAATGTGTATGACCCATATGCAAATATCTATGTACTAAAAATCGAATCCCATTTCAGTTTGTCATATTTTTTGTTAATTAAAATTTCCTAACATCGAGATTGAAACAAAATTAGAAGACATTATCTAGTTTTTAGATGGTAGAAAAGGTAAATGTGACACCGAAATCTTATATTGCCCAAGAACCTATTCTGGGGTAAATCTGATTGTATTATTATTAGTAACAAATTAATAGACAATATTTTCTCAGTGTTTCATTAATATCTGAATAAAATAAAAATAAACATTATCCTGAGCAATTGAACATAATTCTGCTTTAAAAAAAATCATGCATTTATTTTTTATAGTTTCTTGGACGTTAATTACTAGAAATTTTTTTTTTAATTCCTTATACAGTTTTATCTCAAGTTCCTGATCTAATATGAATGAATTTTCTTATGTTGCGAATAGTGCTATATTGCTATATATATCAATTATTTTAATATATTTATGTATTAAAAATAATAATTTGCTTAATGTAAATTATATTCAACCCTGTTAAAAATAATTGTAAAGCCAGAGAAACCAAGTTAAAGCTGGATCACTGGTCTTTTAGTGTATACATTTCCTTTATCATTCCTCTTCCACTTTACATGGGCATAAGCTTTGAACTCAAATACTTTCTACCTTTAATTTGTGGTGTGAGAAAGGTTTTCAGAGGATAAGTTAATATCCGCAATTGTTTTTGTTACATGTATGATAAATGCTTTGTACTTTACTTTATTATAAAAAAAAAGGTCTGATTTTGTGTAAAAAAAAAAATTATGCTTTGCTTAGTTTGGTATAAAATAGGGAGATAGGAAAACATTAAATTGACCTAATGACTAGAAGACATAAACATAAAAGTAAAGATTTTTTTTTTTTAGTTAGATTAATCTATGGAAAGTTTTACTTCCATTGCTATAAAGAATATTAATGAAGAAAATGTAGAATATTTCAAATACCTTTGTGAATAATATTCTAGTTTATCCAGAACTGAGTTTAAAGAAGGGATATTTGTAGGACTTGGCATAAAAAAAATGATGAAAAGTTTGAGTAAGAAGCAGGGGAAAATTTTAGAAAAAGAAAAGTAGTAATAGTTAACTTTCTTGAAAATCAAACTCAAATTGCATATATATTGTTAAAGAAAATTGAAAGATTTCAAGATGCTAAGATATACCATGAGTTAAAAAAATTCATTTCCCTCTTTCTGAAAATTTGAATACTTATAGTTAAAATTAAAATAAAATATTTCTCTAAGATAGAGAAAATTGAATGGTAATATCAGGAAAAGTAGAAAATCAATATTAATTAGCAATTATTATTGAATAATGATGATCCCTGGCAAGTTCATCAAAAGATAAGTGAAAAATTTGTTTTGAGAAAAAGAAGTTTTTATTGTAAATAATTAAATTTTTTTTCGTGAACTCGTTAATAATTTGAAACATACAGAACTAAGATATAAAAAGCAAATAAAATAAAAATGCCAAAACATTTTTGAATTTTTCCTTCCATATATGAGTTTGTTGTGTGTGGGGGGGGGGGAGAGAACCTTATATGATGGAGATGGAAAGATTTCATTTCTTTGGAATGGATACTGAAAAGTATAAAATTATATAAAAAACAATTAATAAAATTGAAACAATTTTTTTTTAATTCTTTTTTTTTTATCAGACATGTGTAATTGACTGAAAAGCTTATGTAGTGTGTAGTTACTCTTAAATATTAAAAAATAATTTCGCAATCTGTATTGAAGTGAGTGTTTTATAACTAAATTGTTTTGTTATTTTTAAGGGATGTGCAGTTTCTATCTGATTGTGTTGGTCCTGAGGTTGAAGCAGCCTGTGCAAATCCTGCTAGTGGATCAGTTATTTTGCTTGAGAATTTAAGATTTCATATTGAAGAAGAAGGCAAAGGTGTGGATGATAGTGGTGCTAAGGTAAAGAATTAAAATCTAAATATTTTTGGAGTTAAAAATTGTTTTCCATATCAGAAAATAAAAATAAAAAAAATTTCATAGGTCAAAGCTAAACCTGAAGATGTTGCTAAATTCCGAGAATCACTCACTAAGTTAGGTGATGTTTATATAAATGATGCATTTGGTACAGCCCATCGAGCCCACAGGTAAGTGAAAGACATTCATTTACTAATTTTATTTTTTATTTTTTGAAGCAAATCTGTGTTTTTTAAATGATGTCCATACAGATTTCTCCTAATTATTTATTTCTTTTAATTATTGGATACCTGATATTATTGTTTTTTTTCCTCTCTTTTTATTTCTCTATCCTGTTTATGTGGAAAAATTATTTCAAATTTTATTTTCCAAATTGCAACCATAAAGTATGCATTGCATTTTCTTATTATATTTATTTAAGAACATCAAATGTTTTCAATTTAGAGTTGTCAAAATATAATCTCTTCATTACATATATATATATATCTTACCCCTATGAAATTGTGCCAAATGAAATATTTTTATATTAACTTTTTTTTAATTTGCTATTAGTTCAATGGTTGGTGTCAATCTTCCACAAAAGGCATCTGGATTTTTAATGAAAAAAGAGCTTGAATATTTTGCTAAGGCTCTTCACAATCCTGTACGACCATTTCTTGCTATATTAGGAGGGTAAGTTATAATTTGTCATTGTATTATTTGTTAATCTTCATCCAAGATGACATTTGTAGAACTCTTAATATTCTTAAAAGTTTTATTTTTATACCTTTTTTAAAAAATTATTTTAATGCATACTGTTGTTTAATCTGTTATTCATTTATTATTTTGAGAATGATGCTCTATTAAAACATTTTTTCAATATAATTGATGAAAATTATATTTAGTATTCGAAATAGCAGTTCAGTGTATAGAAAATCTTTATATGTAACTTAGCCTCATGCCTTTTTTTAATGTTATGAACAATAACAACAAAAAAAATCCTAAAACATATGGGGGAACACTTGCAAAATTTAGGTTAGGTTATTTTAAAAATTAATTTTCACCTGTCACTCATTATTAGTAGTTTACTTTTTTTAAATATTTCATTGTTCTTTTAATGTGGGATTGATTAAGCATTTCAAAAAACTATATTGTCTAATTTATTACTACATTTGCCTTGTATATTATTCCACTTTTGTATATTCTGTAGAAGTATAATTTTGTGCTATATGGCTTAGCATAGATTTTATTTTCCATTCTGCAGCAGTAATCTCTTAAGCAATTATAATATTTCTTATCAGGGTTTCTTCAGGGCTTGAGTTCTTGGTCTTTTGCTAGTTCTGCCTCACTGGTCATGATAACTTCTAATTTGCATAATTTGTGCTTTTAAAATTTATAATTAACAATTATGTTAAAAATTTATGGTAATTAACAATACTGATTGATTTTTCCCCCATTTAGAGCCAAAGTTGCTGATAAGATTCAGCTTATAGAAAACATGTTGGATAAAGTAAATGAAATGATTATTGGAGGAGGAATGGCTTTTACATTTTTGAAAACACTGAACAATATGGAGGTACTTTTAATTGCTAATTTTACCTTAGCTATAAATCTTTGACAATATGCGTCATTTAACTATAAAATGTGTTATAATCTATTTGCTTGACTTAAACAGTTATATAAAATTAAAAAGCTATTGTTAAAATTTTGGCCAATCATATTATGCGATTTCTTATGAAATTTTATTTATCTTTTTAATCTTTTACTAATTAGTAAACGTAATTTATACTATATTACTAAATAAATGAAACATTTATTAAACCTAAAGATTTATATGTATGAATGTCAAAAGAAACTTGTTATTTAATTCATACACTTCTTTCATTCTTTGATCAACTTTAATTTTAGTATTTATATTTGAAATGAATTGGCATGTTTCTATGACCATGTTTATCTTAACCATGAAATCAGATTTAAAAACTTGCTTTATAAAAAGTGTTTTAAATGATTTTATTTCTCATCAGTGTGTGTTTTTCAAAAATCCCTTTTGTAAACATTTTTTTAATCTAAATTTGTATACATTTAGTGTAGGATCCAATATATTAAAGTATATAAAATCTATAATGAGAACTTAAATTATTTAATTTTCATGCTTAACATTTTGCTTTGCATTTGTTATTTATGTTACAACAAAAGATATTTTTGTTTAAAGTTTTGTTTTCTTAAAGGTAAAGGGCATTGAAAACTGTTTAAGTAATAGTTTTTAACATATTACTTACTAAGAAACATTTTTTTTATATATATAAAAGATTGGAAATTCCCTCTATGATGAAGAAGGCTCAAAAATTGTTGGAAATCTTATGGAGAAAGCTAAGAAGAATGGAGTTCAGATCCATCTCCCTGTAGATTTTGTTACTGCTGATAAGTTTGCAGAAAATGCCACTCCTGGGACTGCTACTCTAGAATCTGGTATTCCAAAAGGACACATGGGATTAGACTGTGGTCCAAAAAGTGTTGAAGTATTTTGTGCCTCAATTGGTAGAGCAAAGACTATTGTTTGGAATGGGTAAGTCAAATCTTCAAAAACATAATTATGTTTCTCAAAAAATTCATCAGGTGAAGTTTATTCATCAGGTGAAGTTATTTCAAAGGAATTTTATTTAATCATTACAATGCATAATTTTTCATATAGATTCCTTAGATTTTTTTATTATGATATTAAAAAGGATTTTACTAAATAAATTACATCTAAATAATTCATGAAGTTTATTGCTAAATTTCTTGAAGTGAAGCCATAAAAATGATATATTGTGTGTTTGCAAACCAGTTTTATATTGATAATAATGGATGATTAATAAATTAATATTGCAGATGTATTGGAATTAATTTTAAAGTACACAAAATATATTTTATAAATGATTTATAATTGTATAATCTTGATAAATCTAAAGGCTAGGTTTTTTTTTAAATACTGCTCAGGTTTAAATTACACCATATATCCAATGAAATTTTTTATTTATTATTTTAATTAATGATTATCAAAAAAATTCATATTATTTTAAAAAGCAAGAAAGAACTGTCTAGTTTTTGTATTGTTATATTTAAATTCCAATAAGTAGTTTCAAATAAAATAATATAAAATTGAAATATCATGTTTGAAATTCATGATTAAATTCAAATTATATAATTATTTTTCAAATAAATAATATATAAATTAATAGTTTGCATGAAATATAAAGATATTGTGAATTTTCATCTAAGGATAATAGAAGAATTTTTGGTAATATGTAAACAGTTAATTAATAAAGTATTAATAAAATTTATATTGACACATTCATTTTATTAAAGTTTTATTTTACATATTTTTATTTAAGATGCTGCATAGAATTAGTATAATATTTTGTTTGTGATATCTTAGGAAGCAATAATATAAGTTACAGAACAATAAATAAGATGTGTTACCAAATAAGTAAATGTCATACAAACAATGCTATTTTAATTCTTTTCATGATACTATTGCCAAAAATATGCATATAAGAGAGTATTTAAAGAATATGGAAAACTTGGTTTATCTCTTTTCATCTCTCTCCAGTCCAGTTGGTGTATTTGAATGGGAGAATTTTTCCAAAGGCACTAAAGCTGTAATGGATAAAGTGGTTGAAGTAACAAAAGCAGGAGCAACTACTATTATAGGTATGGATATTAAGTTTTCTTTCTTTAAAAATGAATATCATCATTATTTATAGAGTATTAGTTTTAGATCAATAATGTTAGGAAGTAGACTGAAATGTTTTTAAATATTAATGGATTGTTGTTACATCTCGTTTTGATTAGGGGGTGGAGATACTGCTACCTGTTGTGCAAAGTGGAAAACAGAAGATAAAGTTAGTCATGTTAGCACTGGAGGAGGAGCTAGTTTGGAACTTTTGGAAGGTAATTTTTATCATAAATTTTTCATATTTTCAGGGGTTTTTTTGAAACAGATAATTTCTTATGAATTTAAAAGTAATATTTATTAAATATAATTTACAATGATTTTATGCTAAGATACAATTTATCCATTATAAAATTAGGAATTTTCATATAAAAAATATAAATAATTTATATTTTATTTACCACATTTTTCTTTAAATCAAATTGAAGTTCCTGTAGATAGCTCTAATTAAATCAATATACTTATTAATATTTAAAAATTATGAACATTTACATCCCATTTGAATAACTGAATTACTCTTAACTCAATTCTTATGTAGTATTTTAAAAATGAAAAATGGTGCAAAACTTAATTCTACTGATTGTGAAATTAGGTAAAGATTTAAATGCAAAACAGTATATTCAGATATGTTTTAAATAAGTCGGATACATAAAATTATACAAAATTTGTTTTAAAATCATTCATTGTATTCTTTTTTTCTATGCAATAAATATTTTTTTTTTAAATTAATTGCAAGAAGAAAAAAAAGTAAATTGTTGGAGTAAAATCAATTATTTTTGTTTGTGTAATTGAAAAATTAAATGATTCTTATTTATTTTCTTTGAATGTACATTGTTTATTTAAGTTTGGGAAGGGAACTTTTTAGTGAAGACTAAAATTATTTTAATAATTTTATGAATATATTCAGTGTTTTATTCTCAACATAATCACCAAATTAAATGATATGCAATTTTTTTTATAAAATTACCTGGATTTTTTTTATAGGTAAAACTTTGCCTGGAGTTGCTGCATTGTCAGATGTCTAACTGTGAAAGTATTCTTCCATATTGTTGAACTGCCTATTTCTTGAGTCTCCTAAATGTGTCCTATTCATGTAAACCTGTGGTTTCTGTCAGTCATACGGTCAAAAGTATTATTATGAGTTGTTGGTGTCATTAAATTTTATGTTCTTGTTGTAGTTTTCTTGCTTTGGTCTTATATTTAGCATTCATGCAAATTAGCACAAAAAGATCACAAAATTAGATTCACAATTTTAATATTGTCTGTCAAGGTTATTGAACAATGCATATTTTCCATAAGTATTCAATAATTTTTCTATTTTCAAATTTACCAACTATTTTATCATAAACTGCCAATAAATACTTCAGTATTCATTGAAAGTTTTAATTGTATACTTATTTGTATCTGCATTATTATATTCATTATAGCTAATGATAAACTATCTTTATCCTTTATTTGTTATATTCATTTTTTTTTAATAGAAAGCATGTACAGTGTTAAGAATGCATTCTTAAAACAGACAGTGGCTTCTGCATATGTTTCAATACACATATTTATAATGTATATTCCAGTAGAAATTGAAAATATGAAAGTGAATCAAATCTGCGAAGTAAGAGATTTTTTTTTTTAAAGTATTATAGCTTAAGTATTTTAGAAACTCTGTATTAACATATACATTTTATAAAAATTAATAACATTTTAGCATCTTTTGCTCTAAATAATTTGTTATTCAAGAATAATCTATACAATAGCATGAAAACAAGCTTTTGCAAATCTTTTAATAAATTTAAATTATATTTGTGTTCCCTAAAATTCTGTTAAATATTTAATGTAATGTCTCATTATAAGTATTTCAACTTTTAACAAGTTAATTCTTTAAAAAATCTGAAATATGCCTAGTACCTAATGTAATAAATTTTATTCTAATACTCAAAAACCAGGTATGCATGAAATAAGATATGTCACTAATTTTTGTGAAATCTTCTTTGGATAAATGCTGATATTTAGCTGTAACATTATTAAATTAATGTTTGATAAGAATATTTATAGAGCCTCTCAAATATAAAATTAAATTAGTTTGTGAGCATAACATTTATGAAATATTTTAATCAGGAAAAGTATTATGCAATATACTTTCTTTTGTTCACAATTAATGTATATTGTATTCAATACATTTTTTGTTGCAAAATACATTCTTTGTTCCTTTAGTTTGCAAGTTTTCTAAATAATACAAATTAAAACATTTTTCAGTATCCATTGCGTATATTTTAAAATCTGGAATTAACATTTTCTATGACTATTAGTTTAATTCTATTTCTTCTTGAGTCCTTTTGGGCTTCTTAAATTATATGGTTAATAAGTAGTCTTTAATTATTTTACTGTTTTTATGTAAATAATATTGCATCAAAATGATTAATGGAATGTTAACAAGAGGTTTGATTTAATATTTGAATTTCAACATATATTGAAGCATTGAAGAAAATTCATAGTTGTAATATAATCTTAAGAATTACTTTAAATAAAATGGTAGTTTGATTTTTTATACCTAATTGTATTTAAATGCAGTTAAATGATTATTTAGTTTTTTAAAAATGCGATGTCAGTGTGCACTGTCTAAGAAATTATTTCGGTCTAATACCTATACTTATTATCTCAAAAAAAAGATAACATTTCTTTCTTTTATTATTCTAGTTCTGATTCATTAGGTAAAGTATTTGAATGTAACAAAATTATTTTCACTTACTTCAGTATAAAAAGTCTTACAAACCAGGAAAAATATTTATATAGTATTTTACCCCCTTTTTTTTTAATTAAAAGATAATTTCTAACTAACTTTTTTCTTTACTAAAACAAAAATAGTGAAGTAAATTAATATCTGCATTATATATAACACCAATACTAAAAAGTCTTTCTTTTAAAATTATATAGAAAACATTTTGCAAAATAGAAAACGCGTAAATCAGCTGGTTGGAACATATGCTCAACTATAGATTTAAAATACTAACACTTCTGTTGGGACTGTCATATTTCCAAATGCTAGAAGGTGTAAACTATATAATCACAACCCATAAAAAGTAATGAAAAAATGTGTTTATATACTTAAAACTAACCACTATGTAGATACATGCAAAATGCATCAATTACATTTTTATACATTAGCATTTTTATACATTAAATCTCCAATATATACATATATTTTGTTTAGTGTTTAATTTCTTTGCCATGCAAAAGCCTTAAAAAATTGCTAAAATGAAAACAATAATAAGATACAAAAATGGTTTTATTTCTCATTGTATGTATAAAATGTTAAATAAGAGGTAGAAAAATATTTGGCAGTACAATCTAATATTTCTTGGTATTATTTGAGACAAGATTATTAAGAAACTAAAATAAAGACAAATGATGCCTGAAGAAATATTTACAGAATATTAATAGAAATTAGTTTTAAAAAAACAGCACGCACAGAAAAGGTGATATATTATGCAATATGAATGTGGAAATATTTGAAAGAAAAACACACATATATTAAAGAAATATTTATACAAATAATTTTTAATGGATTTAAAAACACTTTGTTTTGAGCAGATTTAATTTTTATTAAATTCAATTTCAGCTTTTGTAGTAGACCAACTTTACTTATAGATTTGATTGAAAATCTATCATAATCTAAAAATTTAATAGTAGAAACTGTTTATAAGGAGAATGTGTTCACATAAAGACATGTTTATCAGTATATTCATGAATGAAATATCATTACTAAAAAATTATTCTTTAATTTCATGAATAATTTTTTATTTCAATGTGATTTTCCCACAAGCAGTTGAAAATGTATATGCATCCTTATTATGAACTAGTTATGATTTTATAAAAATAAACATGGTTAATGAAAATAACTAAACTGAATAGATTTAATTAGCATTTCTATATAAGACCAAATTTAATATCTTAGTTCGAGTGATGTAAATAATAGCTTTCCACTTGTCCTTAAAGGTTTAAATCCTACAAAAAGTCAACTGAAAATATAATCTACAGCAACCATTATCAATATGGTTTTTCTGAATACTTTATTCGCTCCCCCACTTTCTTTTTTTAGATGTGCAGTGTAGCTTAGGAAATTATTTATTCTTGAATACTTTGACTTTTACTAACCACTAAATAATGGCACAAAATTACTTTTTTCTAAATTCAGATTCAAACTGCAAAGTCTGTTTATATTTTTGTAAGAAATTAAATTATAGGATTTATTATTTTTTTCCCCTGGTTGTTTAATTATAGCACATATTATTTAGATTATAGGAAGCTGAATGTTCCTTAGATATTTCAGAATCAAATTTTGTTTAGAATTTCCTTCTGAAAGCTTAAGAAATATTTATCAATGATGTCCAATGAATAGAAATTTTGTAAATCCAATTCCATCATTTTCTTCTGTATGTATTTCTGAATTTCTCCCCCTATTTTGCAGAGTTTTTAATGATGGAACTCTTGAATTAATTCACAATTAAAATGATCATTATGCAGCACAGTAATGGTAAAATCAGAGATGGAAAAAAAAAAAAAAAATTCAAACCTCATATAAGGTATCTGATCATTAAAAAAAAGGTTAAGATGCTCTTAACTATTTTCATGTTGCAAAGAATCAATCATGAAAAAAAAAAAAAGTATTTGTTGGAGGGGGAGCTTTGGCTAACTTCAAAACTCTAATTCATTGGCTTTGTAGGAAGCAGACTTCAAACGGTTTTTACAAAACTTATATACCAGTGGTGCTATTTAGTTTTCAAAATGCTTATAAAAATTGACATTTTTTTTTACCCACAAATTACGCTTAGAAGTGTTAATAATTTACCTGTTAATTGAAAAGTTAAAAAGTGCAGGAATTCAATTATCAAATAAGATGAAATTTTAAAAATGTTATTACTCTCAAAAAATATTTGTTCTAAGCATTTAATTCCTTAGTTGCCTGTTAACCGTTTTCAAATGTCTATTTGAAAATTATGTTTACTTGCTATTGCACAGAATGTGAAAATTTAAAGATTATATCATATTTAAAAAATAATAATCATTAATACAAAAATACCAGTATTTAATTTTCAGTTACACTAAATATTTCATATTCATTTTCAACTCTTGTATTGAAAAGCTATAATATATCCTTTCAAATTTTATAAATTGTAATAGATTTGTAAATTAAAAAGAAATCTAGCTTGGGAAAATTACAAAATTCAGTATAAGTGACTAGTTTGATAAACCACTGACATGAAAAGATGAATTATTATTAGAAGAAACTTTGCTATAAAAATTCTATTATTTTTAATGGCATGTGATTCCTATGGCACTACATGGCATTCAATACTCTTCCAAACATATAACAAACTTCCACATTACAAGTTTACAAAAAACGAACATTACTTGAACACATTTAAAAAAAAATCAATTATAAATACATTTATCTGTTAGAAATAATCATTACATCAAGACTGCCAACATTTATATATGAAAGAGTATTTAAAACATTTATGATGATTTGAGTAAAGATTAAAAGGCACTTTATATTTTCAAGAAAAATACAATATTACATGGTCTAACATAAACTGATATGAAATATTCAACAATAAATAACATTGCTGTACACAAAAAGTGCCAGTGCTTATAAAATAATCTAATTCTGTAAATAGAAAAAGAGCTCATTAAAAAACAAAGCTCCATCTTCAATATCAGACCTAAAATGGAAATGAAATCTCCATGAAGTGATACTGATTTTACAGAAAACTACAATATGATTGACATAATAAAATTGCTTCACAAACAAAAATTTTAATCACACTACTAATAGGAAATTAGAAAATATTGCATTAAGATATTGGCTAGGTACTAACATTCTTAAACTAACCCAACTATTCAATGTATTAACTAAAGAATGGAAAATTTACAGATTTTTTTAAATGATAAATCTGAATTAAAAGTAAAGGAGAATATGAATGTATTGAAACTTTATTGGGTAAACCGATAGATCTATAACTACATGTACTTTAGAGCAATTTTTTTTTTTTTAATTTGAATGAAATAAAATTTTGCAGTTTTCCTTCAATAATTTCTTATATTAAAGAAAAAGCATTTTTTGTGCCATCTGGAAATTTAAAGAAATGTCTTTTATCAAATTTTTTGCAATACAATCTTATCTATGTTTTTAAAATATTTTTAGATATATTTTGCAGCAATACTTCTAATTATTACTAAAATATTTTATACTGAGTTTTTCTTCCAATGATGACCAGCTTGTTCACTGGAAATAATGGTAATCTTTCATTTCAATTAAATCTTACTCATAAATTGTTCATTGTTCTTCAACAAAGTATTTTTAAATATCAAATTGTGATAGGTATTATGATACATTTTAATAACCTTACACTTGTTCTGTTTATTGTGCACATGAATCTTTCTAATGGTGTCAAAATCCCTAGACATCATAGTGCAATTAAAAAAGCAAAACTGTGTGAATGATCTTTTTTTCTAATTTAATGTTATCATTTGCAATAAACAATACTATCTTTTACTTTCTAATTCCTAATGTAAATTGTGCAGATAATTAATAATGTTTCTTCCTTGGCTTATATATTAAATTATTTCTATAAATATTTATATATACAAAATAATCATTAATAAATCAATAAAAATGTGCTCGAAAAATTAATAAGATAGAAATTACAACATGTGATTTTAAATATGATTTCCTACATGTTTTAATGCTTATTTATTAACAATATCTTCTAATTTAGTTTCTTTTATTGGGGAAGGGATGGGTAATTCAGGATTTTTGATGAATAGAATAAAATAGAAGATAGATAGATAAATAGAATAAAATGTGGATAGTAAATAAATACAAATAACTAATTAAAATTTAGTTTTATAATTAAGTTAGATTGTATTTGTAAAAAATAGTCCTATTTTTGAAAATTAGGAATGCATTAATCTATATAAATGTTTTATAAAGCATTTATATTTTTATAAACACAAACTGAACTAAGACGACTGAATCTACAATATACACACTTCTGTCAATAAGAAAAGAATTTCATTTTATGAAAATATTTACTTACTTTATAAGGCCTGGATTTAAAACCATTTGATATATTACGGTGTGCAACAGGTGTTGTGATTGATACATCTTTGAAGAAAGGATGTTTTAAAGCAGCTTCACAAGATATCCTCTCAGTTGGGTTGAAGCATAACATGCGCTAAAGCAAATTATTGAGATTTTGGTAAAATGTAGAAATTATCCATATTATAGCAATTCTAATCATAACAAATAACTGAACAATCTAATTTGTAAAATAAAATTCCTTTGAAAAATTTAAAGCAAAACTCAATTCAAGAATCTTCACAAAGAAGAAAGAAATGGAATTCTAACAAATTCTTCAATATTAATCATTTCTAATATGACAAACAAAAAAAAAATTTCAAAATCTGCAGAAATGAACCAGAATTCTGAGAACTAGAATGATATGCTATATATGTCAACTGATTTCAGAATTCAAAGAAATAAAATAGATAAATGCAAAATTTAATGCAATTACTGCATATTAAACAAGCAATAAGAAAGAATTTCAATTTTAAAAACAATATAAGAATGTATTTAAAACCTATATAAGTAAATATAACTAATGGGGAAAATTAGTTGATCTTGATTACTTTCACAGATAATTCATAATAGATATGACAATGAACAGCATTTACTCTATTTTCAGACTGTTATGAAGTGTATCTCATTTTGCAAAATTATCCATGTGCTTTAATTCATCATAAATCACATACTTAATAATGTAAATATTTCTTACAATCATTTTTTTATGTATTTCACGAAAACAATTTCAGACAGTAATTCATTCTGATGGCATCTTCTGTCTATTAACTGCTAAGGCAAGTGATTTATAAATAGCAAGCAAGTAAAGAAAATTCTTCAGTAAAAAAACTAATCATTGTAATGATAAAATAAGTTTTAAAATAAATTGAATTGACAACAAAACATTTCATATGTATCTCAAATATAAATAATCAATGGAAGATAGACACTGAAAGTTTGTAATCACATGAACTTACTTTTAATAAATCTAAACCATCAGAACAGATTTCTGGTATAACACTCTGTAGAGGTATGCCTTTGTAAAATCTGAAAGATGTCCATGATAAAGATACATCTTTTGGCCATTCAGATTGCTTGGGACTTCCAATGACTCTAAAAACAGATAACTTATTTATAAACTAGTCCTAGAAATAAAGGATAATATAAAATACAAAAATTTTACAGAAAATATTAAAAAATAGTTTAGCTTACTCAAATATCTTAGCTAGCTGATCTACCTCATTTTCTCCAGGAAATAAAGGTCTGTAATCAAGAGGGGAAAATGGTTTAAATCATCAGAAATATTATAAATAAAATTCAACAATATTCCTTTTAAAATATGGTTATTTATTTAATTCACCTTAAATTTATTTTTGCTAAATAAAAATTTAACTTTCATATAAATAAAAAAATCTAACAAATTTATTCTGATCAGTATAAAAACCATTGATAACTCAAATGTTTTAATAATTTTAATTACATTAAAATGAAATATTATCATGAGTTTATTTAGGGTTTGGGCATAAACTTAGGTTTAAATAATAAAAATCTTTTTTTTGGGGAGGGGGGGGGCTGCATAATTTATTGATACATTATACATACTCTCTTTTGTACAATTCAGCTAAAATGCATCCACTACTCCAAACATCAACTGCAGAAGCATATGATTGATATAGCAAAACTTCTGGGGGCCTGTACCATAAAGTTACAACCTATGAAAAATCAAAATGAGTTATTAACGAAGTTGATCCAATTTTAGCAAAAAAATTATCAGATGAAAATGTAATTAATTTTTGGACATAAAAAAAATAATTAATAAAGCACAGAAAATTATATATGAATTTAATCATTTAAACATGATTTTCAAACATTTTATTTCAGTGTATATAATTTAATTACAACCATTCAAAAAATATATCTAGTTTCAAATAAATAATGTCATTTTCTAATATATATATATGTCTGTGAATTAATCAAATATGATTTATACAGCACAGTTTATACTTATTTGCAACAAAAGGCAATAACTTTCCATTTGTTTCTATAAATTTAAGATATAACAATATTTTTAACAATATGTACGATAAAAAATTTATAAATTATTCTCACCATAATGTTGTAAGTGTAGGTAACTTTAAAAAAGCATTCCTATATTATTCTTAAATATATCAGAATCAGCACTGCATTAGTAATATTTTGCATGAACTATGGTGTAAATACCTCCCTTTAAAATTTTATGACACTTCTCCATGCTTACAATGAAAATGTAAAGTTACAAAATAGTTAATTACCAAAAAAGAATGCATAACTTTTTATCTGAAAAAAGTTGCCCCTTTTAATGGTGTTCTAAGGTGAAAACATAAAGAAATGTATAATCAATAGTTCATGTTTTTAAAAAAATCCAAACAATTATACAAAAATACCAAATTTTTGAATAGTGGAAGGGAGAATGAAAACTTCTCAATCAGCTACTCACTACAGATGTTAAAGCTATTTGACCACTGTATATTCTTGCTAATCCAAAGTCTGCCAGCTTGACAACTCCTTGATTTGACACTAAAATATTCTGTGGCTTAAGATCTCGATGCAAAACTCGATTAAAATGCAAGAAATCTAAACCATTAAGTAGCTGAAAAAACAAATCCTAAAAATAGAAGAGAAAATATCAAATAATCTGCTTAAAACATAATAAAAGGGAAAAAAAGTTATCTTATTCTTTTCACCTAAAAATTTCAAGAATCAACAATGTTTAAATTGCATAAAAAAATTTTAATTACCTTTCAGAGCAAAAACAGTACATATTTTACTAGTTAAAAATTAAAAATTTGCAGATTAGTTCTGATTAACAACTTGAATACATAATATATATCATATATAAAAATAACATGAATACAAATATAATAATAGTCAATTAATACAATCAATTATTGTTACAAAATTTATACAGCACTCTGAAAAGTTTTTTTTTTATTTTATTTTATTTATTTTTTTAATATCTTGCAATTTATACTTTATAATCCTTCAAAGATACAAAAACATACAAAAAGTGCTATCTAACTATTTCTGAATTGATTATTAAATTGATATTTGAAGATCAAAATCGTAGCAAATCAAGGATTCATAAAGAAGAATATCCTTAGTTGCACAGAAGGGATGACAAAAACCACACTTAGAATGAAGAGAACATTCCTTGTCATTTGCATCTTCCTTAAAGAAGATTGAAGAAAAGATTGAGTCATCTGTCATAAATATCTCTTAAAGTGATTAAAGTTATTTCAGCAGGACTTTTTTAACTGGGTACCAACCACAAATAATGAAATGTAGAAACCCCGATAAGAAACACTGCCAGAATTATTTACAAAATTTTAATTAAAACTCTTATATAGCATCAGGAAAAAAAGTCAAAGAAAACCATTTTGATTAAAATGCTCTCATTTTAATTAGACAAATAACTATTCAAGACAAAATTTTCTTTAATTTATCTAACAATCTAAAAAATCTATTTTCTTATTTAGCTTCCATTTCTGGAATCATTACAAAATATTTCAAATAAAAATCAGACCATGAAAATCTGAGTCTTCTAAATAGGAGAACAAAAAAAAAAAAATTAATCCCTGACTTAGAGAACTGAAAATTGGCAAATCAGTATACTTAAGTACTAAAGTTTTCTAGCATTTAGAAAAATCTTAAAAATTTCAGTGGAAGAATTATACAGCATATTATTAAATAAAATTGATAAAAATCAAAAGGAAAAAGTAATAGAATCCATAGAATACTTTACATTTTTAAAAAATATTTTATAGAATCAACAATAAATCTTTTAATTCTTTTACCATGATCAAAAGAAAATATATTCTTTGCAACACAAAATTCACTTACTTTGATCTTTTCTGGACTTAAACCTGGTGCAGGACATCTTTCCAAATAAGTTGCTAAATCCTGATCAACATGTTCAAATACAAGATATACAAGCATCTGTCTTTCATTTTCTAACTTGCGTCCATGACATATATCAAGTAATCTGAAAAAATCCAATATGTTTTATTTTCCACAAGTTTTGAGTAGAATTTCATCTTTCAAGTTAAATTATGTTAATTAAATATTTATATGCAATATAATTACTTTTTAAAATAAATAAAATATTTTTAAAAAGTAATTATATTGCATATAAATATTTAATTAACATATCTATAAATACAGTTAATGAACAACATCTAAATATAAGTTAAACATGAAAAATTTACTGTAAACCATTTCTTGCAGTTAAGTTTGTTCAATTTATCAGTTTTGACAGAAGAGAAAAATAGGTAAATAATTTCTCATCCCAATGTCCTTCCAATTTCATTTCTTCAGCGAAAAAAACAAAAAGCATAATTAAATTAAACACACACAAAAAAACTTTTTACTAAATTTAAATACTGTTAGAAAAATGAAGTTTGATAAATGATTTCTACAATATTTATGTTATGCCCTAAGTATAAATCACATTAACTTATAAATAATGGGCATGGAGGAAAGAAAAAAAAACTAATATTTTTTTTAATGAAGATAATGGTAAGTGGCCAAAAACATCAATATAAATTAATTTTTAACTTCATTCATAGTCTTGATATTAGATTCAAGATAGATACAATTTTTGAACAAATCAAATTTTACAGCAAATAGCAAGTACAGAACCCTCAACTTTCCGTGATATTTGCACATCTAGTGACACTAAGACTGGTATTTGAAGCATCAATACTTCACTTTTCTCTAGTATCTACTCCACATATTTGTCAACTTGATCTAAATCTCTACACTATAATAACGATGCACTAGTAATAAAGGTGTGTATATGTGTGTGTGTGCGAGAGAGAGAGAGAGAGAGTGTATGCACTCAACAGGCCAGGCTGTTTAACCTAGAGGCAACTTGAAACATATGTAATTTGTAGATTTTTTTTTATTTTAATTGATCAAAAATTAAGTGCAATTTTGATATTTTTCCCTACGAATAATTTCCTAAACCATTTCAACACAAAAATTATTTTTACATTATACTAAAATTTTTAAAAAATATCTTTTTTATTGGAAGCCGTTTTTTTTAAAATAATTTTTGACTGTATTATTTTATATGCATTTTTCAACTTAATTTTAAGAACATTAAAATATAAAAAATAAATTAATTTTTATTGATATTACAAATATTTCATCCTGGTTTTTTTCTTCCCTTCTTTGTAGAGGATTGGATCTATTTTTCTACATTGAGTAAGTTTTAGTTATAGCATGATTTTAACAAAATGTTTGAAATTTTATTATACTTGTAATTAAAGTTTAGTTTCAAAAATATTTATCCATTTCTTTATCTGAGGTGCCCCCAATTTTAAATATGCTGCATTTTCCTTGCTATAATTGCGTGCACAAAATTGCAGTCAGAAAATTAGGAAAATGCATAGCAAAATGAACAAACCCGTGTAAGGCTTCTAAAACAGTGCGAGTTTATATGCTATTTATCAAAACTTGAAGTTAAAAATATTTTGCTGGGGAAGATATTAAAATCAAGTTATACAAAATATTCAACAGATATTGTAACAATCATTAATCTAGCTGAACTGGTTGGTCGACGAAGGCAGCTAGTTAATAATAAAGATAATTCATGCATGCAATAAACAAAATAGGTAGATATTATCACAATTTTATGCTTTTCTTTATGCGTATGTTTTTGTGGCAATCCTAAACATTAAAGTAATGCACACAAAGAATTTAACGGAAATTAAACACGACCAATAATTTCTACGAGCCTGATAGTCGCCAAATGCGGTTGATAAATAAATAAAATTCCATAAATAATTCCAGCTGGTAATAAATGAGAGTTCCATAAAGTGAGACTGCTCCAAAAGTATTAAATTCTCTTTCAAAATCTCCTTTCATCTAACTGTAAAAGTGAAGCCAAATTACTGCATAGTTCAATAATAGTACAATTCTTGCAATAAAACTTTTAATATTCTTGAAGTTTACGATATATCTGGAATTTCAAATAAAGAAAAAAAATTTAATTTGATTTCCTTTACTAATTAACCAAAACAAACTAAAAATTAATTCAGATTATCAAAAACTGCACATGTGAATATCGAAAATAAATCTATTATTCAGTGAATTAAAAATTAATTTGATCAGTTCCTGGTAATTTAAATTTATCTGAAAACGGTTTCAGTTTTTAAGATTTTTTTTTTTTTAAATTAGTTAAAAGATAAGATTTAAGCAACCCCCTTTCCCTTTTTTAAAAAATACAAAGAATTTATCTCATATTCAATTTTTTTTTTTTTTTTTCTTTGTCAATACGTCGTAACATTTCCAACTATTTCTTCAAATGAATTCCCCTTAATAAGAAAGGCGGGGGGATTTAAATCCTTTATTCAAGGTTAATAAGATTACTTCAATTGCTTTTCCATCGAAATGACGTAATACCAAAACCGGAGGTTGTGGTGAGGGGTTATTGAAAAGGAAATCTATTGACAATCGGAGAGCAGGTGGTGTTCACAGTACAAAAAAGAAAAGAAACCGGAAGGACCACTAATACATACTATCTAGGTGACAAAGGCGTGAACTTCCGGTGTGCCAAGTAGTAATTCCATTTGTTGAAGGTTACGATTCCACATGTTCGACATCGAAGAAAAACAAACTTAATTTGATATCAGAAACAAGCAATTAACGTTCGTATGTTCCTTATAAATACTTATAGCAAAGATTCCGGCTACGCACTTCTCTCTTCATTCTCATTCAGAATATAAATAATTCTAAACAATTTTTATTCTATGAATAAGCTTATATTCTATTTATTAAAAAAATATGTACTTTTAGCTCATTCTTCTAAATTTTAATAAATCATTTTTAAAGATCAAATAGTATAACCAAAAGATGAAAAAAAATTGAAGAAATACATTAAGTTTAAAATTGAAGCATAAACAATTATAAAAATTATACCGTTTAACCCGAATCGTCAAAAATGTTTGTGCTTATGTGATCTGCAACCATTTCTCAATTGCAATCAATGAAATATTAAAATACATAAAATTACTCCTAGTGACGGCTCGATACTATTTTTTTTTTTTAATTCTACAATTTTGACGTAAAATACACAAGCCAGATTTCTTTCATCAAAATAACTGTTTTTAAATTATCGCGGGCAGGCAGATTTCAATCCGATTTTTCCATAGCAAAGTCTAAAATATGGAAATCTAAGTGTCAAGTTCGAATTATCCGATGTCTTACTCGAATGTTTCTTCATATACCACAAATACTTTAGAAATATACTATGCGTGTATGTAAAAATTTTTATGAATTTTAAAAAACTTTATAAGGCAAGTTTTTAAAACGGATTGAAAAAATATAAAATAATTTTTCCTAGCTCCATACAGATTCCTAACTCTGTATGGGGCTATCATTGTCCTGAAAATTTATGCTTGTGAATTTTAAAAATTCACTTTCATATCAGAAAGTTGTATAACTATTCATTTAAAATATTTCGCAAAGACTGTGCCGAACAGACAAACAGGCAGAGAGACATGCAAGCGAGTTAATGTTGCATTACTAACCAGTTCTGAACTACGTTTAAAGTTTCAAATCTCTAGTTTACCGAAAAGCTAGTTTAATCGATTGCAATATTTGAACCGAACAGACAAATAGAAACAGACATTAAAAAGTTAATAAAAGCATGTTAAAATAGCTTCTTTTTAAAAGACAAAATATCATTTGGTTAACTTAAGTACCTTAGATGTCTTTTACAACCTTATATGAGTTGAAATAATAAACGAACAAAATAGATCATATTAGGCTGTTACATAAAATCTAAAGTCAAGTAGTTAATAAAATTGATAAAAAAAGAAAGAAAGAAAGAAATTCTTTCATTGATGAAACAGGTATTTTGCAACTCGCCAATAGTCCATACACGATGAATGAATGCATGCATGCAATTTTAAAATACCCCCACCCCTATTTTTTTCCCCCGCCTCAGAACTGAGTCCTCATAAAGAAAACCAAACTAATATCTATTTCAGCAATAAAAATTTATTGTCGGCAGCATTCTACAATAGAGTAAACGAAAGCGCAGGTTACATTTGAAAAATAAATCCAACTTCCAAAAGAAAAAAAACATAACTCGTCAAGCTCTGAATAGTCAAATCGGTTTAGTTAATCTTTCGGTGGCAACGTGAGTTGATTTTCTTTTTTTATTTTACTTTACTTTACTTTCTGCAAAAAATTGACTGCATAACATGTTTTTTTATTATTATTATTTTTAAAGTGCAAACCACAAGTACATTTCATACTTCAAAAAATTTCAATTATTGGTTTGAATTAAAAAAAAAACATTTTGGTTTTGTGTCTGAGGACGATATTAAACTGATTTTAATTTCAGCCATAAAATGAAATTTTTATCAGTAATCAGCATCGAACCTCAAGAGTCGCATCAATATATTATCACAAATCCACATCATAAAATAGTTTTAGACTGATGTTAAACATGACTCTTGTAATGTTATGTGAATTGGTTGCGTTCTTTATAAACTTATTTTCGACTATATACAAATAAATACTAATCCAAGAAAACTGAATAATAAATATTCTGAATAATATATATATAACTAATAAAAAAGTACGCAAAAGTTTGATGTTTTTCGACGATAACTCCTGAAAATATTGAGGCGCAAATATGAATTTTACACCAAGTTAAACTCAAAAGGTTTTCTTTTTAAAGATACACCATTTAATAATCGTGCAAATTTTTGTTTCATACTTTTTAGAAGCTATGATGTCATGGGATACGAATTCTTTTAGAATGATTCACATACATAATGAATAGAAAGGTGTTACCCTAATAAGTTTTCGACAAGAATAAATTTGTTAGTGCATCTTGTACAAGATAAAAATAAAGAAATCATGTGTGTACGTTTCACAACATATTAATTACGAACATTCTTACAAGTATGCCAATAACTATGATGTGTACATAATGAATAACAGCAAACAGAATATAAAATATAGATCAACTTCCAAATAGAACAAGAATGAAGTTAGGATATACTTATATTCTAATTGAAAAATTAATAAAGCTAAAAATAAAATTTTGTCTTACTAACTTTAAAAGAATAAAGTTTCTAAACTTTATTTAACTTTATTAGAAGCAACTTTTTATTGCACAATTAATGTCTTTAGCATCATACTTCTTGCTCAATAAACAAGACAATTAGATTGGTTAGTTTTAAAGTATTCATTGCTCACCTTAAATAATTTTTGATTAATTTCGCTTTTGAAGCTGACATTGCTTATGGTAATTATGAGGAATATTCAAAGCATTATAACTAAATTCTGGCAGACTATCTTCCAGGTTGTATTTTGCAATAAATTGCAATATTCCCAAACGGGTCTACATTAATTTACTTATTTTCATTGCCATAAAAGCCGTACTCAAACTCGTTCGAGTTTGAAGTTCTGTTTGTCAATTTCGGCATATTACATTCAGCGACATCTGAATCTATTAGTATAATCGTCGTTAGATAAGCAAACTTTTCCGTCAAATTCCTTAGCTGATGAAATCTCACAAGAATTTCTACAACTATTCTGTCTTACGTAGAAAACAGCTTCCATCTTATTTTCATAGGATGAGTTGGTATCGCTACTTCCATCTTCAAAATTTTGCCTTCTCACTTTGCGCCCCTGAGACAAAGACACATGCATACATCTTTTGCTTAAATTCGCATCGTCTATAAATTCTTCTTTGTTTCCCTATCCGTCCGCTTACTTTACTACCTGAATGCCGAGGCCCTTTATATATGTATATAATTTTGTGATCGTTCATAAGTTCCAGGGACATAAGAAACAAAGAAAGGAAAATGATTGTATCGTAACTAATGAAGTTCCTGCGTCTATTGTTTTAAGCTTTCACCCGTCTCTGTCAGTTTTCCCAGTTTGTAATGACTTTGTTTAATTGTGTCATCGCCTCTTGCCTCCACCTCATAATCTGAACCCCTTTTTTGCACTTTTGTATGTTCTGTTATCAGAACTTCCCAACTATGAGTGGACATGGGAGGGGGGATATCAACCTTCTAGTTTACAGTAAAAAATTTCCTGGACTTGACTCACCTGAGGCAGAATATAAACAAACCAGGTTGAAACAAATGGTTTGAGCAAGGTACGAATTCAAGTTTGAGATTAGATCCCTTTTATTCTTTGCCGACTTCTGAATGCACTCCAGACATAAAAGCAATATTATCATATGCTTGACCTCTATAGTACATTATACCAAGCATGTTCAGATTAAAAAATATTATTATTATTTATTGTGAAACTTTGCCTCCCTTAAAAAGTGCCACCCAAAGACAGCTACACTATGCCACTGGTCTCCCAGAAATTTTTTCCCATATATAAGAAATTTTTTCCCATATATAATAAAAACTGTCCCACCTATATGAAATTGTGAAGCTTAGACAAAGTTGTAAATGCAATAAATGTTCATATCCAATTTTCAGAGTTAGTTTAGTGTTTCGTAGAGGATTAAAAAAACTTAATATGCAATTTAGGATTTTTAATCGATTAAATCAAAATTTGATACAAAGCTAACATTTCAGTAGCAAGATAATATAAAATTTCATTTATCTAAGTCTTTTATTTTTGAATTATCACGTTTACATGCATACAGGGGTGTTTGTGGGACCCCAAAAAATCCCCTGAAACTTTTACGGACTTACTACCGGCATTTTGGAGTTTCGAGAAGGAGGGGGGGGATGAAAAATTACAATTATGAAGTATTGAATGACCTAATTATAAAAGTTCAATGAATTACTTTTTTTGCAAAATTAATAACCATAAATTTTCAAACATATAAACTACTACATTTTATGCAAATATTTTAAATTACCTGAATTAATTCTTTTAAAAAAAATTATCTAATTTCTGCTGCTTTTTTTTTATTTTCTGATGTTTGTGGGCTTGTCTTTCTTTTGTGGTGAACTTCATAATTGCAGGAAGGTTGACTTTTATTTTCCTCATTTACAGTTGAAGAAATTTCCTCGAGAACTGCACATGCAGAGGTAGAAGCAGTTTGCTTTTCTGCTAATGTAAAAGGTTTTTCAGAGACTTTTATAGGCGACTCATCTGAAATACATGTTTTTAAGTCCTCTTGATATGTTTTCCAACTTCTGTTCATATTCAGTAAGAGATCTTTGTGAATTGGATCAGTCATTGGATTTTTTGAGCCATATTTTTCACATGAGGTTTCTTTAGAAGCCATTAAATCATATTTAATAGTCTGCACTGCATCTAGGGAATCAATCTTAAGAGAGGTTCTATAGTCAGTGACAAGTGTATCCATTAAGTTGAATGCACTTTCCACTAATGGGCCATGGAAGCAGCTAAGGCAGGCTTTGACCAATTTAGCCAATGTAGGATACTTATAATCATTTGTGAAATCATCTTTTAAATTAAAAACTTTAGACCAATATTTATCAATTGTACACTTGACTTGATTTCCACTTTCATCAGATGTGTAGAGCATTTCTTTGGTGATATCAATATCACTCTGGTATAACCTTATTTCAGCTTCTACTTTTGACTTTTCATTATCACTAAAAATATGGGACATAAAAGATGATAATTTTTCAAAAGCTAATATTGTACTGGTTTTACCTCTTAGCTCTGGATCTAATGCTGTAAAACTAATTAGATATGAATTTTTAAGGGGTAATTTCTGTTTCATATGCTGAAATTTCTAAATGAAATTCTCTTGCGTACATAAATAAAAAAATATTTCAATAAGCGAAACGAAAAATTTGCACGTGCATCAATAAATGAAACGAAAATTTTACACAGCGGAGAAAAAAAAGTTGCGAAGCGATCAATGACAAATAGCTAATACGGCGAAAAATCCCCCTTCTCTACTTATTGGCGCCACGCCAGTAGAGATAAGACCTTTGAACCCAGAGTCACGTTATCGCACATCTGGTCGAACGAAGTCTCCCCCTTTTTTTTCTGCCGCGCCTACTTGCCGAAAAGAATCCAGAAGAGAATGTCCGAGAACCGGGGGAATGAGTCATAACTCGCAATAAGGAAAGAACAAAAAAGAAGTTTTTTCCCCCTTTTCACGCATTATCACTGCCTTTGGAGAAAGAAAGGAAAAGTTTTCACCACACACACTGACCTTGCGTTTTCTGCTTTCAAAGCAAACAAAATTACCCAGATCAAAATAAATAATTCATTATTATTCCTACTTCCTTTTGAACGACGATCCCCGGAAATTCCGGGGATCGAAGTTCAAAATCCCCGGAATTCCGGGGTTTCCCCGGAGCACAAACACCCCTGTGCATAACGACGTACAGGCAGACAGACGGTCAACCTATTAACGAATTAAGTTCACCATATGATTCAAATTTTAGACACTAAAATTGTGGACCAAATTTCATTTATCCAAGTTGTTACGCTTTTGAGCTATTGCTTTTATATGCATGCAAAATACGTACCGATTGGAGGTTAACCAGCCTATTTGATTTAAAATGTCATGTAGATTTACAATTTAGATGCTAAAACAGTGTAGCAAATTTTATCTGTCTCGCGATTTACGTTTCATAATTATCGGGTTTATCTGGGCATCCAAATAAAAAAATTTCATCCAAATGAACTTCATTCAAAATTTTATAGAAATAAATAAATTTGGCGCAAACAACGCATACCAAATTTTATCTGTCTAGTTTAAAGTGTTCTGTAGTTGTCGTGTTCACCGATAACAACAGACAGACAAAAATTCGTTTTTCAAACATATAGAAGTAGGAAACGAGGAGATTCATCAAAATCTCGAGTTCGATTTTCTTGATGATTATAATACCTTATACCGAACATTCTTTTCCTCTTTACTCTGACAAATCAAAAATCGAACCGACTTTAAAACAAATCAGTCGATTAAAAAAAAAAGATTCTCAAATAACATTTTTCTCTCGGTTCATAACAAAGAACAGAGAATTTCCGGACCTTTAATAAAAAATTTAGATTATTCACCAGTCAGAAAGGTATCTTGCATTCGCTTCCAAACCAACCACAAATATTTAGAAACCAGACAATATTTGGTTTACGCGAAGAAAATTATACCTTGGCAGGTAGAAAGCAGTGAAGGTGAAAAGAGCACATGAAATTCGTGTCTTGCACCAAACGCACCGCAAAAGGAGGGGAACATGGAAGAATTGGACGAAAAAAGGGGAGGAGAAAAAATCAAAAGGAAAAAAAAAAGTTAACTATTTTTTCTAAGAATTGGCCCATCGCCTGGGGGTTAAAAGGACCACATATGTAGCCGGGTTGTTTATCGACTGGCTGGTATTTCGAAGAAAAGGGATGTGAAGAAAATGCGCTCACAAAGTGTCACAGACTGTTTTAAAATAATGACTTTATTTTTATTTATTTATTTATTTTTCTTCATTTAGTTTGGAATAACATGTAGCAATTCAAAATTTAAAAAAAAAAAAAAAATCTACAAGAGAAGATTGATCATATTTTCTTGGAAAAGAAAATCACTAAAGATTTGTACAGATAATTTTTCAGAAACAAAAATAGAACAGGGAATTTTATACGATTCAACATGAAAAATGATAGTTAAAGTAAAAAGTTATTTTACTGTAAGATTTTATCAACAATTCTGAAGCAGAAAAAAAATGTGGACGAAATGCTTTGCTTTTTAATTATCTACCAATCAAGACGCAATTTGTTTAAATTTCAAGTTTTTAAGCATTTTTGTGATTTTCTAATCGTTAAAAATAAGTTTGTTTTGCCCCATTCGTATTTGAAACAGAATGGCTAATATTCTTACTAATATGTATTAGAAAAAAATTAAAAAGAATCAATTTTATTACTAAGAAGACAATAAAAACATGATACTAACAAAAAGGAAAAAAAATTATTAAAAAGAATCATAGCCATCGAGTTTCTAGAGAATGAAATGCACGAAATCGGCTGATTGGCGCCAAAAATAAATTTACAATATAAAAAGAATAAAAGCTCACGATTATAAATCTATCGCAAAAAAAATGGAATAAAAAAGATAAAAAAGAAATGAACACATTTAGTAATAATACTATACACATTGCTTCCAGTCAATTCACTAATTTTAGTAGTGGGATTTTTTCCTCTTCAAAAAAAAAAAAAAAACTAATGGAGTAAAGTAAATAAAAATACAAAATCAGATGTTAAAATTAACAAATAAAAAAATTTCTCATCCATTCATAAAACAGTAACTGCTATGAATTGTGAGAAAATTCGTTTTCGTTTTTCGCTGAGTAGAAACTTCGCCGAAAACAATCAATGGCAAGCTCGAGGTCAGACAGAAAAGTGCACATTTCCTGCATTTTCAATACACTTGTCATACACTTCCTGTTGGTGCAAGTTCGCGATTAGATTTATATCAATTTCTTATGAGATTCAACTGAATTTTAAATAACCTGTCAGCAAAGTGAACTAAACATGGCGCAAATTCAAGGCTCAAAAGAAACTTTATAAGGGATTCGTTATTCGAAATTTTAAAAATATTTGCAGTTCCGAGATATCAATTTTTTTTCTAATTAAAAAGAAGAAAAAAAACAATAAATGTAGACAAAACTTTCTAAAACTAGAAATTTTCAATTCTCAACTTCTTTACTGAATTACTCTCCCCGTCATATATCCTAGATTCTCAATAGGATTCAAAGACTTAACTCTTTTAATCAGAAATGAATTTTTACTGCATGGAATTAAGAATGTAAAAAAATAAACTACCATAAAAAATAATATTCGGGGCGATGGAATCATTGTTTAAAAGGATAATTAACAAAAAGATAATCAAAACAAATTTATATTTTGGAAAATCAACAATCAAAATATTAAAAGTTAAATCACAAAAATCATCGAATACTTTAATAACGATGTTAAAAGTGTAAATATAATAATATTTTGGTAATTTTAATGCTTAGTTGAATATCAGTTAATATCTATAATAGCTTTCAAACATCTAAAACATACTTTTTCTTTTAATTTCTGCATGAATTTTCCTTTATTCTCGGGCAAGAATCGTTTTTAGTTCACTTTTTGTTTTTATGCTGAATTTTCCAGCATTTAAGCTCCAGTTTTCTCCAAATACATTTAAGTGGATTTAGATCTAGTGATTGACGTAGTTGTGTTAAAACTTTCACTCAGTTACAATGAAACTAGAAGCGAACGTTGGTACCGTCTACTAAAGATGGTTATCTTAATGAAATAAAGATATTTCGACACTTAAATTTTGAAGTGATGATATTAATTCTTCACTTTTTTTAATATTTGAATAAAGTCAATGGTTTATTATACCTTCAATTAACATCGCATTACAAAATCATTGCTCCAACAAAATTCTTAGCATTAAGTTCCTCCTTTTTTGATTCGCTACACCATTAAATTCCATCGCAAATGAAAAAAAAAATGTCAAATTCATTATCATATGCATGTAAATAAGACCTTACTCAAATCAGATATTTATTTGATTTTGCAAATAAAATTCTGGTCTTGGCAATCACAAAATTTTTCTTCTGCCGCATTTAACATTTAAAAATATCTCCATGTATTCCAATTGAACCGTACTTGTATAGTTTCCGGGGTAATTGTAATAAAAAAAAAAAGTTTACTAAATTCTGTAAAAAATTTTATAGTACTCAAATATGGGTTCTTCGTAACTTTTATCAGAATAAGACTCTGATCTTATTGGCTTTGCCAGACGATCACTTCTTGTTTCCGATTTGGTTTTTCGTATTTTGTTATACAGTAAATATTCGAGTGGAATACATTTAGTAATATTTCTAATTGATTCATCACTTTAGGTTCCAAAAATATTCATTTTTCGAACTTTATTTATTGTTTTCTAAAGTTAACAATCATCTTTAGAGAAATAGAATATTTTTTGTAAAATAAATTAGAAAAGAAAAAAGACAAACGATATTTAAAATGATAAAACTGGAGAAATAATTTTTAAAAATAGGCGATAATTTTTATTATTATTATTTTGACGAATTTATTCAAAAATGTATGAACATCTGCTCATTTTTGCAATTCTTTTTCCATGTCCGTTCCATTTTTAGAAAAATATTATTCCATATTTACAGTGGCTCCCAAAAGTGTTCGTACACCAACAAGAATCAATTAAAAACCTCATTATTTACCATTATATATTCTTATTTTTACATGAAAATTTTTTCATAGCATATTTTTACAGTTCTTAATAAAGCAGTGAAGAATAAATTTTAATTACAATGCAAATTATTTTTTAAAAAATGACAATAAATATAATTGCACAAAAATAGGACACAAAAGTGATCATACACTTTAAAGAAACATCACTAAATATGAAATTTTCTAAATTTTTATAAATGTTTAGTATTTAGTAGGATATCCTTTATTCTTTATAACAGCTTTTAAACGTTTGGGCATAGATTTAACTAAACGGTCGGTTACTTCTGCACCGATCTTGTTCCATTCTTCGATCATTACTGCTTTCAGTTGAATTTTCGATTTAATGTCGTGACTTCTTATTCGCACCTCTAATTCTTTCCAAATATGTTCTATAGGGTTTAAATCCGGTGATTGAGCTGGTGTTTTAAGGGTTTCAGGGCAATGATAGAGGCAAAAAAGACGAACATTCATGGTCGTGTGCTTAGGATCGTTGTCTTGGTAATACACAAAGTTTAAAATGCCCAATTTTTGTGCTGCCACTTTTACTACTCCAGCCGCTGACATACACCCCCAAACCATGACACCTCCACCGCCATGTTTTACTGTTCCAACTAAATTCTTGGGATTAAGTTCTTCGTTTTTTTTTTTTTTTTTTTTTTTTTTCTCCATACAATGATTCTCCCATCCGACCCAAAGATGTTAAACTTACTTTCATCTGCAAATAAGACACGATTCCAATAGCTCTCTGGCTGGTTTATCATAGATTTGGTAAATTTAAGCCTAGCAATTCTGTTCTTCTGACTTACAAAGAATTTTCTTCGTGCAGAGCGGCCATGTAACCAGCATTCCGAAGAATTCTACGAATAGTTTCACAGGAAATAGAAGTTCCATTTGATTCATTATATTGTGAAGTAAACTTTATTACACTCAGACGAGGATTTTTTAGAAATTTACTCACAATATTTCTTTGACTTCTAGCTGACAGAATTTGAGGGCGACCATTACAAGGCTTGTTTGCAATCCTTTTTCCCTCTCTAACGTTTTATTATGCTTTGCACCGTTGAATGAGGTAGATTAGTTATAGTTGCAATGCCTCTAATTGATTTTCCAGCTTTAAAATGAAATATAATTAATTTTCGTACGTTTAAACTCGTTTCTTTACGAATGCGCGTCATATCTAAGAATAAAGTAAATAGAATAAATAATTGTGATATTAAATACTGAAATCAAACGATTTTAGTGTATTTTTCAATTAGAAGAAAAATAAGCCGCAAAAGATATTTTTATGATGAATTTAAATAAATAATGTTTGGATGTACGAAGACTTTTGTGTTCTAATTTTGTGACATTTTTTATTTATTTATTTCTTAGAACAATACTACTTGATTTTTTATAAAAATATTTGTTCAGTTTTATTAAGAACTATTTAAAGATGCTAATTAAAAAAAACCAACTAATAAAATGCTTTATTAAGAAGTATAGAACACAATTCCTGCAAATTTCTTTAGTGTACGAACACTTTTGGGAGCCACTGTATATGAGAAAAATGCGATAGGTTTTTATTTAGAATGAATTTAAAATGATATGAAAAATTACTGAACATATTTTTTCTTGCAATATTGCTGCAGGGATCCATTCCCTCTCCTATAAATTTTTAAACCGTCAGGTCACTTTTGACAGTTTTTTTTTTTTTTTTTTTGTAATTAGCAAAAATCTACAGGGTTTTTTTTATCAACTATAAATTTCTGAATCATTCCATCACTTTTGGAAACCACTATATATAATTAACTAGAATATATTGATTAGCTATTTCTATGAAAGAAAAATGTCACTTAGTAGAAGAATAAGCAGTATATTGTTTCTTTTAATTTTCATCATGTTCAAACTGGTTCTATATGGCATATGTTTTATATGATACCGCATGTTCGTAAATGATATTAATATTCATATAAAACAAGAAAATGTTGACATTTAAAATAAAAACTGTGTTACAAAATTCTTTGCAAGTATTTTCTTTACCCGTTTGGTGTTTTCTTAAATATCTTATTTCCATTCATTTAAGCATATAAAATATCGCAAACATCCAATAATTCGAACTTGTGATTTTAACGAAGACCCTGACTCCGGAAAACTCACTTATTGGAATTAATTCCATCTTTCGACACGATAATTCAAAAACACTTTAAAATAGATGGATAAAATTTGGTATATGGACTTAACGCAAAATTTTTAGATTTCTATAAAATTTTGAACGACAAATAATCAGAGTAACTCTGTCTGGCTGTCCGAGTACAAGTTAAAATAACTACAAAACGAAAAGAGCTAGATGGATAAAATTTGGTACACAGACGTCTAAGCATCTAAATTTAGATATCTACCAAATTTGGAATTAAACACGTCAAGTGGATTGACTTTCTATCAGTCTGTACTTTCATATTTGATACGTTATTTTGCAAATACAATTGTAGTTCTATGTCAAATTTTGATTTTAAACGATCGAAAAAAACTAGTCGAAAATACATATTCGATTTTCTGTTACTTGTGTCAACGATGAATCCCAATGATCGCACACTAGATTCACACCAAAGATTGATCTTTCGTAATTATTGTTTGCCAATAGTATATAGTTAGTTTCCTTTACTATATTACAAAGTACATATGTGTGAAAATAAAAATATAAGCATTCGTGGCATTCATTCCTGATCCATAATTTTAGGCGGGAATGACAAGTGGACAGCACGTTTATCAGATAATATGCAAGAAAGTTTCGTGGAGACCATTTTCTCCAATTATTAGTGAAAAACATAACAAGAATAAATGACACTTTTATCAAAATATCTTTTAATCTTCTTGTCATATTTGTGGTTTAAAAAATGAAATAAATGCACCAGTTTTTTTACGTTCGCATGCAGGAAAATGTATGCAGGATTCGAAATGCAGGAAAATTTAATGATTATCTTTCGTTAAAAACTAAGCAAATGTTAGAACTTGGGGGGGGGGGGATAAAGCGACAAAGCTTTTTTTTTTTGCCTCCCCACCTTCCAAAACTTTTCTTGCATCTTTCCGACGAATAAAAGCAAGCATTCCATATAACTACAAATGTTTTCAGATTTTCAAAAAATATGTTAAATATAATATAAATTTTAACAACAAAATTTTGTCCTAAATCAGTCAAAAGGAAGATTGGTTGCTAATCTATCTATTAGTATGCATGAGAGCAAGATACTCAAAGTAGCTACCTAGGAAATCGGAATTCGTCAATGGTCCTCACACCAAAATTGTTGATCTGTATGAAAATTTTAACAAAATCCGTCAACAAAAAGTAAATTCGTACAGTAAATTCCAGATTATCCGCAAACTGAGTGATGTGGCAATAGCGGATAATCCACAGAATAACTAAACCTAAAAGAACACAATAATGCTTTTGAATAATTTTAATGCACAGTAGAAAGGCAAACAATTCTGATTTAATTACTAGTAAATTTCTGTCCCTACGTTTGATTAATGGTTGACATATTAACAAAAAAAAAAAAAAAAAAAGAAACGATGAATTAACTGTTTTTGTATTAAAAGACATTTTTTTAACTTTGCAAAGTAAAATCTCACAAAAAAAAAAAAAAAAAAAGGAAGAATGCGAAAAATTTACAAAACGGATAATCTAGAATTTACTATATATTCATTTTTTTTTTTTAATTATACGGAGGCGACAATAAATGTAGCCTATTTACGAATGCACAGCTCTTTTTGGCATGATACAAATAATTTTTCTAAAAGGAAATATACGAGAAAGTTATACGAAGATTAAATGTTAAAAGGAAGGCATTTACCAATTTTTTTAATGTTATGAGACTTAATCACTTTGCTGAGTTTCAATGAATGAACGAGCTAAAACCTAAATATATTGTACAGAGGACACTATTTTATTACAAAAATTAGATTTGAAGAAATATATTGAACAAAATATTAGTGATTGCAACAACTGAATATGAAGTCAGGAAATAGTGTGCACTAATCAATGCATCACCAGTTCGGTCGCCGAAAATATTGTTTATATTTAATTTCAGATAAATCGGATATAACTTCGTGGTTCCGCCAAATTGTCTGATACCCAATCCATGTTCCTCTCATTGTTTTACTTAAGCTCTGTTTATTATGTACATGCACCTTTCTAATGGAAACAGCCCATAAAATCATATCACTATTAAAAATGTAAGCGGTTCACCTTCCTTCTAAATTGCGTGGTATTGTAATTTCCTTTCTTTCTTTGTTTTGTAAACTACATAGATATTAAACAGAATAATCTTCCTTAGATTTTAACAATGGAGGATTAAATATGTGATGAAGCATGAAAACCGTTTGAATTTCAGAGCAACAATATGCTCTATTTTTAAAACTCAGGTAAAAAAATATTTTTAAAAAGTGTCAAAATGTCAGAAAATTCGAACTATTAAATTGGTATCAATAAAAAAATATTTTTTTAAATTTTAAAATGGTGTAAAATTTATATTTGTGCAATAATATTTTCGGAAATTGCCGCGATGAAACGTCAAAATTCAGCTGAATTTTTAATTAATTGAAGTTTCAAAAAAAAATCGTTCCAAGACATACATTTCCATTTTCCAATACATATGTGTACCAAATTCGGTAGCTGCAAATCAGACAACATGGCTGTAATTCGGTAGCTGAATATGTACAGGACCAACACAAAATACACACACATTCATCCTTATTATTAGTAGAGATATACATACATGTTGTCGAGTTTTCATATATAAATTTGAAAATAGTGCAAAATCATACATTTCTCTTTAAGATGCATTTGAAATTCGTTAAGTCAATTTTATAGAAGGTACATTCAAGCTAAATTTCTAAATTATTTCACGAAATATTAATTTAAACGAAAATAATATGATTCTTAATTGATATAGGAATCACTGGATACTTGTTTGAATGCTTAAGTTAAATTTTATATTGCAAAATTTTATATGGATTATTCATATTTAAAATTTATTAAATAAGCCTGTCAATATCCCATTAGATTCTTCTTTCTTTGTCATCCTATATACACATAGCTATATGAAAAGCACTACATATCAATTAGAAAGAGGAATAGGAAGAATCAGTCCAGTGAAATGTGATCAAACTCCATCCTTGGATAGCAAACTTTCTACAATTTTCAGCCAAATTCAGACATTTTTTAAGTATACTTGAGTCTGAGATCAAATAATTTATTTAGTTCTAATGCTCTTAAAAACTGAAAAATAGTAATTCAGAAAATGAGAGTTCTATGGCACACAAAAAATATTCATTCTTAATTAGTCCATCTACAATATCTTCATTTTAAAATGTAAAACTTTATTGTATCATATTCTTATATAAACACAAACAGATAAAATAAAAACATTTTATACTTCTGTGAAGATAAAGGACTTGACAACTGTTACAAGATTCTTAGCCCAAAATCATATAAGGCATCAATGTAAAACTTAGAATTGCACATCAGAAGAAAAAGTAGCTCAAAGATTTTGCAAGAAAAGGAGCATCAGTTTGTTTCTGCTTTTGAAATTTCATTTGCAAAACTCTGTTAAATGACTAATTTCACTATAAATGGTAAAACTGCAAAATGGAGAAATAAAAAGCCACAGTTCTATAAACGATTCCTAAACAGAAATTTAAAAAATGTACTAGGGAACTATGCAATAAAAGCTTTAAAATTGCAGAAAAAATGCAGGGCAAGTTTGGAAAAATGTCAGATTAAAATTTCTGTCTTCCAGAGTTATAACATTAAAACTTTTAAAGCCCAACAACTCTACTTAAATTTCAGATTACAGTAGCAAATGTCTTAACTATATAACATGCTGTAAGCTTCAACACTTTGCAATTATTGCTGTGCATTTACATAATCTGAAATATATTATATACAAAAAGCAAGCAAAGATTCAGTATTGAAAGGACCTGATTAATTTTCCTTATATAAGAATATATTACTGTAAACTTAGAGGAAAGAATACTTTGAGATATTTTATTTTTTTGAAATTCAACCCCTGTTCCTTGTACCTAAGAAGTTAATTCCTTTCTAAAATTTTAGTTCATTGCAAAATAATAATCATTCTTTTACTATTTTTCTCAGCAGATACAGCCTGCTTTACATACAGTAAAAATTATATAGCATTATTAATCTCTCAAGGTTAAAAATGACTACACTCCTGAATATCTTGACCTGAATGCCACAAACTGCTGGAATTACAATAATAATTATACATTACCTGCAGAATTATTTAACTAAAGCATGAATATCTTACCCTACTAGTTTCAGTTCACTACAAATGATAAACAATATTAAAATTTACTAAGAAAGTAATATATGTTTCATTTATGTATTTATACTCAATTTAAAAAAAATACCTGGTTACCTATACCAAATTTTAATGTTATGAAGATGATTTTATCAAATATTGTATTATTTATAAATCATATCAATGACACATTTTATTGAGACGTTTCAATGATGCATTACAGATAAAAGAAAAAAAAATTAAATTTATTTAAGCTCATGATCAAAATTTATTTTGGTTATGAGCTTTGTTTTTATCCTAAATAAATACAACAATATTAATTACCATTTGTCTTTTCTCATTTTATTATCTGAATTTAAAAGTCTGTTAAGATCATTATAGCTTAATCAATTTTGATATTAAAATAAATTCAAATATTAAGTTATCAAGAAAAGCTAATCAACTTAAAGTAAGCATTACATCTTTAATTTGATTTAAATTCTGCTAATAAAGAATTTAAAAGGCTTGATGTTCAATAATAAGCTCTACAACACAAGCAACTTCAAACAAAACAATTCATTACAATGAAATGCAATAAATGTAACAGCTTTTAAAATATCTCTTTTGACATGAAATAAATTTTAATTTAAGATCACTAAATATAGTTTTTACAATTAATAATTATTTCTCTATAGCTTGTGATAGTAATATGCAAGGTATCTATTCTAAATCTAAACCAATTCTAATTTCTAAACTGTTTGAGATAGACATATAACTCCAAATGGGAAAAAAAAAAAAAAAAATCCTTTTAAATGGTGTAAAATGCTGTTTATTGACTGAATTTTATGCTGTTTCAGTCAATAAATGCCCTGAAAAATTATGAAATCTATATATTTATATAATTTCCTGTTCATAATTAGTCATATTTAGTAAATATTTTTGATGCAGTAAAAGAATTTCCCATTGTTCTGTAACAAATCCTGACCAAGTCATAAAACTTAAATACTACCATTTTAAATAATTTCAATGGTTGCCTGAAAGAAAATTATCCAATTAACAGATTCCATTCCCTTCAGCTGACCAATGATGAACCCAGGAGTTTTCAACTATCTTTGACAAGCTCCCATTATTATCAGAGAAGAGAGATTCTACCATACCTCTTTTCCTATATTTCTTTCAAGTAAATTAATTTTTTATCACTAAACATTTTTAAAAATAACAGTGGTCATTGAATAACAATTTATTTTTAAATGCAAGATTTTCATAAAATATTGTGATGTAAATGGAATTATAGCAGTTATTTTTAACAGTATTATGTAACTGTTTTAATAAAATTATTATTTTGAAAAAAATAAATTTAGAATTCTAATCATTATTTTACAATAATAATGAAATCTAATTATGTATTCTCAGCTACAATCCACATTTTACTTTTTTTTTATTCTTTAACATATCTAGCCTATTTTATTTTAATAGAAGTTACACAATGAATAACACTGAATAAAAAGAAACAAACTTGCATGAGCAATCTGTACAGTGACATTATTAAACAAATCCGTAAAACCATAATCCGTTAAAACAGTAAGGAACGAATCAAAATTATATTGATTGAACAGAAATATTGTAAAATGAGCACATATAAATAAAAATTAAGAAAAAAATTACTAACACAAATTAATTTACCTATATATATATATATATATATATATAAGAAAGCTAAAGAATCTGTAGCTAAGGCATACTCACTAAATTTTATTAATCTTTATTTTATATAAAGGCCTCATAACCCCCAAATATGCCATTAATAGTCATGTATCTTCCATGTCCTGTTTTGACAGGAAATTTACAAATACTACTTCACTGTACATTTTCTAAATCATGACAGTCCTTGGATTTCAATCATTAAATTCATTTCAATAACTTTTTATTTCGTAGCTTATAATGTATAGATATATTAGTTGCTTGTCCTCTTTAAGTCCTTCATTCCAGAAATATATTGCAAAATAAAACCTAAATACAATCTTTATTCTGAACTAGTTTATTGATTTTGCCACTTTGTGTACTTAGTTAACCATATGTACTTGCACAATAATATTCTATATTTATTGTGCAAGTACAGTTTCAATAGTACTTTCATTAGGTATGATAAAATGGAATTCATCAAAGTTGATTGACATTAATAAATTAATGTTATTAATTTCATGGGAAAACAGTTGGTTGCCAAGGATGGTTAGGAATATCGTTTAGAAGATCCATTTTTTCCCAATAATTTCCATAAAATAAATAGTTATCAACAAATCCTAAATAAGAGTACTTCACTGATCATCTACCATTTCTTAGCAACTCTAAACTCAGAAAGTTCTATATCAGAATAAATATTTATGAAGTGCTCATAAATAAATAGATATTATATTTATAGATATAATGAAATTCTGATCTACAAATATTAATAAGAAATATTAGTATAAGAAATATCAGTGTATTCTTGGCTATTCCAAGTCAAAGATACAGCTGAAACTAAAAATTATTTAAACATATGATGTTACCTAATATTGCTGATGATAAACTGGTCATTGATATGCAGACTGCCAATGATGATATTATACATTATTTGTAGAGAATAATGTTTTGAAATTCTGTTAGAAATTTAACCAGCAGCAAAGCAAAGATGCAAGACACTAAAGTTATAACAATCTTGATAAATATCTTTGAAACCCCAATAAACTAATATGATAACACTTAGAGAAGAATTAGAATATTTTAAATAAAAACATGATAATGTTTTTAAGTTCTTAATTTCCTTTGTATGCCACAATCATTGTTAATCATAGTCTTCAAACAGTCACCTTTTAATACAATACCTCCAAAAAAGATGTTTAGAATATCTCTAAATCAGAACCCATTAGTTTGTCTCCTTCCTCTCTTTATTGTTTGAGATGATGAAATAATAATTAAACTTCTAGTAAATTTGAAGAAAAACTAAATCTCACCAAATGTAGAAGATAAATCTTTCAAGAGACAAACATTATAAAAATAATGCAATAAACAATTAACAAATAAATAATAATCTGGAGACAAAAATATAATAATTTGGGGTTATACCTGAAGATCAAATTTCATTTAAGAATCTGGCTTTAAAACAAGAAATATTGATATTTGATAATGCTAACACTGGAAGCCACAGTATTAATAATTCATTGTTGTTGTTGTTTTTTTTGGGGGGGGGTCTCCTCCTCTTGTTTTTCATAAATGACTTTAAACATAAAATTTAAAAAACAGCATTTGATATTCATAAAATTCTTACCTTAATATTATAGAGGAGGAAGGGGCATATACCTCTTGCTTATCACATGTTATTGCTACTAATTGGTAATATCCAAAATGTAAAACAATTAACATTAAGGTACAAAGAAATATTGAAGAGAATTCACAAATTTTATGGTGATATTTAAATATTACCTCTAAATAATTTCTAACATTTTTATATTAGAACAATTATTGGCTTTCCATTAAAACTTGGCTTTCATCAAATGTAATTATGAAATTTTGATAAACTCCTATAAATAATTTTGGAATTCAGCTATTACAAAATAAAACTTAACTACTTAATTTTTTTTGCTCTCAGTACTAACAACTTGATGGCAGCTTTTGTTTAAGGAATATGCTGTTCTGATTCAGCTGTAAATCCAAAGAATATTACAAAGCTTCATGGATTCAACATAATTTTTGTTAAATTATGTCACCTAATAATGACTAAATTTCAATTTATAAGTTCAAAAATCTGATAATTCATATGAGGTACAAGCAAATTACTTAAATGATCACAAAAAACTCCATTCCAAATGATTCTGAAAAATCAAACATTATACTCAGCTATACAAATGAAATTTCAATTTGGAAACAAAAAAATTCTTACCTCACAACATTTGGATGCTCAAGAGCAGTCAGCTGTTTCAGTAGAGCTATTTCCCGGATGGTACTAACTGGGACACCATCTTCACCAAGAGGAATGGTCACTTTTTTCAAAGCTACATATTGACCATTGCTTGCAAGATCTCGTGCTTTGTATACAGTACCATAAGCTCCATTTCCAATTACTGTCATATCATCATAATTTCTACTACTGTGTTGGAAAATACTAAAAGAACTTATATTGTTTGGAGCATTGTTTTGTTGTTGATTGTTAGAGTTAGAATTTGAAGTAGTTATTGTAGCATTTGAATTATTAATTGGAGCTCCAGAACAGTTTTGGGCTATTAGATGACTTGGCATACTTAATTTCAGCTTTCAAGACAACTATAAATAAACAGAAAAGAAGTTAAGTATCAATGAAAAAATTTCAACACCAGTCAAATTTAATAAATGAAGATTCCTGACTGAACAAGCACTTTCAATTCTTTATTAAAAAAATATCATCTAACAACTAGATTTCAATTCAATAAATAGGGGAAATTACTTCATTACTGTATTTAAATACAACAATACTTTTAAAGTCATTTTTTTTATTTCTTTAAAACATTTTTTTTTTAAATGTTTAAAATCTGTAAGTTATATTATTAACAGCATAATATTATCGCTCACCACTATAAACTGATTAGTGAAAAACGCAGTAGTAATAACATGCAAATACAGAAAATATCCAAAAATGCAACGAAACGATTTTTTTTTATTTGTAAGACGATGTACAGGTATAGTGAAGATATGTAATAAGATCTCTCTCTGTGTGTCTTCAAAAAAAAGCAAACATATCAGAGTACACATAGTATATCAAAAAAATTACTACAATAAAATTAATTTATGTAAAAGCTTATTGAAACATGACTTTAATATATAAACAATTTAAAAAATGTACAATCAACATGTGCTTGAGTTAATTTTATCTAAGCCATACTTACGTGACTAATCATAAATTAAATTTTTAAAACACATAAACATGATCGAAATGTTCTAATAATTAAATAAATGTTTATAATAATAAAAATAAATCTTTTAAGATATAATTAAAATCATTTCATAATCACTTAGATGGCAGTAGGCATGTTTTTACAAGTATAAACATCATATACATATAATAAAGTATCATTGTTCAGTTATATAGCACTGCCAGAAAAGGTATTAGGCAGCATATAATATTCTTACACAAGTTTATAACAATTAATTTCAAGATTTCAAAATTAATTTTATTTCAGACTTAAACTCCCGCTTCATCAACAAAGAACGTTACACAATAGGAAAAAAAATAAATTATCACCTGCTTTTACTCCAGCTGCCCGCGACTGATTCCAAGCAAGAATACACACATTCTTTCTTATGAATGGATGAAAAAAAGTTCCTCCGCCAAACGTGAACGATAGCGGTGACATCTATTAGCAGAGATTCGAATTTAAACCTGAGTGGGGAAAAAAAGTACTTAACAGGACTAAAAGATAGGGGATAGTATGAGATGAGTAAATGGAATACCAATACTCCTTATATCATTTACCTTCGCTATGCCACTAAATGTCATATTACACAAAAACAATACATTGCAAGCAAGAAATAATTATATTGGTATATTTTGGAGATTAATAATCTTTAAAAACTGTTTTTAAAAATTTAACGTCAAATAAATGAATGGAAATATTTATGTATAACAACATATTCACTTTAAAGATTGTACAATAGATAATGATAAACATAATTTTTTTAAAAAAATTGTTTAAATGAATATTTTTATGATTATTCTTTTTCTAAACATAATTTTGATGCTTGTATTTGTTTCTTTGTTTTTTTGGAAAGAAAAAAAAAAGTGTTCTAAGTAAGTAAGTACACTTGAGTGGAGTAAGGAATTTTTTATAACATGACAGTAAATATTACAAATTTTAGTATAATTAATGATGATGATGCTTCTAACACGAAAAATTTTCTCCTTTTCAACAACGATGAAGGTGGAATGATGTATTTATAAACTAACATGTATTTTGATTTTTTTTAATGTATTCAAAAATATTATTTCTTAGTATGTTTAATTCATCTAATGATAATTGCACATTATTGGATAAATAGGAAACACGATGTTTTAAACTTTTTGTTATCCAGGAAATTAACTATGATTAAACAAGAAACTTATGTTTAATTTAAAATGGAATCAGAAACCCATATTATCTCCGGTAGAAACGTGTAGGATTGTCCATAAATAGGGTTGGAAAACTTCATATGATCCTAGGGAAAGTATCAAATGCAGGAAAAACTCAATCACCACGCCCAATCCACCGTTACCAAACTCTTTTGTTTGAGAGGTGAACATTACATCTGCTATAGATAAGATTTTTAATCCACTTGAAGCCAATGAACTTGTAATATTCATTTCAAAAAATCTGGCTAAAAGCTTTGAAGGTTAAAAAAAAAATTTCGGTACCTTCAGATAGATGGTATGGGCCGATTCAAAGATCCTCGATAAATCTAGGGATGACGAATATTTTAAGAGCGATTATTACGTAACCAATATCAAAAAGTCACAAATACAAGTGATCAATACTTTTCAAAGAGGGGTGTGATTCAAATCCTTGATACGATCTTACTGATGATATTTTGATTACAGGTTTTGGATCACGATAGAAAGTAGACAATCGATACGATATCACTGAAATTTGCCGGAGCGGTGACTTCACTGGAAAGTAACAATCGATACGATCTGTCCAATGGAAGCTCTCGAAAGAAATCTGTGATTGGATTGAAAAGTAAACGGACCGGTTATTGGAATTATCGTATCGTATCATTGAATTGCATATCACTGAAATTTATCGGAGCTGTGATTTCACCGGAAAGTGCGAGACTTCACTGGAAAGTGCGAAGTCACCGCTCCACTTTACGGGAGTAACCGATATTCGTATTTGATGATGCACTATTCCATACAGATCATTTTTAATTGCTCGTGACATGATTGACTTTGATTACATGTATTCTGTTTACTGCTGGCGTCATCTATTGGTAGAATATAGGACTAAAGTAAGCATTTTAAAGAAATGACATATATTTTTAACTCACCTTTTCCAGAAAATGGCTCACTCTATTAAATAAATAGTTTTGAGAAAAAAAATAAAATTTAAGAAGTAAGCTGAAACAGATAAATTAATTCAATCACACGTTACTTAAATTAGTAAATTAAATATTAATTACAATTAATAAATTTTATATTTAATATTAAGTAATAATTTTTAATTAATAATATGATTGAAATAACAGATATTTGGAACGCATATTTAAAAATAACAATAGCAATATTATTTGTTATTCAAAAAATCGTGGATTATGCATCTCTAGACAAATCCGGATAAAATATTAACTATAAACGTTCATGTAACGTGATGCACGGTAATCCGAATGAAATGCCACTTACTGCTTGAATTCTCATAATAATGATATTAACGGTAAACACATTATAAGTGCTTACTGTTAGCATCTACATTATTCTACATTGCGTTTGCACTAGACACAAATTTGCAGCGTGAGTTTAATAGGTATGAAACATAAATAAAAAGATACAAAATATAGCAAAACAGATAAAAAAATACTAAACAGAGCGTGATTTCTATCCCATCATCCATCTCTCCAAGATAAGGATTTGTGCGTTGATGTCTTTTCTAATTCCTTTTTTCCTTTTGTTATATTAGAAAACAACTTAATTTTGAATCTTAAGAAATTAAAAAAATCATCGCAGTTAAGTGTCTTGATAAATTCGAATGCTATGTATCGAACAACAATAATACACGAATAAAAAAAAATTCATTTCATAATGAAACAAAGAAATTTTAATATCCTTATGACCCAAAGAATATTTCATTTTCATATAAATTTTTTTTACGCTAATAATAAATCTGAATGTGCGTGTATGTGTGTTCTACAGACCAGATCCTTTGTTCTACACCTACCAAATTCAGCACATGTATACCTTAGAAACAATTTTTTTTGTTTCGAAATTTTCATTAGAATTTTTATTAATTAAACATTAAGATGAATTTGAGCATTTTCCTGTGAAAACTTCCAAAAATATTATCACAAGAAAATTCTTTTACGCCATTTCAAATTTTTAAAAAATTATCCTTTTTATGATACTGACTTAATAGCCTTGGAAATTTTTACTAAATTCTGAAAATTTTCTTTAAAATATTTTTTGCTTGATATTAAACAATAAAGTACATTGTTATCCTGAAGTTCAAATCATTTTCATTGCTTATCAACCATAGGAACAATTGATTTTTTTTTCATTATTGAAAACTAAAGAACAAGGTTTCTGTTTAATATCTGTGCAATTTAAAAGACGTACAAAAATATAGCTACAAAATCGCTAAATTTAGAAGATAGATGAATCTTTATTCACGTTTTTAATAGTTCCAAGGTGGTAAAGAAAGGTTAATGTACACAATAAACAGAGCATATGTAAGAGACAATTAAAATAACACGGTTTTACTGTTGATAATTGGAAATATCATGGGATGAAAATATATCTACACGATTTAATGAAAATTATATATAACCAATATCCCCAGCAAACCAGCTGGTCACCATAGGCCAGAAAAGGGTTTAAATAAAAAAGAAAGTTAAGTCACTATTGTGACTAAAACTGGGTGAGTAATGACAATCTAAATATTACTATTTTATAAAAACGTGCAATTTCGAACACTCTATGCATCATCTCAAACAAGATAAGCTAGTCCAAGTTTCCTTAAGACTGAATGGTCTAAAATTGTAATATTCAAATCTTTATAATTCTGTCAGATTTGATCGCACAAGATGGAAAGGAGTTTCTTTTTTATTTAAAAGTTGATGTGTCAAGAATATTTCGCAAACCAGAATATCTTAGGGCCAAAAGACTGTAAAATTTAGACTGTATAATTTTTTAAAGTACAGAATGATTCAAATTAAAGCATCCCTGTTTGGGATGGACTGGCGAGAGAGCCAGTCCACATAACGTCTTCATATTTGGAGAACATACATTTCAAGCAATGGGAAATTGATTGGTGCAATAAAAAAAATAGTTCAAAAAGGCCGCCAGGTGAAATGTGGCGCTGCGATAGGTTTTAGGCAATGAATATGAAACATGACACCAACAATAAAGGATGGAATGCGAGGTATCTGTAATAAACACCATTATTGCGTTACTAATGCGCAAATTTCGCTAGCAAGACAAAAATTCGCATATTCGACATTGTGAGCTGCATTGGAGAACAAAATATGCATAATAGGCGAACAAAAGATCCTTCGTAACAGACAAAACGCTGGGCATACAGGTTCTCGAACATTCTTAATAAATGGGTATAAACAATTATGGTCTACAATTATTTTAAATTCAAGTCGATTTCAATTAGTTTCGATCAAACTACACATGAGTATTATGAATGGAGGAAAAAATACCACTTCAAAGAAACAAAATTTTTAAAATTACTATATATTTTCAATTAAAGTGAACAACAAATTATAATTTTTTTTATTTCTTAAGCACTTTATTAAGTGTGTATGAGATTTTATACTACATTAGTTAATCTGTGACAATAATATCAACACAGAAAGAAAATGTATCTAACGCGATAAAAATCAAAATCTAACAAAGAACTCCGAAAATGTGTTGATTTTATTTATTACATATCACTCCTCTGATGAGTAAAATCATCCAAAAGAGGAATTCTCAAATTCCGGAAATGAACACGTGTCCTTGGATCTCTTTTTCTCTTTTTTTAATTATTGCGCTTACGTCCATAAGGATAGAAAAGGTAGACAAACCATTTGATGAAAATTTAAATTTTGATATAAAATCCACAAACAAAATTTCAATTAGCTTGCCCTTTGCGCTTCTGAATTTTTTTCGATTAATGATTTATAAATTTATTTATTTATTTTGGATTCATAACAGTTTGGGGAACATATATTGATGAAAATCTCAAGGTACCAGGATGAAAATATGCCATTGAAATCTGTTAAGATCTTTGAATAAGATTAATTTTACTCTTGAAAAGTCATACATATAAAGTCATTCCCATCTAGAACCCTGTGCAGGATTTTTTTTCCCGATTTTCTTGGACTCTTCCACAATTTGAGAGGTTTTTATGTTAAATTTCATTGTAAAGGAAGTCGGCGTCCTGGTGTACGGGTAGCGCATCTTCCCCGTGATCTGGGCGTCCTGGGTTCGAGTCCCGGTTCGGGCATGGTTATTCTTCATTTGTGTTCTGTGTGTGAACGTGTCCCTCTGTAAAAAGGGGTTGTGCAATTGAATGTGCGAGTTTCATCTTCATATGAGCCAGAAGTCAGACTTCTGCCCTTGGGTGCTCAGGGGTCTTTACCCTCAGGAGCTACTGCACCCTCTTTCCGTGGTACCGCGAACACGACATCATCATCGTTGTACAGGGAAGCAAACTTCCGCATCTAATTCTATTGACAGAATCCGGAATTCGATAATATTCTCCGATTTTGCCATCCGTATCTTGTAATGAATTTCATATATGAATTTAATTGTATTCATGAATTATCGCATTGAACATACAGGAATAGTCTGTTCAACAGACTGTCAGTCAACCACATGGCTCATTTGGTCAAAAATTTGGAACAGATTTAAAAATGTGGTGATAAAACTATTACCAAGTTTCATCTATCTAATTAGTCACATATTTCAGTTGTCATGTTCATATGCATATATACGAGTAAACAGACCTAATAACCTTCGACGGATTTGGTTCAAAGTTTGATTTTAAAAAATTATATAAAGAGGCGCAAAACAAATTTCATTATAACGACCATTGTTTGTTCTATCTGATGCTGTATCTATTTTTCTCCTACAAATATCAAAACATACAAGGGGAAGAATGCGAGAAAAATATCTAAAAAAATTTAAAAATTGTCTACATTAAATTTTAGAAATTCGGCTTCTGAAATGTTATGAGTCATTATCATGGTTACCTGTGTGCCACATTTCATAGTTGTAAATGCGATAGATTTGTTCGGACATTGCACAACAAATATTTCCTTTGATATAAGTATAAATAGAGTAGAGTAAATAATATTCGCTATAGTATTGTTAATAAAGTAGGATATGTATCATATTCCAATAAATAGCTATATGAATAATAATAATAAAAAACCCCGGAATAATATGATTGCGATTATTAAAACTGTGAAATTTGGTAACTTTTTCATTTCAGCTATCTATACTTATAATAAAGCTCAATGTGTGTGTGTGTGTGTTTGTGTTGGCGTTCTACAGGCCAGACCATTCAAAATACAGCTACCAAATTTGGCACGTATATACCTTGGAGGCAGGGAATGTGCACCTGGGGGTTATTTTTTCGAGTTTTAAATGAGAATTTTATTTATTTAAAAAATAAGCGAAATTTTGGCGTGTTTCTGCTATAACTTCCGAAAATATTACCGCAGAAAAAAGATTTTTACATGAAGTTAAAGATCAAAAATTTATCTTTTAAATGATACCAATGTTTTAACCTTAAAATTAAATTTCTATTTTTAATGAATTTTTAAATAAATATTTTAACTATATTTTTCAACAATTTTTTTCGTACAAAATAAAAATAAGATTTAAGCTGCACGAGCACGTTTCACATTCATGGGAGAAAATTAGCTTTTTTCAAAGTGTTGCCATCACATTGATTAAAGCTCCAACTAAAAATAAATTAAATCTTTTTGGAAATGAAATCTGCAAAAATATAATTTCCGGCACGTGTCTGTAGAAAATGAAACAAATATGAAATATTATTTTTTAAAAAAATTCAAGAAAAATTATTTTATGATCTTTTACACTCCCTATATTATTAATCCAATGAATCAGTTTTATTTTTAGGCAAATTTTGTTTAATATGAACAGGATATCCATTCAAATCAGGGCCACACAGCTAATTTGTAAACCTTTATTAAGACACAGATCTGCTAAAATTGTCTAAATGGAAAATGATTATATTTTATGTAACTTATTATATTTCAATAAATGCTCTAATAAATAACGAATTTTTGATTTTACATAAAGCTTCTGCTGTGGAAATCACGAATAGCAAATGTTCTTGAAACACTAATATTTTAAATAAAAAGAGTTAATTTCCAATCAACTAAATCAATCACTTAAACTGACTGATTTATGAAAATTTGAATATCACTATTCAATATAAAAAGGATAATTTTAGATTTTCCATCGATCGTTTCAAAGAAAATACGCCAATCAGCGCACAGGTTTCTCAAGATTAATTGGCCTAAGATTATGAAAATGTTGAGTTTTTCTAAATTTTTAACATTCAAAACTTCATAAATAAGTCTTAGTTGATCGTTGAAAATAGAAACATTCATTCATTTATTTAAAATTTGGTGTGTCCAGAATATTTATCAGAATCTGATACCTTACTGCATTAAATTTAGACTTCATAATTTTTGAAATATATTTATAGGCTGGAACAAAATATTTTTATTGATTTCATTTCAATCCTTTTGAAAGCAAAACTAAAAACTGAATTTTATGCTGAATCTGAGAAATTTTTGTTGAATTATTGTTTGAGATATTACATAAATTATGAAAAATATTTTGTAGTTCACATAAGACTTAAATACCGAGCGATTCTGTTTGCAATACTCATATTCAATAATAATAATAAAAAAATAACAATAAAAATGGTAAATAAAATAAAAAGCTTGGTTTCATTAAAAAATATCTTTATACTAATTACAATTTCAGCATTTCCACTTTAAATTAAAGTTGAAGTTTTATCGGAAATGACAACACATTAGGAAAATATATATATATATAGTAAATTGAACGAAACGATCTAAACAACAGTATAAGTTTGGAATCACTATTAAAATTTGAAGATTAAAAATGTTTTGTTTGAGAATCTATTAAGGGACCAGTTACTTAAAATATTTAATTGAAAATTGTAGCGAGAGGTAATACTGGCGAACCGGCTGGTCGCCAAAGGCGGCTAGTATTAAATAAATGCATGTATAAAGATGGATTCTCAGTTTTACATTGAATAATTTATAGAAAGTACAACAGAGTTTCAATTATGGCATATAAGCAGGGGAAGGCCCATATTGGATAAGAAAAGAAAGGATAAGAAAAAATTTTCTGAAAAAAAATAAATCTTTACTGATATTTTGAAGGAAAAAGAGAAGACGAAAAAACAAACTAATCCATATATAATTTATATATATCCTAATATAAATGATAAACAGCATTGATATTATCTATTACAGAAAAAGAAATTAGGTTTTTCTATTAAAAGTGTGCGCTGTTTTAAGTTCTTACCCAACAAATAAACATTTTCTTTCTATTATATCACGGATTGTTCTGCAAATTCATCCATTGAAATAATACTTTTCTTTTTAGTTGCTATAATAAAACGGTGGTGCAGAAAAAAAAAGTTATAATACAAAAAAAAAAAAAAAGCCTTTAAAACAGTAATTCAAACCTCTTGTAAGAAGTAAGATTATATTTTTAACTTGATTCGTCCATCCTCGTTTGGTTGCATTCTCATCAATTCCTATAGCATTCTGGTCGTAATTGTTTTTATATTACGTAATTTTCAGAAAAGATACATTAAACAAACATTTCTTGTTAAAAATAAAAGGCAACGATATTTATTGTCACAAACATCTTATATGAACATGAGACTCTCGTTATTCAACCCACCGAATCTTCATGTTGATACATATATGGCTAAAAGCGATAAACACCCACCACACAGTTGGAACATTTCAGAATAGTGAAAATGCAAAATGTGTATTTCTTTTTTGATTATTGCATTTCAGTTATTGATTACTGAAACTTTAAAATCAGAACTAACTGACCAGCTTCGATTCTTTAAATCAAAAATAATAAATTTTTTTTTATCAGGCAAAAAGAGTGCAGCCTTCTATTTGTTGGAATTATTGAATATTTAAGAAAAAAATGTTATGAAAAACTCTAATATAATTTGTATATTGATATGCTTTGTACTATCGGAAGAGCAGTTAATAGTAAGCATAATTTAATCTAGATGGTAGAAAATCTATCTTTTGACGTGTAACAGCAATAGATGCGTTTTGATTGTACTAGACCTTATGTCTGGCTTTCCTTAATTGCTTTAGGCATTATTCACAATTAAATCCTTCCGTTGTTCATCTTTTATGCTTTAACAAGAATTTTTTTCAATTCTCGAATTCTCTGTATATAATTTATTCTCGAGAAATTTTTGAACCTTTATAATCGAAAAGATTTTTAATTGCAAGAAAACTCTAAAAACTGTCAGGATTCGTATTTATACATGATAGAGATATTAGCATATTTTAGTCTTTTCGAAATATTTAGCTTCTTAGATGTGGTTATCAAAAAGGGCAGAAATATAAAATATGACACTGAAAGCAACTGATCTTTCTGAATATCTGAATTGAAACAATTTAAGTAACGTTAAAATGACCACAGAAGCGAAATTGCTTTCGTCAAGTTGCATGCCTATTTCCTTCCTCAGAGATGCACAATAGAGACGAAAATGGAATTGGCGCCGCGTATTTATCGTGTATCATTTAATACGATAGTCAACGTCCACAAAATGTTTAACGATTCAGAAGTTAAAACTGTTTTTTTACTTTCTTGTGTAGGTAGTATAGAGAAAGTATAGTAATCCTAAAAAATTCGAACTCCAGATTTTGACGAATCTCCACGTTTTAGACTACTTTGAGTTCAAAAAAACATATTTTTGGGGAAATGTCTGTCTGTTTGTCTGTGACAAAGATAACTAAAAAAGGCTTTAAGTTAGATGATTGAAATTTGATGTATGGTCTTATCACCAAATATGCAAATTTCTATCAAATTTTGCATAAAATTTGTTAGAAGAAACCTGCCTGCCGGCTGTTCGAATATAAGATAATACGATAACTACAAAACGAAGAGAGCTAGATGGATAAAATTCGGCGCACAGATTTAACACCGATAGTGTTGACACCTGTCAAATTTTGAGCCAAATCCAGCTGTGGGTTGACTGTCTGTCAGTCTGTACTTTCAAAAACATGTAAACGTGACGGTTAAAAATGTAGTAACTTCAATATATCAAATATGGTATGAGATTTTGTGATTATAAATGGAATTCTGTGGCAAATTTTTGTTTCAATCGGTTAAGAAAAACGTTTCTAAAACAGAAATTTGAATTTTGGAAGTATTAACACATAGTTGGAATTAAGCGCCGAATGGCTGGAAATGGCAATGGCTTAAAATGTTAAATTCTCGCCAAAAGTTATTTTTCATACCTCATTTTCATGCAAGGCGTTGTCTGGCATGACAAGTTTTTTACAGAGTATGCAAGAAAGTTTTGAGGAGATCCCTCCTGCTAGTTTTTTTTTTATGATATTTATTTCAGGATGGTAGAATTCATAAATGCTGAAATTTAAATAATAGTTTTGAGTTGATTACGAATGTTTGAGATTAGGAAGAGCAGATCAACATAATGTACATTTTTAAACAACTTTAAATTTGATTTAATATAAAGCTGATAGTTTTCTTAAAATAATTTTCAAATTCCTTTTTTTATATTAACCTCAAATAAAACAAAAAAAAAATTAATAATCGCAATTTAACTCTAGGGTGTAAGAAAATAAAAGTATGTTTTTCCACAAAACAACTCAACCCTGCATTTTATTGAACTGATGTGAACGAAGTCTTTCGGTGAATTCGTACCGCGTGGTTCACACGCTTTAATTGCGTGTAAGAATTATAACTTAGGTTAAAATAATTAAACTTCCAAAATGACTCATTATAATTTTAAAAATATTGTTGTCGTTCCTACTGCAAAGGTAAATGTTTAATTTTTTTATACAATATTTCAGTTATAAATGCTTTTTGATTTCTTGTAGTAATTCGTTATACTAGATCTAAATGATCATTTTGTATTTTATCTTCTGTTTTTTAGGAATTCACAGATATCGTCCTTTCGAAAACACAGAGAAAAACTCCTACAGTTGTTCATAAACAGTATAAGATCACTAGAATTCGTCAATTTTATATGCGTAAAGTGAAGTACACGCAACAAAATTTTCACGATAAACTAACACAAATTTTAACAGATTTTCCCAAACTAGAGGTAAGTAATTACTTTATATTATTCTAGATTTAATTTTTTTAAAGATTTTGAAATCTTTTTATAACATCACAATAAAATTAGATTCCTAAGTATTGCTACGAAACAAGGCTTATTAACGGCTCAGCTAATTGTATCGATGCGTAGAGAGAGGAAAAATGATCATATCCTGTAATTTTTTAAAAAAATTTTTTCCCTCTGTTTGTATGTACTTACCCAAAAATTGTTCATTGCTCAAAGTTTTTAAACAATTTAAATTACGACGACTCTGTATTTGAAATTCTATTTCAGTAGACGTAATTTCCTAATTAAATAAAAAATATTAAGATCTTAATGTCGTAAATTTGTTAATATTTTGAATTTTAGGTTCCAAATTAAGAACATACAATACAACATTTAAGAATAACCATTTTTTTTTTTTTTTTTTGGTTGCGAGTTAAGTATTTAAAAAAAAAGAAAACGAATTTAGAAATGCAAGTTTTTAAAATGCTCTAATATGCCATTGAAGGATCACAATTTAAAATAATAATAATTTTAATTTCTCATCTTGGGCCTATAAGATATTGATTTGAGTAAAATTAAAAACGATAGGTTAAGTAGTTGGAAATTAATTTAATTATTAAGTTGATATATTGGACAAGTAGATATATTTAATTAGTATGTTTTACTACTTTTTCTATCTTCTCCTAGACCCATTTTTTGGAAGTGATAGATGAGAATTGTTGGAGCTTCACTTGTATTTTTTTTTTTTTTTCATGTAGAATTCTCCGATTATTTTATCCGAGTTAGTAATATGTGATTAAATTGTCTAACTTCTCTTTTTCAATAGACAAAAATTTCATTAACAATTTTCATCTCACAAAGTGTCTTATTACCCCAAATTTGAAAAAAAAGTAATTAAAAGATATAATTTAAAAAATTATAAGCCAAAATAAAGCACTAGGCTAAAATTTTTATTCCAAAATGCTGAAAGATTTGAAAGGAATCAGAATTCCATAATTTAGAGAACTCTTGCTGTTATATACAAATAGTAGTTTTCATATATTAATTTTCAGTTTTAATTCATTTTCAACATTATGATTTTTTTTAATATATTTGATCTAAATCATTTACTAAATATATTTGCGTTTTAATGCTGTTTTAATTATTGGTTTGTATATATATTGTGTCATTTGAAGGAACAGCTGAAAGATATTTTCCCCTTCTCCTGCATGTTTTAAATGTACATAGTTGAATAATAAAGCAATATTATATAAAGTCTAAGGATTTAAAAATATTTCAGTAATTTTACCTTTATTGGTACTATATTATGCTTCATTATTTTTAATTTTATAGAAAATGAAATGAAGCACAGACTATTCTGTTTATCAACTAAATTAGTTGTTAAACTTGCACATCTGTGCTAAATTAATGCATTTATTCCAAAATTAAAAAAAAAGCATTTCTTGAAATGTTATGGAAATGTGCAACAATATACAGAGAAAACCTTTCTTGTTTATCTGTTAAAGTAAAGAGAATATATATTTCTAATTTAATACTAATAATTTTATATGTTTTGTTTTAGGACATTCATCCTTTTTTTGCTGATATATCAAATGTATTATATGATAGGGACCATTATAAAATAGCTTTAGGTCAATTGAATACTGCACGCCATTTAATTGATAAGTAAGTTTTTAAAAAAATTATTGCTCTTTTTTAAGTAATTCTTATTAAAATAATTATAATTGGACTAAAATATTCTCTTTACTTAACTTCTTTATTATTGGAATTTTCGTATGTATATCAAATAGTAGTCTTTTATTACATATAAATTTTTAATTGAAATTTGAATATGTTGAAACTTAACAGATCAGAACAAATTCAATTATTTCAATTTTTCAGTTCTTAAAAAAATGTTTTGTCAATTATCAAATTAAATTTTTAAGCAAATGTTCTCAAATTTTTTTAAAAAAAAACTGAAAATAGGTATTTTTATAATTTTGGATAATGTAGTAGAAATAGTAATGTTTGAATGTTGGTTATAGGTACTTTTTTGTGTGTTGAACTGCAATTAGAAATGTAGAATTCGTGTCATTATTTGTTGTAATTTGTACTTAATTGAATTTCTTTTTGAATTAATAGATGCCTATTCCTTGTAAATTTTGATAATTTTTGGAAGATAGATGATATTTGCTGCATTTTGTCTGAACTGTACATCTGTGTTTAATTTTATTTTATTTCTGAAAAAATTCCTTTAAAATCCCATTTAGCTTCGCCAAAGTAAATGGTTTTAAGTTTTGGCCACATGATGGGAAATATTAAATCATACAATAAATATAATTTCTATAATTTTATTATAGAAAACTTTTGTTGCTGAAACATTCTGCTTTTATTATTTTAAATGTACCAAGTTCATATATGTTAATATTGCTGAATCATACAATCCCATTTAGCTTCGCCATAGTAAATTGTTTTATTTTTTGGCCACATGATGGGAAATATTAAATCATGCAATAAGTATAGTTTCTAAAGTAAGTGTTTGGAAAATTTTTATTGCTGAAACATTTTTTCTTTCTTTCTATGTATTTTGAAATACTGTGTTTAAAAAAATATATTTTGGATGTCAGTGTTGATATTATGCTCATTATTTCTGTTACTTGTTTTCCTAGCGTAGCAAAAGAATATTGCCGCCTTCTAAAATATGGAGATTCTTTATACAGATGTAAGTTACTGAAGAAAGCTGCTTTAGGAAGGTAAATACTATCATTTTCTGAAGTTAATTTAAAAGCATTTCCCTCTTTGGACATATTTCCTTTATTACCTTACATTCACATTTTACTTGTCTAGTTTTTTTTAAAAAGTCCTACTTACATCTTTGTGTAATTTTTTGTTTTTAGTATAAACAGTTATTTCTCGCATTGTCACTGCTGGTCCAAAAAGGTGCAGAGTTGGCTTAGTTTAATTTTTTTTCACATGATTATTAATCTTGCATTAAGATGCTTGCACTGTATTGATTAGAACTCATTCAATTGTGATGTAAATGATTATTCATAGAGAAAGAAGTGCTGATAATTAGAGGCTGTTTCTGAGTTGAATGATTTTTTTTCATTTCATTTTTAAGGATACTTGGATATGTGTTAATAGCAGTGTATTGTTTATATCTGAGCTTTATAAAATGTTTTACTTGTATGGAGGAAGTTAATGTTAAAAACTTTGAACTGATATTGAACATTTTGCAAGCATTATGCATTTACAATTAAGAAATAAGCTTATTAAAAATAAATTTTTTACATGTGTTAAGAAATAACAAATGACAAAACAATTGCTGATTATTCATCAGTATTTTCTATTTTTCTTTTAAGTTATTACTTAAATTCTTTCTATTCTATTTATTATTTTATATTCCATAGGATATAGGAAATTTCTGTAGGTTTTAACTTTATGCGATATTTGTAGAACAGTGATGTAAACAACCCATTCTGAAATGAATGATGTGAATTAGAGGCTGTTTCTGAGTATTTTATCATTGTATGAGAAGTTAGAATATGTTAGTGATTAGAATTTCCTCACAAGTTTGTATAAAAGTTTGGCACCTTCTGAATATTTTGTGTAACCATGATGAAATAAACTATTCTTAATAGAAAATGTTGAGAATTAGAGGCTGTTTCTGAGTTACATTGACATTTTATGAGAAGTTTGAATATTGTAGTGATTAGATTTTCTGCAATTTTTAGTGATTAGATTTTCTTCATGCAATTATGTGTTGTACAAACATCTTATTCCTTTTGAATATTTTGTTGAACTATGATGAAATAAACTATTCTTAAGAAAAGATGCTGAAAATTAGAGGCTGTTTCTGAGTTCCATTGACTTTTTTTTAATCACTAAGCTATCTACTAATGCTGAAAATGTATATGTGTGTTACTGCTCTAAATGAAAGATCATTAATGATATTAATTTAATAGCTGTACAAATGTTTCCTGAATTTTGACAAATTTTAATTTTTTTATGTACACAGGAAATGTAACATAAGATATTTAAAATACCATGGTCTTAGTGTCTGTCAGTTTGATGGAATCATAGACATGGAGTTATATCTTGAATAAGTTGTTCACCTGGTGGGTGTGACTAGTATCAGAATAAAAATAAATTTTAATGCAGATTTTTAAGAATTTCAATTATTTGAAAAGTTGAGAAATATATAGTTTTTGTGTATGTTGGAATAAAGTATTGCATTTATTTTGATTTCTGAAATGATTTGAAAAATAAATTAATAAAATGTGAAGTTTATAATTGTAATTTTTTGAGAAGAGAAATATACATCTTATTAAAAAATTAAGATGTGTGAATATGCATGTTGTCCTGCTTTTATTTCCTGCTACAGGTTATAAGGCTTCATAAACATGCTAAATTAAATAGAAGGATAAATTAGCAGTTTTTCTTTATACTGGTTTAACTGTCCAGTCACCCTTCATACACAGAAACTTTTTTTTTTTTTGAATAACACTGAATGTTGTAAAAGCAATTCGTGTGTGTGTGTTTCATTTAGTCTTCTCATTTTCTGATTCTAAGAAGTATTTTATCTTTTCAATTCTTCATGCAATTATGTGCAGTTTTTTGAAGTAAAATTTGTAAAAATTATATTGAACTATGTCTTGTCTTTTTGTAAGAGGCAAGGTAATTGTTTTCTAATTGCTTACATAAGTATTTAAGTTAATAAAAAAAATTAAATTCATGGATTTTTATGCTTTTAGAAAAATATAAATAATTCTAATATAAGTTTATAAAGAATGGGGGCGGGGCTTATTAGTTTTGGACACATAAGGCATTGAAAAATATTAATTTCAATTCTTAATAAATGTTTGATTTATTAAAATATCTTTTAAAATGAAAAAAAAGTTTTATGATTTTAATTTACATGAAAGAAAACTTCCCAAATTCTATCATAAATATGCTTTTAATTTAGCCTATAAAATATTTTTGTTTTAATTAAAAATATTTATAGGCATTCTTTAAAAGATAGCTTTCTGTTTGTGTACTTCACATAGTTGCTTCACTTAATTGTGATAAGTGAAATTTTATTGTTTTAAAACTAGATACAAAGTTTGTTACCAGCATGTACTAAGGATGGTGTATATATTCTTGTAAAATTTTATCTTATTCAATAAAATAAGCCATTGTGCATTCATGTGATATTATTCTCATTCAGGATGGCTACGATAATGAAACGTCAAAATGAAAGCTTAAAATATCTTGAAGAGGTAAGGCAGCACATGTCTCGTCTGCCTTCTATTGATCCAAACACAAGGACTCTCCTGATCTGTGGCTTTCCAAATGTTGGAAAATCAAGCTTTATAAATAAGGTATGTTTTTATATCTTGCAATTTTATCTAAAGTTTTAAGGAAATCGAAGGGAGGGGGGTTGACTTTTCACTGATCTTATCTAAAAAATTTTTAATTTACTTTACCCTAAACCCTTTTCTGATCATTTTGTTTGATCCTATTAAATGAACATTTAAGATAAAATGTTATAGCTGTCTTTTAGGAAGGAAACATTTCAGTCAGCATGCAGATAATCTAATTTTGTTAAAAATGCTGTATTATAATGAGCCAACTTATATCATGACACTGAATATTAATATTTAATTTCAAATAAATTTTCCATTCAAAATTGCTCGATGAAAAGATTACTCTGCATGTTTGATATGAATGTTTTTCTTCCAGGTGACCAAATGGTCTTTGAAAATCACCAGGTTCTAATTTTTCTGTGCCTCCTACATGCACCAATAAATCAATCATGTGACATTTTAGTTATAGATGAATGAAATTGTATGACTTGTTATGAAATCTTTTATGAAAACAGGTAAATTATGAGTTCTGAAACATTTTTATTTCATGATAAACAGTGTTTTGCATTGTTTTCTGTACATAATTTGCTAGAAACTCACTGCATTTTATATGAAAATCATATTCTGATATACCAAGCTGTAAATGAAAAATCTAATACATTGTCTATTGGTATAGGTGAATTTGAATGGCCTTGAATATTTAAGAAAATTCAGAACTTGTACTCTAATGATGAAAACGCTCTCCAATGCTTATAATATATGCTGATAAATAGTATTTCTGAATTGTACAAGTCTTATTTCATGGTAACAGATTATTGTCAGATTTCTTGACATGACAAGCTATACAAAGATTAATATTATTAAACTAAAATTTATGCTTCTGTGATGGGAAAAGTAAATCCGAAAATTAAAAATCCTATTCTGATATACCAAACTGTAAATGAAAAATCTAATACATTATCTATTGGTATGGATAGATTTGAATAGCCTTGAATATTTAAGAAAATTCAGAACTTGTACTCTAATGATGAAAACGCTCTCCAATGCTTATAATATATGCTGATAAATAGTATTTCTGAATTCTACAAGTCTTATTTCATGGTAACAGATTGTCAGCTTTCTTGACATGACAAGCTATACAAAGATTAATATTATTAATTAAAATTTATGCTTCTGGGGCAGGGAAGGTAAATGGAATAAAATATTGTGCTATAAAAATTGCAACTATGATGAAAATCATCAAAACTGATAGAATATGTTGATAATTAGAGGCTGTTTCTGAGTTGTACGAGTTTAGTTTTCTATTAAGTTAAAAATTTAGTGCTATTTTTTCAAGTGGAATGTTACCAAGGCCTTTGTAGTACCCTTCTGCATTGTGCTGTGGAATCATTCCAATATCATATTGCCAAATATCATTTATGTACTTGCACATATTGCATATCCCTTATGTGTTTGGCTACAAATATTAGATTTTCATACACATTGATTTCTAAGGTTTTTTTGTTTTAATAAATTGTTATAGGGATAGTTTTCAATAATACTTCATAAATAACACAATCAAATGAATGAAATTATTTACAATATTTGATAACTAGTCCTCATGAGTAAACTTTCTGGTAATTTTTTTTTATGTAAAGGAAAAGATTTTAAGGTTAAAAAAAATAGGTTGTGTAAAATAAGTATACCAATATGAATAATAGCGAGATCATATATCTTTATGAGGAATGTTACCAAGGCCTTTGTGGTGCGTTTCTGCTCTGTGCTGTGGAATCATTCCAATATTAATATGCTAAAGACCATATGTATATTTGGCTACCAATTGGACCAAATATTTGTGTATTTGGCTACAAATTATTTCTATATATATTCTTGTAGAGAATACTTATAGAAGTACATAATTTATTGAATCCTTGCTGCCTGTGAGATAATTTTTAGCTTTTAAATGAAATTATTTCGTATTGTGCAGCCTGGATTAGAGGCCATTTTTGAGTTAATATATAACAGATTTCGATTTAAGAATATAAATTAAAAGACAGTATTGAGAATTTTCTGTTATTTGTGTTAAGACTATTTATTATAATTTTTTTGCATATTATTTAAAAAGTGATTTTTATAATTCCATTCCAGTGTCTGGATTTTAATAAAAATTTTAATAGCTTATTTACTAATGTAAAGAATACAAGTACATTTTTATGAGCATTGCAAAAGGGTGATCAAATGGCATTGTAGTAGATGTAATCCTGAATTTATAATATAGTATTGAGATATTTTACTTTTTTTTCCTTGATTGTCTAAAATATTGCAAGCCCCCTTTTCAATATTTTAATAAAGTAATTTTTTTAAGCATATTTGTCCTTTGTTATTTGTTGTAGGTAATATAGAAAATCAGCAGTTAATTTCATGTATCTATTTTTTCAATGATAAATTCAGATTGCTGAAATTCCTTGTTTATTAATTTTTATTTGTATGTAAAGCAACTATTAAACATTTTTTAATTCTTATAGTTGAAGAAAGTTTTATTATCATTCAAATTGTGGCATATTCGGTTACACAATTCAATCAGTTAGAAAAGTATTGTATTTTTTTAAAATTTCTAGTTAAGAAAGAATGAGAGAACCATTTGTTCATTACAGGAAAATGGAGCTAATGATGATATAGTAGATCCAACGCTGAATTTACATGATGTTACAACTTTCTGATGCTCCTAATTTCCTCCATTCAAATAATGAAATATATTGATTTTAATCACTGAATACTTATTGGTGTAATGATTTTTAATAATTTGTTGGTTAAATTTTGTCTTATAATCCTTTAAAAAAATGTCTGCTGTAATGATGAAAACACACCTCTAGTGCTTGTAATAAATGCTAATAGTTAATCTATACAAGTTTTGATTTTATTTCTAAATTACCCTTTTGTAAAAAAGTTGTGTAAAGTAAAAGTTTAAAAATAGTTCTTCTAGTACAAAAGATAGAGAAAATAATTGAACGGAGTATCATTATAACAAAGATTGTCAAAGTTCGTGCATTACATTTTTGTAGAATAATTTTAATCATTTTGTATTTGATTACAGATAGACTTAAGTAGTTATTCTTATTATAGAGGTCCTATTTTAAAAAGTACTCTTTGTGGAACTTGATGGCTTACAAACATTTTAATGCAATGATGAAATAATTTATTCATATTGTAAAATGCTGAAAATTAGAGGCTGTTTCTGAGTTGTTAAAATGTGTAATCAGTTTTTAGATTATTAAAGGATTGTATAATTTATCTTGTAATTTTGCTGTTAAAAAGAAAATGAATGAATGAAGGATTTAGTTGATCAAACATTGAATTAATGTTAAAACTTTATGAGACATATATTCTATTTATCTTCTCTCCTCTTCCTTTAAATGAAATAATTTTTGGTGCATTTTAAGTAGATTTTTAAGTGAAATCTTTCAATGAGCATAGTTTACTATTTTTATTATTTTTTTTAGGATACTGAAGCTTTATAAATATGCTGAAATTGAAAAATAAATTAGCAATTTTTATTTTAGTTTTTTATACTGTCAATTTTTATTTTTAAGTTTATATTTAATTCAAATTTGAAAGAGAATATGAGTAAATGATGATTTGCAGATCCAACGCTAAATGAATGATGCTATAGCTTTCTGATGCTTATAAATATAATGTACTTTTTTTTTCCAAAATGAAATAATTCTAAGATTTAAAAAAAATGGTGAATGTGGTATTTCATTAAGCATATTGTCCTGTTTTTGTTATCTGTTCTGGATAATAAAGCTTCATAAATATGCTATAGTAAAGAGCGAGATAAATTAGCAGTTTTTCTTTTCAATTGTTAAACTGTCCAGTCAACTTTCTTACAGCATTAAGTGTTTATTTTATTTCAATTTATTTAGAAATTTATTTGCTAGTTTCTTTTAATTTTCTTTTGACAAATGAGACAAATATTTATACACATTGTCTGCCATCATTATTCAATTATTGTAATGATGCTTCGTACGTGTGTTACATAAATAAGGAGGCAAATATAGCATCACAGATATGTGATGATTATTTTGCTTCCTTTACATTTTTAATTGGCAGGTATTTAATTCCTAATTGGGTATATCTAATGTATGATAGCAATCTGATGTGACCAAATTCCAGATATTTTGTCTATATATTCTTAGTATTTAATGCATCTATGCATTATTTAACTAATATGTGTATATATTCGTAGTATAATACATTTATGCATTATTTAACTAACATTGAACATATTATGGTGCATAGCCATACATCAAAGTATTGGTATTAAAATTAAGAGTTGTTTTATTATGAATTTTATTTGGTATTTAGATTTTTCCATTTAGCTTAAGAAGAACATTTGATAGTTTTCTAATCTCTAAGCAATCGAATTGCTTTTACAGGTGATTTATATAGATATTTGGAAGTACATAAATAAAATAATTTTTTTAAAAGCTTTGATTAATCTAAAACATGTATGCTGTACTCTCGTAAAAGGTATATTTTTTGAAAGCTTAAAGCCTATTTTAAAATATAATGAGCTGTTTGATTTAGTAATGTATTGGAATATGAACTTTAAAGACCACTTTTCATTGCAAGCATAAATAATGGTTTTTAATTTTATTGTGAAATGTAAGCAGTTATAAGGTGTGTTGCAACTGATTTTATTCATGCATATAATGAAAAAATGTTTTTCATCATTAGAAAATATTTATATAGAATTATTCCCCCCCCATTTGAAAATTCTAAATAAGAGAGTATTTTGTGTCGTTTTAGATAACAAGAGCAGAGGTAGAGGTTCAGTCATGGGCATTTACCACCAAATCTCTCTATGTTGGTCACACCGATTATAAATATCTTAAATGGCAGGTAAGTGATTTTTAAAATTTTTATGTCTGTAAACATTGCACATTTAATATATGCATTATATGAAGCAACTATATATTGGTGCAAGTAAATAAGTTGAAAGGTTTGAAATTGTAAAAGTAAAATGTTTTTTTTTTTTTTTTTTTTTTTTTTTTTTTAAAGGAAAGTGTTGACTTATTTTTATAATATGAATATTTTAGGTAATAGATACTCCTGGAATTCTAGATCATCCAATTGAAGATAGAAACACAATAGAAATGCTTGCTATCACAGCACTGGCACATTTGCGAGCTTGCGTGATTTTTGTTATAGATCCTTCTGAACAATGCAATTATTCGGTGGAGGAACAGGTATTTCTTATTTTGTAATATCTGTTTATTATTATTATTCTTTTGCAGTAATGTTTTTTAGTTGTTAAAATAAGTATTTATAATTTCCAAGGATCATAAAATTTTGCCAGGTAATGAACTTCTGGTTATTGTAATGTTGGAATATGCTATGTTTAATTGGAAACTTAATTAATATTTTTTTCCAACAAAAAATTCACATAAAGGAATTATTTCAAGAAAGAAGCTAGAAAATGTTTTCTGAAATATAATTTAGTTCATAAATGTGAACAAAAAATTAGTGTGATTTATTTGCATATCGTTCTCTATCTAAAGTATAGTAAAAAAATGTGTTAATTAAATATTCTAAATACATAAAAAGGAATATTTTTTAAATAAAACTATTTATGGATATTAAATTAAAACTGAAAGAATAATTAAAAAAAATTAAGGCATGTTTTGAGACGATTATTACAGTTAAAAGTAATAATTTCATTTAAATATGCTACATTAAATAAGAAAGCTAATTAGCAGTTTCACTTATTATTTGGTGAACTGTTCAGTCACTTTTCTGATACTGTGTTCTAATTTCATAAGTTGTTTTCTTTCTTTATGTTTCATTTGCACATTAAGTGCTTGCTTACTATTTTGTGTTAGTTGTGCATTAATTGGTATGATTAAGCTTTAAATCTTTCAAGTTTTTTTATCTACTAATTTCCTCTTATTTTTATTGCAGATTGGTCTGTTTAATAGTATCAAGCCCTTGTTTTTAAATAAGGTAACGATATTTTAAGGAATTTATAACTATATGTTATTTGAAATTGCAGTTAATGCATTTTTATTATTATTATTATTATTATTATTATTTGTTTACTTGCTGATTATTTTATATTCTTCTAAGGAATTATATGTATAGTTACTTATACTGACACATTTATTTTTCAGCCAACTGTCATTGCTGCTAATAAAATTGATGTATTAAAACTTGATGAACTTCCTGAAGAAAAAAGAGTAAGTTTTATTTGATAGTATCTTTTATCTGAAAAGTAATTGATAGTTTTTTCTAATTTATTTCAAATTAATTTAACAATTTACAAAGTTTTAATTAATATATTTTTTATGCATAAAATAAATATTTGTTCTCATAATTCTTGGATTATAATGTCATTTTTAGAAGAAAAATAGTATGAATGCATTTTTTAAAAAATATTCAGGAAATTAAATTGAATTACCTGTTATACTAAATCTCAACCCGAATTGAATTTTCCACCTCTTGCCATCCAATGTAAGTAAAGCCATCTAATGTCTGCATATTCATTACATCATGCTCTTCTTAGCTTATACATATACAACTGTTAAGTATTCAAACATTGCTTCATTGGTAAGAGAATTGATAATTTTTATAAAGCAGATGCTTTTTCTTTAATTTTTTTGTACTTAAAGAATTGAGAAGGAAGTGAAATACTATTAAATCCTATAAGGCATAAAGGTGCTCATTTCTTCTTTAATCACAATTTCAATAAGTTTTTATTGATTTTTTTTCATCTAAGTGGCTTATGAAACCATATGAATTATAAATTTTAAGGCCATAAAAATAAATTGCAAATGCATGTCTTCATTTATTATAAAGGGATTTTTTTAAAAATATGAAGTATTCTCATTTACCTAATCATTATTTAAGGAAGAAATTATTGTCTTCAATATTTTTATTTTCAATTTTCACTTGTTTATTTAAAAAAATTAATTTTCTCTAGCAAAAAATCAATAGTCTTGTTGAAGAAGGCTACCCTATATTTGAGATGAGTACTCTAACCGGTGAAGGTGTAATTGAGCTTAGAAATGAAGCCTGTGATCGTCTTCTAGCACATCGTGTAGAAAGTAAATTAAAAGGTAAAAAGGCTGGTGAAGTCATGAATAGATTAGAAGTAACTCAACCTACACCTAGAGATAACAAGGTAAGTTATATAAATTATAAATAAACGTTTTTTTTTATTGTGTGTGTATGTGTGAAACATTTGTATAAAATGCTTAGTTAAATTCTAATATGCTATTTTTCTGTTTCCTCTCTTGCTCTAAAGCATATTCAATTCAAACACTACTAATCATCAAAATTTTAACTGTATGTATCATCATTGGAAGTGAAAATTGTATGTCCCATGTTGACTCTGTAACACACATACTCTTGCATTTAAATGACACATAAAATAAAGGGTATGTGCAAAAAAAAAAAAAAATTTTTTTTAAGCACACATAATTTCCATTTGTGTAATATGTTATGCTAGCAGTTATATCAATTAGTTCATATTATTTGCTAACATGTTTCCTTAATAATTAAAATATGCTGTTTAAATTTATTAAAATGTTTATTGATGAGTACGGTAGAATAAAAATTTTGTCTGCTGTTTTGTAATATTCCAAATTAAAATTCAGTATTTGTGGAAGAGTTTTGAGTAGAATACTTATTAATATCTAGTTGTATTACCCTAAAATAATTATTTATCTGATCATTGTATTGAAAGATGGGATAATTCTTCATTAATTTGAAAATTGCCTATCATTGTGTGGCATTTAGAAAAGCTAATTTATATAATTATGAACTTGATCACTAAAAATCTTTTTTGTTGCTCGGAGTGCTGATAAATTTTCTCTAAAAATATTTTCAAAAATGAATTACTCAACATATAAAATATTCTTAGTTGCATTTGTTTATATTATTGTTAAGTCACAAAATGCTTCTGAATATTTATTGTCAATAATTTATTTTTGTAGGCAAGACCTCCATTTATTCCAGAAAAAGTGCTGGAGAAAAAGAGCAAAATGGAAACTGATAACAAAGAACGGAAATTGGTAAATGATAGAATGATATATATCTATTCAAACTTATATCTTTATTAATTCACAAATATAATTAGTCCTCCCATAACATTGCTTATTTTTTAAAGAAGAAGATTAAGTAGCCATCCTATAGGTTGTCATTCTATGCTTAATTTGACGACACAGAAATGAAACTTTTGACTGCTTTGCAACAATTTTTCAGCTTATTTTTAATGCTACATAAAATTACTATTGCATGATATTGGAAGGTTGAAAATAAGATATGTAGTTATAATCATAATATAGAATTTATTTCATTTTGGTCATTCGAATTATATATTTGATTTGAAATTGTTTGCTTGAACATGCAAGCACCACAAATCCTGTTTTTGAATTATTGGAGTGAATAAAGGTTAGCAGAGGTTTAATTTTAAGATACCATTGGCTTTGAGTAGGTCTGTGGTTTATAATTATAGAATTATTTGTAAAATATAACTCTGGTTGCTTTTACTTTTTGATATTTGATAATTTAATGTAATAAGATCCTTTTTATGATCACGTATATGTTAGTGGTCTCATTTTTTTAAGGACTATATATAATATAAAGGATTTTATTTGTATTTAAATGTAACATTTAGTAATCAAATCTTGTTAATGGTTCAATTATTTCTTTTATAGGAAAGAGAACTTGAATTAGAGCTTGGTGATGATTATATCCTAGATTTAAAGAGTAAGTATTTTAAAATTTAAAACTCACCAAATATGTGGTTCTGCTAATCAGCAGATCTTTTATGTTCCTCTCAAACATTTTGATTTTTTTTACCCATCTGGTTCATTTTATTATTTGTTTTTACCTCATTACACAAGTTAATCATCTGTGAATTTATCTTATGAAAATGTACTTCTCTTGGTATATGATAATAATAAAATTAAAAGCCTTAAATAAATATTTCATTCTAATTTAAAATTTTTGTGCTTAAGCAAAAGCACTGAAATGTAATCTTATGATGTGCATGTGCTAGTTTTAAAAAGTGCTGTGCATTTAATTGACTTTCTTTTTACAATGAAATATATGGTCATATTTGTCAGGATATATTAGTCTTTTCATTTGATTTAGCATGCTAATATAAAATTATAAATTTATGTTCTTTCACACATTAAGTGAATGTGACCAGTATTCTGTTGTAAACATCTGATAGGCTGTAAGTTTTTCTTATAACATCCCATTTAGTTTTTTTTCTTTTTTTTTTCTCTGTAATAGAAAATTATGTAATTGCTGAAGATGAAAAATATGACATTATTCCTGAATTATGGGAAGGACATAATATAGCAGACTTCATTGATCCTGATATAAAAGAAGTAAGTTTCTATTTTTTAGTACTTATCTTTTAAATGCTTTTTAAGTATTCCATAAATATGTAGAGAAATTTATTCTGATTAATTTGTTAGAAATTGGATAAATTAGAAAAGGAAGAAGAATTACGAGAGAGTGCTGGATTTTATGATGAAAGTGAAAGCGAAGATGATGATGAAAAAAGGAACATTCGTATGTTAGCAAGAAAGTAAGTTTTACGCTTTTGTAAAAAATGAAGATATGTAAAAGAAAAGAGAACAGATCTGATATCTATAGTTTGTTTTTAATTTTAGGATCAGAGAGAAAAAAGGTGTAATGAAAATTGAATCTCAGATAAAGAAAGCTTCAACCAAACCCAAGCTTCCACGTACAGTTAAGAAGGTTTGTAGATACACTATTTATTGTATTATTTGATTGTAAGTATTACTACTTTTATTTTATAATTAGTTGTCTGAGGTGACTATCCAGTCTGTCAAATATTGATAGTTTTCAGATGTAGAATTGCATGTAGCTTTTTATGTTCACAATTCACCAAACTATCCAATATGAAAGCCATGTTATTTTGTCTTATTTAAGTTCTGCTTATTGTGTGCATGAACCTTTCTAATGTAGACAGGCAAACTGATTTAAAATGAATTTTTGTGCAGTAATATTTTTAGAAGTTATAACAGAAAGATACCAAAATTCAGCTTAATTTTTAAGACAATTCTTGAAAAATCCCTTCAAGGAGCCCAATTCTATGCTTTGAAGTATATAGTGTGCAACTCTAGGTTAAATGGTGTGGTCTGTAGTGTGCCAGCACATTCATCTTCATTATTAATACAGATTATAATTGTAGGTTTTTTTTTAATTCAGGTTCTGACAGCTTAGCTTCTGAAACGGTTCATTTTTGCATACAGCATATGCAAAATTAATAATTAACTATAATATATAGTATGCATGGTAGTTGATTTGAGAAAAGTTATTTTAAAGTAATGATGTAAGGTTTAAGCTTCTGTAATTTATGTTAGTCCTTTATTTTGAAATCTGATATTAAGATATGTTTTCTTTTTAATTTTTCAGAGAACCCGAAGTGTTAGTAGATTAAGAAATGAATTTAGAGAATTGGGTGTTGATTTGGATGAAGATGGGGTAAGTTATTTAATTTTTGCCTAAAATAATAAGTAAATTCACTTTTCAAAACTTTTTACTATTTTCTTCACTATAGAATTATGCCCATCCTAGTAATAGGTCAAAATTTATATGAATAGGCATGCAGAAAACTGCTGTTAGTTATAATATCAGTATGAAACACTAATAAACAAAGTAACAATGGATATATTAAATCGGATATAATATTTTCGTCCCAATTTAATTAGATTTGCATGTTCTATTAAGAGGATTTAACTGAATTTTGTTCATGTTTGGCCTAAACTGGTCCGAGAATTCTTATGAAATTTATGGAAATTTCACAAAATATTTCATTGGAGTTTATTGGTATTGTATTTAGTTTTATTGAGATATTATTGCTTTTGAACAGGAGTACATTTTAAAATAGATATACTTTAATCAATGTATTGAAACTGTTTTAATAAGATTTAAATTATTGAAATTAAAATGTATTTTCATATTCTGACCCAACTAAAAAAATGACTTATTTAGGATTATAGTTATGATTTTTTTTCTAGATTTGATTCAATGAAAAAGTTTTAAAATTATTTTATGCTTAATAGAATAGACATATTTTGTAGAATTTAAGATTTCTGAGTTGTAACTCATCTTTCTCTCTTCCATATCTAGGGTCATTACAATGAGGCTGCTGTTGGTAGATCAGTTAGACCTGTTAAACGAAGAAGAATGGATAGTGAAGGTCGTGTCCGAAGTAGTTCCAGAACTCCCAGAGATGAATCTGGTGTTCGAGACAAAAAGGTAAATTGCTATAATGGTTCAAATATATTTTTGAATTCTTATTATTTTTGTTAATTGAAAAATAATTAGCAAATTTATTTTCTGTAAAAAAGATAATTGGGTAGGATTTAAATTTTTTTTTGTGTGTGTGTGTACCTCTATGTGGTGACTTATTGAATTTTTAATATTCAAAACAAATTATTTATGGCAATTACTAGTTAAATTATTTGTGGCAATTAATTTTATATTTTATATCTTTTTTTAATAAAAATTGCTGCTTTAACTGAGTTTTAAAAAGTTTAATGAAACTATTACTTTATTCAGTACATTTGTTAGCAGTAGTTATCAATATTAGTAAATTTTTGTTGTTGTCATAGTCTTTAAGAAATTGCTTTGAATTTAAGAATGTTTTAAATTCTGAAGTTTTTGATATGTATTTCCTCCCTTATTCTCTTGATGAAAATAAATTGTTTATTTAAACAAATATGTTTAATTATACTTTTTCTTTTAGATGAAGCAGAAAGCAAAGAAACTTGCAAAACTGGCGCAGCGTGCTGGAAACCGAAATGCAAGGAAAGGTGAAGCAGATAGAAAAATTCTGAATATGAAGCCTAAACATTTGTATGCAGGCAAACGTACTCTTGGAAAGACATCTAGACGATAAAAAAAAAACTCCTTTTTTTTTCCTGTTGGACTTTTCAAAATTATAAATCATATGTACATATTTTTAAATATAAATTATTTTTTTGTTGAATAAAATATGTAAAAAAATAAAGTATTGAATTTATAGCTTTTTTTGTTAAGAAAATATTTTTAACAATTCAGTTTTAAAGCATTTATATTTTATTTTGCTGATAAATTACTTGCTGCCAAATGTGAAAATTTATTGGTTTAACATCATTCTACTGTTCATTCTTAGATTTCATAAACCTTCCTAGAGCATTTCTGCATGTGTCAGATGTTCATTCTGCTCCCTCTGTCCCCTAATATATGTGTGTGTGTATATATATATATACACACACACACATTTAGCAATAGGGTGAACCAATTATAGAAGGGGCATAATAACCACTCATCTTTCATTATATTACTTCTTAGTAAAGTACATTCTGTAGGATATTTACAATTAATGTGTTCACTAATTTCAACTAATTAATAGCCTTTTGCATTTTCAACTTAATGACTGGTGGATTGTAGGCTCAAAATCTGATTCTTTTGCAAAACCTTTCGTGGACCGAATGTCCTTTCACTTATGTAATTTGGAGGATGAAGATATTCCAGTTCGAGTGTTATTCTCAGATGAAATGCCTATCTTTAAACAGTCTTTTTATGGTTTCATATTGGAGTTTTAATATTAGACTAAATTGTGTAATTTAACAGATAATCTTTGCTAATTTTATGGAGGCACTGAAATTATTACAATACTTTCAATTAACTTTGTAACATAAAAAAAATAGCCATTTGAAAATCTCACTAGCGTGTATGTAGTGTTGCAGATGTGAATATTTAATAAGATAAACAATTTTTTTATACAATCCATTTGTGAAATGGCACTAAATAATCTTGAGAATCAAGATTTTATTTACTAACTGCAAAGAATTTTTTAATTTCCTGTTGGTCAAAACAGTTTTTGACTTTCAATGATGTATTGAAGAAGAGGTTCAATCATTAGGTTTCTTTGAAGAATGACCTTTTATTTAATACAGAACTTTTTAAATTATGAATCACATGGGAAAAAAATAATGAAGATCACAGACCTTTTTCTTTTACATTTTTGAAGGAAAACGGTTTTGATATGAAATATTTTTGAGTTGTTGAATATGTTTTTCATTTGAATTTTTATCATTATCAATGCCTCATGTTGGTCCCCCCCCCAACTTTGTGATCATGAATAAATGTTTTTGAAGGAAATGTGGCTGTTATCGGAAAATGTCGATATAAATCCCATTTGGTTTTACAATTATTTTATCTGGAAATTTAAAATGATCCGATATATACACCCTAAGGTTTTTCATTTAAATCGGTTGTTGGATTTATACATTTGTTTGGATTTCTTTATAAATCTTGGGACAAAACAAATTAGGAATATTTATCTGTAAATATTGTCTCCTACTATTAAGAGAACTTCTGAATATTTATGTGTAGCCTGCCATCCAACCACCACAAAATCGTGTGATTTAGACAGGACTGATGTGACTGGCTGGTGCTTTAATCACCATCCGTCTAGCAACAAATTTCTGACCTGAACACCTTTATACGAATTGACTCCTGTCTTCATAGGCATTATGTCTGGATAATCATGTGCCCATTGGCATCATCCTCTGAGCAAATGGCATTTATTGATTATACAAATATTTGTTATCTTTGAATTTTAATTAATTTGAGGTCAAAGTTGAATATACTTTTTCTGTTGAGATTAAATTTTCTTTTCTCTCTCTCTCTTTTTTTTTTTTTTTAGAAATTAAGTATAGAAATAGTGGATTCCTGACAATGCTTTAAGGGGGGGGGGAAATCGTGAATCAATAGAGATTATAACTTTCAAATTTTGTTTTAATTTTTTTCCATGTTTCCATTATTAAAATTATCTTTCAGAATTAATCTAAGACTAGACTGGTTTTTAAAGGGTGTGTGCATAATGCGCAGTTTATTGTGTATTTGTAAATCTTAAATGTTTTTTATACTAGATTATATAAATAAGCAGTATATGAGGTTTAATTAAATAACGTTTGAAGTACAAATTTTCAGAAGTGTAATCTTCAGCTTCTACCGCAAAACAAGTTAACAATACCTCTTGACGTTTTCTAATCATTAAAAATGCTTTCAAACTGTAGAAATAATTGTTCAGCAACAATAAATATATATTTTATAATATACTACAGGAATTTGTCAGACTTTCTGCAAATAGTATGTGTATTCATTCTTAATATTGAATTTAAATAATTTGTCATTTTAAAAATTCATCATTGGAACAAATATAATAGTGTTTTGGAATAAAAATAAGCTTAATACTGTTTCTAAGAAATATATTAGTTTGATTTCAAAATTAAAATGAGAAACGAACTACTTGATCAATGTAGTATACATACATCCTGTCCTGTATCAACTAAAATTTAATTCAATGCGAAAATCGTGTAAATTCCATTAACTTTTTACATGTACAATTGGCTCTTGGTGGTATCAAAATACATTCCCAAAACAAAAGTTCTCATACAATTAAGTATTGCTTAACAACGGATTCTAAAACCCTCCTCGCTTTTACGCATGCGTTAGGAGGGGTTTAATTAGTCGGAATAGGGGTGAGAGGAAAGATGAAAGGAGGAGATGCTTACATTTAACAATAAATTAACCTCGAATTACTCGCGGACTGAATTAAAATATTACGGTCAGAAACGACACGATACTCATATACAATTGAAGAAAAAATTGAACAGAAAAGTATCTTAATAGGGCGGAAATCAAGGTAATAAAAATGACGAATTCCGGAAATGCGTTCATTCTTCCGTGTCTCTCCATTTAATGAGATAGAATCGTCGATAGGTAATTTTTTGTTCCTCTAAAAATTGACCATATTTAAATTTCGGTAAATTCTGACCACCTGATACAATGAAATTGTCGAACCTCAATTTAGTTTCCTGATCGTATTTATTTGAGATAAATTGTCACATGAAGAGGTTTACCTTTCAGACCACATCTACTCTAAACTTTCTGGTCTCAACAGCTCGAAATTTTGGGGATCAGTAATAATTAAATTGCCAAACAATAAGTTATTTATGGTATGTAATGGTGCAACAAGTTTAGAGATTCACCCTTAAACTTATTTGAAAAGGCAAAATTAACAAATATTTTGCCTTCGAGGCACCATTCAAAAGATGCATTTAGGCGTAAATATATTCCAGTGGCGTAATGATACCTTGATCGCCTATCTTAGGTAAACCATGAAGGCAAAACATGCATTTATGTCACTTTTTTAAAACCAATTCTGATAAGCGAGTGGAGAAACATGCCTCTGACATCACACTACTTTTGTTACATTATTATGTTGGGAAGGGTATAAACATCCTGGGACGAATTCTTAAAATATTTAAAATTATGGAGTTTAGCTATAATTTTTACAGTATTTTCAAAGACGCCTAATTTTATGTTTTAATTCCAGTAACTTCGATTAGCTTTATTTTATTTGGCTGACTGATTCACAAGCTAACAGCCCAAGTAAATTTTGCATCTTAGTATTTTTTTAAAAACCTTTTTATGAAAAATTATTTCCAAATTTCACTTATGATTATTTTTCTACGGGAGATATTGAAACTAATATTTTTAAAGGTAGCACGAAATCACGTTTTTTTAAAAAAATTTCTTTTTACAGCAATGCATGTTATTTATATAAAAATGAAATTAAAATCATCTGAAAATGTATGGTTTTAAAGAAAAAAAAAACGCCGCAAACTTATAATTGTTTAAAATCATCATTCGAACTGAATCTGGCCTTGTTGATACCACAAATAGATAAAAACGTTTGGTGCTAGATATCCCATTTTAAAGCCAAATACGATGAGAGTAGGATACGAATAGATAACTGATGTTCCGAAAACATTTACTCTATTTGAACCACTGAGTAAGGGGAAGATTCACGCCCTGAATATTACCGTAACTACAAAGTCGGATTCATCCTTCGGCAATATAAGTCTTGCCCTCTCCCTATATTAGCATGAAATGATCAGATCAACAACATTGTTATAGTATCATCATACCGACATTCAGAATTTTGAACAGCACAGATATATCCAGTGTCTAAGGTCAACTTGCTAATGGGAGGATTGGTCGATTTAAAAAGATAAGCCTAGTTGCCAATTAAATAAATTTATAAATATTACAAATACAAAACCGTAAGATTATAAATTATCTGAACCATAAAATGAAAGAATAACATCAGACTTTGTTACTCATAATTATGTAGGTAATAATTTGATTCATTTCGTTCACTTATTACGGTATTTAATTCACAGGGTCTATATAATATTACCTTTTTCAAAGTTTCATTTTGAAATAGCCATAAAAGGGAATTATTAAGCTTGGTTTTTTTTTTATTTGGAATTTTACTTGAAATTATTATTTAACTTGGAATTTTATTTTCCATAGAAGGGGAAAAAAAAAAAAAAAAAAATTGTCACTTGCGAGTAATGAAGCTATATGCAGTATTGTTAATGAACATTGGCCGTGGAACATCTTGTGGACGTATGAGGATTACTTAAATGGAAACGCCCACATTCATAATTGCAGGATTTGGGTCAAACAAATCTCATGTTCTTTAGCCAGTTCCATTGCAGACGACAACGTTCCACCAAACGTTGACTTTAGAAGAATGAATGACAAAAACCTCATCATGAACACTGCTCATAAGGTCGCAAATTGCTTGAATCCATCTCTGGATGTATCGTACAATGTCATATGGATATAGGGCCCCCTTTTTCCCTCCTTAATTTCCGAAGACATATTTAATTTTATTGATTTGAATTTTATTCACTATGAGAAGTTTTAAGTATAAATTTTGACAAATAATATAATAAAATCTTTAATTTTGAATAATTTTCAATTAAATTGATAATAAAATTTTAAATCTTGTCTATCAAAAAATTCAAAATAAAATGTAGAAGTAATTAGAAAAAAAAAAAAAAAAAATGGCAAACATATTTTTCCGTATCAGAATACTACAGAATTGGGTAATTTTTAAATAGTAAAATAACCTATGTTGTTAAACAGACCGTAATAGGTAATTATTTATTTAGAATAACATTAAAATAATGTTCTAAAAGTCAAATGATACTTGATTTTGTTTGAACAAGAGCAACTTCACCACCCTTGTAAAATAAATTTCTCTAAAATAGTGCAAAAATAAAATATTTGTAGGCCTCTAAGTACCTGGTTAATGGGGCCCTGTCCAGGTGCACTACCGATACATCCCTTGCGATCCTCCATGGCGAAGGAATGCTGCTAAATAAATTTTTTTTTAAAAAAAAGAGCTTTTGTTTCATATTACAATTTATCCTTTTTAGAAATGGCTTGTTTGAACATTCTGTTATTTCGATTTCTTCCAACTTTTGGCAATTAAAAGATAAATTTTACTAATAAATAAAAGTTTAAGTTAGTAGAAACTTCTATGAACAATATTGAGTAATGATTTTTATTTGACTCTTGTCCTTTTTTTTTATTCTATTAATATAGATTTATAACTTGTGACGAGATAAAAATATTGAATATTCGTTTCCTCGAATTTCCTTAAATGCGTGCATTTAAATTTCAAAACAAGTTAACACGTCTTCTACTTTCAAAAACAGCAAATATAGTGAGAAGTCATTCTTATTTCTATTTACAGTATATATTTTATAATAATTTATTATGAAATCCCACTTTTAGCACACAAAGCTAAAACATTAGATTTGTGCGGAATTTACAGCGCTGATAGCATGACGAGGTGGCCGAGTGGTTAAGGCGATGGACTGCTAATCCATTGGGCTCTGCCCGCGTGGGTTCGAATCCCATCCTCGTCGATGGTACAAACTATTTTTGCAACGATTTTCGTTACTTTTTGAATTTTGCATCTATTTTTAAAATTATATTAAAGAAAACCTAATAATTTATTTTTATATTTCACAACCAACGTTATGGAAATAAAAATGAGTATTTAAATTTATTTCGCTTCTTTACATTACTATATTACTTCTATTCATAGAATTTATGGATAAGAATGCCTAGTAATGAATTTAATATTTCATTATAATGAATTAACTCTCTCCCCCGCCTTAATTTACCTATATAACTTTTTTATTATAATATGTATAAATATTTATTCATGGGCAAGAAATCTGATAATAAGAAGGATATTAATCAACTTTTAAATTTTATTTCACAGACATTTACTATTTTACTTGTAATTCCCTAAACTTTTTTTTTTTTGCTTTTTAATAGTTATTTTGATACAACTATAAATATTTCTGTTTAAATGAAAAGCTGCAGATGGCATATATTAATAGTATTATTTTTTTGTCAATTTATTCAAAGAATGGTTTTAAGCAAGAAATTTAAATTATATTTCTTATTTTTTTAATCATTAAAAATTTTTAACCTTTCAGAACCTAAGTAATGATTCAGAAGCGAAACAATAATGCAAATTTAATGTAGATTATGCTTTCAGATAGTTAGAATAGAGGTATTTATGGAGTGCACATGGTATTAAAAGAATGAACCTGAAGTACATTCAGGAATTTTTTAAATATAAATTTTTATTTTAATTATTAAGTTAATATTATACATTTTTTATTTTAATTTTTAAATTAATATTATTTTTAAACATAAAACATTGCAAAATATAAGCAAATTATTTTTCATTACCAATTTGCTTTTCATTCATAGCCTTTCTTATAGATGATGAAATTACTTTTAACGATTTTAATCAGTAAAATGAGTTTAATTTAATTATAAAATGAGTGAATCAGTAATTGTGATTTAGAAAAAGTAATGTAAATTAAAGGTTATAGACAAAGCTTGTACCTGCATTTGTAATTGCACTTATGTAAAAATATTTAATAAAAAATTCTTCAATTTATACGCATCCTATTACTAGATATGCATAAAATACAGAAACGACAATTCTACGTATATTTCATCCGAAGACAAATAAAAACGGACATTTTGAAAGAATCTTCTAAGTAGATAGACATTTTCCTGCTGTAATTTCCTTTAGTTTACAATAAACATCTGAAATGCAATAAAATTCAAATAAATTATGCAAAAGTATCTAAATACGATGTAGTGTAAGAAATAAAGTAATATAATTAATTTAACTTGTCATATATAAAAATAACGTAGCATATAATTAAGAGAGGAGGGAAGTTTCAGAGGTTAAGTTGAAAGGAAGTTTAGAACTCCATGTCTGATAAATATTTACGATGTATAAATCATAAAAAATAATAATTATTAGAAATAATAAGAATTGCAACAATCATTATTAGTGTTGTATTTATCACAACATTCGAGATTTTTTTAGCAATAATTAATTTAACTCTTAATAAATTGAAACATTTGGATTTCCTTCTGTTTTTGTTTTAATTATTTAGTTGCTGAAATAAAAAAAATTTAATAATTTGAGTTTTTATATAATAGCTTTAATTTTGTATTCATTATAAATAACTTAGAGACAACTGTATAGGATTCATTTTCTGCATATTTTTTTTAATGAATAACAGCATTTGCTTCAATTTTTATCCGAAAGATGGCAGCATCAAATAAATGAAGTACATTTGGAATCGTAACATGGAAAGATTTCTGAGGGTAGATAAGGAAACTAGAGGAGAAAACGTATTAAGTAATGTCTTCTTGCTTTCTTCCACTCTTTTTTTTTTTTTTTTTTTTTTTTTTTTTTTTTTTTGCAGGATTATAAGCTGAATAAGCAAATAAATTCAGTGTCATTTCATTATAATAACGAAAATCACGAACCACCCCACCTTTTTTTTTCTACAACGACTAGCAAATTCTCGTAATGTATGTACAATTATTAATCTCAAGAAAATGCAATCTCCATTTTTATATTTCCGAATTTTGAATCAAAAGATCTCCAAAAGACAAAGCAGTATAAGCAAGAAAAAAATATCCTTTTGCGGACAAATTTTTATTCCGGCAAAATTACTTTAATGGTTAATATTTGAATCGGTAATAGCGAGTTTCCCTTTTATTTAATGCGCGAAAATTATTTGTATGAGTTATGTATGAAAATGTGTAATTTCTGGTTTAGAAAAATTAAAACTAACACTCTTTTGGTTATGACTTTAATTTAGATTTTAAAACATGGATTTGGAAGGAATTCTATATTTCTTTTTAGGAGTTAGAATGATTTTTTACATAGTTTTTTATAAATAAAGAAATATAAACAATATAAGAGGAGTTATATATTGATATTAATATAAGGATAAAAGAAATATATATACATATATATAAAGAGAAAGATGTAAAATTTAAAAACTGTATAAGTATTTTGTTTTAGAAATTACATCGATATTATTACTCTTTTAATGAAATTTCTGCATAATGTTTGTGACAGAAATATTTGACGCACAAAGAGATTCAGAATTAGTTATTTGGCCACCTCTTTTAGAGTTTGGCCTGCTTCTAATCTGCCCTTAGTTTTTCCGTCTCATTATGTAGGTAAGTAGTACTCTGAAATCATTGTAAGAATCAGATTGTCCTGATCTTTGCGAAATTACATTTTTTTTTTTTTTTTTACATACCTCACAATATTCTCACACATACTTTATTATGTTTATATAGCATTCCAACCGCAGCGACTCTATTATGAAAGTTGTGATTTATTTAAAAAATTTGTATTTAACAAGATAATCAAATTTCGTTCAAAGTTGCTTCTTTTTTAATCGATTTTTTTAGTTTAAATTAATGAAAACTGGTGCCTAGTCCCTTGATAGTTTTTAACAGACTTTCCGATAATCCATCTTAGAAAGATCAAAGATGTTACAGATTTTTGAATTTTAAGATTACTTTCAATTTATTTTTAAAATGTCGCATATAAGTAGCAAATCAGCCAGACCTCGACAAATTGCTATCCAAGGATTGTTTCGAAGGATTTATTTAACATCGTTTTTGGTTAAGGTAGCTGAACCAAATAATCGCTAAAATCTTATATGATAAATAAATAGGTATTTTCTAGAACAAATTCTTTTTATTCTCAAATTAATTAATTTATTTTATCACTTGACAAGTGTAAATGCTTGTTTGAATCACATTTGTAATTTATTCCATGTTTTAGAATAAAATAAGTACGATTTTCTATTTTTATTCAAATCTTCTTTTCTTGTTTTTAAAAGAAATATTTCTTCTCTCTCTCTTTTTTTAATGCAGATTTTGCAGATTTTAAATAGAAGATGGAAAAGCCTTATATATATATATATATATATATATATATATATATATATATATATATATTTTGAAAAGTTTATATATCAAAAAGCCTTTTAAGATATATATATTTTTAAAAGGTTTTTATATATAATTTTTTGTGAGTATATACAGTTCTAAGAGCCTAAAGAAAAATGAAACAGTAAAAATTATGAAAGAGTGATTGACTTAGTGAATCAGTAAACAGAAAATATATTCTCTTCTTATCTCTGAATCTAAACACTTCTCTGAATTACAGTTTTTTTGTCGTGTTTTTTATCTATCTGCTGTGACGTCAGACGCTTGGGTGTTTTCGAATTTGCTCATACTTTTCTAGAGAAAGTGAGTAAAACATGCATCAGAGAGTCAACAGATCCCAGGATTGTGATCAAGCGAGATCAAGGACAAGCACCTCCCTGAGCAAGAAGGCGCGCTCGCTCTATTTTGAAGTTATTGATGCGCATAGTAACAAACGATTTCGAAAAAAATTACTTTATCAAGAATGCCGATAATGGATTTAAGGCAAAATACATAAAGATAGAAAAAATATAATAAAAAAATTATGTGAATTTTCGTATATTTGCACATTTTTCATTCTCTTTGTCTTCTCAAATTCGTATTTTTAAGTTTATCCGATATATTAATTAAAGCAACAGATAAAAATATTGTTTACATTAAGGTATTTTGTTATATTTCTTTCTCATGAACTAGAAAGACGCGCCTATGAAATAGTGATGTTTAACGCGATATATATTATTTTCAAACACGATAGTTCAAATTCTGTTAAAATTAAAAAAAATTTTGAACTTCAAATCCACAGTCTGTTTGCGAGAAGAGAGTAAAAGGGAGTAATCAAAATATTTTAGGGGAAAAAAATCCCAAAAATATGAAATTAAAAATTTAGAAATAATGGAATGACTTACTCTCTCTCTCTCTCTCTCTCTCTTTGAAAACAAAATGAGATAAAGATTTTTTCAGATATATTCATTTACATATGTGATATTAAGAATAACTTACTCTATGTTTGATAAAAGGTGAGAGGGAAAATTATTTAGAAGTTAACATTATTTAAAAAAATAAATATAGTTATACTTTTTTGGTACAAACTATCTAATGAGAGGGATATTGATATATAAAGCACATTTGATTTAAATTTGGAACAATTTGTTTCCATAAACACAGTCGAAACTAGGGATCATAACAACGAATACAGGACATCTGACCACTTTTATATGTGTCGCAAAAATTAAAAATTGGAAATTAACTTTTTTTCAAACTTTAAAAAAAATTGAAACTATATTTTAGTTAGAGTTATTTAATTATAACTAAATTTCGGGAGCACTTCTCTACTAATAATACAGATGAATGTGTGTGCGTGTGTATTGACCTTTACAGTCCAGACAGTTTGACGTACAGCTACTAAAACTGGAATATACTTACCTTACAGGTTAAAAATGTGTACCTAGATGCAATTTTTGAAAAATTTTAATTTGTTAAAAATTAAGTTAAATTTTGGTGTTTTCCCACGATAACTTCCAAAAACATTAAACATGAATTCTACACTATTGCGAAACTTTAAAAAAATGTCATTTTAAAGATACCAATTTAATAATTAAGGGGTTTTTAGTGAATGATGGACATTTTTTGAAAATGTTTGCCTTAATTTCCAGACCCTCGGGGGGGGCACCTCGAAATGAGGATGAGATGCTTCCGGCATGGTGGTTGGATCTCGCCACCCTGGAGGGTACACTAATAGGTGGGGGATCTGGCTCCCCCCATCGATGACGGGACGTACTTCCTTCGGGGAGGGTTGTACCGTGGCCGGTGATGGCCCTTAGGACTCAACCACAGTTCCCGCCAATTGCTGTTGCGGCGGTCCGGTCATTCAGTTTTATGGTTTAAATCCGTGTGCCTTAGGGCGGGTCGGAGAGTTAGAAGGTTGACTTGACTTGCCTTAATTTCCAATAATAGATTACATTGTTACCCTGAAATTCTAACTCTTTCATTGTTTCATCAAAAACTTAATAGCATGATTTTTTTTTTATTACTGGAAGCTAAAAAAGAAGGTTTCTGTTTAATATCTCTACAGTGAAGTTACAATATCACGAAATTTAAAAGATAAATGAGCCGGATATTTACATTTTTAATAGCACTATGATGTTATGGTACTATGATTAATGGTGATTATTATAATTATGGTGCTAGATGTAATGGTGATGATATAATGTTCATTAGAAAATTTCATATATACGATAAACAAAGCATATCTAAAGCATTTAAAGTAATACGGCTTTAATGACGGACTATTTGACGGAATCCTGAATATGGAGTTATAAAAAAACGATTTATCTAAAATCAAAGATAACCAATACTGTCGACGAAACAACTGGTCGCCTGAGACGACTAGTTTTCAATAAGGAATAAATAATTCGAATATTTATGCTAATTCGAGACATCTGATTAACGTATCAGAATTTAGAATATTTAAAACAACATAAAAATTCAGAATTTGTAATGAAATTGGATATTTTATTTAATTTTTACTATTAATATATTTTTACTATTAATATTTACTATTAATATATATTTAACTAATTTTTACTATTAAATGTCATATGACGATGATTATGTAAAGAACGCAATTTATTACTCTTTCGAATACATTTTTAATTCAATTTGGGTCTAATTTTAGTCAGTTTTAGTTAGAATTATTATATAAAATGTACACTTATGTAGTAATTTCAAAGAAAAATATTTAAATAATTGCATATTATGATAAAAAAATATTTTTCGTTAAAATAGCAATTTATATATGTTTATTTATTCTGAAAATGACATAACTTTAAACGGAATACCTTTATTTTTTTATTATTTATTTATTTAATTTTTGAGATTACATCACTATCATAATTCAACTCTTTACTAATTTCCACAAAAAAAAAAAAAAAAAAAAGAATGTGACTAAGCACAGGCGAAATGGAAATCTTTTCTCTTTTAAACTAAATATTTATGCTTTAAACTTTAATGTGGCATAGTTTAAATAGGCTACAAAGTAATGTTGTCATATCACTTGAAAGATCTACTGTCTCTTTATAGACAGGGAACATGCCAATTTTTGCACATGCACCAGTATCCCTTTTTCCACTAAAATAAGGGAGACAAAAAAAGATAGTAAAGAAACTGTTTGTTTTTATTACTAATATAATATATTACTAATAAATAGATAGGGTTATTATACATTATAAATATTATGCACCCTTAGTTGTTTTACACACTTTAGAGTAATCATTTTGCATCTAGACGGTGCATCTGGTACAAAAATTTACATAAATCATCAATTTCGGGAGACCGTTTCGCTTTTCATTGTATTCTATAGCCTTATAAGAAGAAAAAAAGAAAAACAAGGTCTACATATATGGATTGATCAATCTAATGGACATCCATAAATTTCGGTTTACATTGTAATATTTTCCCAATCTATCAGTCAAAGACTATCTGTCTTCCAATAATTTTAACTATACTATTGCTTTTAATAATTTTTTCTTGAAAAACTATTTCTATCTATACTGCTGGTCCCCCGATTCTCTTTTCTCGTATATTTTCGATATTGTCCAACATATTTGAGTGCGAAAAATTCTTCCTCTTAGTATTCAATTTATTTTCTGTGTCTAAAGACTATCCATTAAAAACTCTTGCTTGCTCTCAGTTTGGGCAAGAATCTGAGGAATACTAAAATATAAACATCATTAAATCAACATGATCTGAAAATGTTATTAATTTATAAAATATGGAATCTGTATACTCTTTACATAAAACAATTATACTTCACGCTGCTAAACTTCATATCCGGACCGTGTTCAGTCAAAGGGAGGAGTGGATAAAAAAATTATGCAACATTTATTTATTTATATTTCGAAATTCTATATAGTTGGCAGTTGGTATGGCAAATAAACATCGGATTCGCAGATAGAATTACTAGAGGCTAGTTAAAAGACAAACAATGCATGAAGATCGATTCGCTTAAGAAAAGTACCAATCGAAAGAAAAAGAATTTACCAAAGCAACAAATTTTTCATATGAGATCTTCTATCCTCGCTTCAACTGTTTGTCCTCATAATAGTTTACAAAATTGCCTTTTCAAATAACGTAAGAAAAAATTTTGCAGTGAACAAGATTACTGACAAGAGTATTGTTTTTATTCTTTTATTCTTCAAGATTACTGTTTAACAAGATTACTGATTTTATTTGAAAATATAACATATTACGATGGAAAAAAATATATTTTCTTTCAAGTAAATATACCAAATTTTACAACAATAGGAAAACTGGTAATTGTAACATATTTTTTCGAGTTAAAAGAAAAAGAATTCGAAGAATGTATTCTTTGATATAGTTTTCTTAGAATGAATTCCTCGATCTTTCAGTTTGTTTACTATCAAATACGTTAAACACTAAGAAATAAAATCGAAACATGTGATTTTATGTTTGAAAACATCGTTTCTGAGGCACTCACCTTTACAGCAGGTGATTCATCAAAACAACGGACAATAAATACGCAGTGTGACCCAGTTTTCTAAGATGATAGATAACAAAACTAAACTAATTTCTAATAAATTCGAAAATGGAGTCATGGGATTTCTTTTTATTAAAAAGATTTGAACAGCCTGGTATTAGATTCTTTTCCAATGCTCATTCATGTACTGTATCACAGTACTCCCCAAAATCCAATCTTCTGGGTAACGAAAATTAATTCGTAATTTTTCTTTAAAATTGATTTTATTATTCACTTCTTCGAGTTTATCTATATTGCTAAGATATTAATCAAAAGTTATTAATTGCAAAACTGACACTGAAAATAAGAGTTAAATAGTCATATATGATTATCAAATGGATTCTCTTACTTTAACTTCCATACCAGAAATAAATTTTTCTTCTTCAATAGATAATAATTATTAGGCCAAAATGATAACCATTAAACTCTAATGGCGCATAACTCCTTACAAATAAAAAAAACAATTCTTAACTGAACTAAAATAAATTATGTCTAAGGTAATCAATCTTGCATCATTTGAGTAAAAATGCAAGGCCCTAGGTATCTATCTGAGCGTTTAATTTTTAAGTGTGAGTATATACGACATATTAAACAAGGATTTGAGCAACATTTAAATCTCGAAGCTAAAAAAAAAACCCACTTTGCAATAATTGCAAAGATAAAAATTCGGCATAGAATTAAATGTGGAAAACATATGTAAAATCATCTTCACATATTTTAAGCTCAAAATCATTTATTTTTATTTGCAGAAAAGCATTTTTTTATATTGTTTATAATAATTATCTACCAATTATTGTCTATCTATATATTATTTGCTTACATTTTTCAATATTTTTTTTTATAAAAAGGCAATTATTTTTGTTTATTGTTAACGAATCGTAAAACAATGAAATAATTGCAACCCCCAGTAAAAGTGGCCAGTAGATTTTAAACTTCTCCAAGTAAAAAGAAAGAAAAAATGAAATATGTTGTATGTGTATAATGGCAAGAACTCAAAAATGCTTTGATCGAGAAGAAGGAAATTTGACATTTGGTCTTAATACTTCCGTTGTAGATCTGGATTACAGGCTGAACCAAATCTTTCAAAGAGCAAATCTATCATTCTGTCTATTGTGTGGGAACATGAAAACACTAAAATACATGCATAAAATTTATTAAGTATTTTTTATACCATAATTCAAGATCTTATAAAATTAGCTCAAACCAGATTAGTTGTAGATTTAATCCACGAGAAAATGTTCTTTACGAAGTATAGTACGAAGACTCATTTGAAATATTTCATTCCGAATCTTGGTCATATGACACGGATGATAAGCTGTGGTGAAAGCTTATAAGCCAGTTAACAACTACGCTGTAAGCAGTTGCTTTTGTATCGTGGTTATGTTACTGGACTGTGAACCACAAAGTCCCAGGTTCTATCCTCGCTCATCTCAATCAGCCACAAAGTAAGCCGCTAACCTGTCTTCAAACCTTCACGCTTCACCTGTATTTCTCGATGTCAAGGATAATGTATTCCAAGTCCACGAACATGGTGGATCTTTGGTAACATCGGATTTCGAATCCAGAATTTATTCATTCTGAAGTGAGACCTAACCGCTAAGTTACTGATATCTACGATTTTCATTTATGTCGTGTAACTAAAATAATTATTTAACAATGAAACGATAATTTTCCCTCCAAAAATTAGCTATCTATAATTCATTGCAAAAGATTTCTTGCACCTGGATAAGATTTTGAATTTTTTCTCATCCATCAATCAATTTTCATTTATATTTAAAAAGAATTATAAGATTCTTTAATACTTTATTTAATTGAATCTGACAAAAAAATCCATAAATTTGGAATATTCTTCATTTAAGATCTGAGATTCTCTTTTTAAATGCTTCAATGAAATTTCCGATATTGGATTCCGTTAAGTTAACGCAGCGGAAGTTAAAGAATATCAATACATTAATCATCATAATTGCATGAAAAATGGCAAATCACTTAATTTATTGACACGAAAAATTTATTGACTGAATTATGATTACAATAGATTGAAATGTATTGAGTCATCAAATCAAGACTCAGGGATCTGCAGCAAAGATGGGAAATGACATTGCAGGTGAAATTTTATGGTTATTGCTTCTAGAAGTTCGGTAGTTCGTTATTCAAAAAATGATACATTAAATAAAATAGCTAAATGAACTTAGTCGAATATAGAATATTATTAGCTGTACTTTTAAACTGGGCAAGCACTTCCAAGTGCTTGCCTAAGTGCAAATTTGGACTAGAGTTGAATAATCGATTGTTTGTGATGATTATGATACCGGAATGCGACAGAAAAATTTTGTTTTGGAGTTCTTTCAAGAAAATTATTGGGAAAGCGCTATGTTGTTTCGCAGTTTTATCTCTTATACAGTGCTGAGGCATTATGGGAAAATCTTGTCATCTATGTCATCTTGCAAGATATGGTGTCAACAGCGGATTTTAGACAGGTGAGATTGAATTTATAGTAGCTAAAAATAAATTTTAAAAGATGTTGAAATTATTGTAAAGCTTTGTTGGTTGAGACATTATAGAGATAATGCATTCAAAATAAAATTGAATTCATTAAGAAAAAAAGTGTTATTCAAGACTGATATCATCGCAGGTCGAAAAACATTACATTAGTGTGTGAGCTGTTGCCAAACTCAAATTGAGAAATACTTCCAAGAAATCAATATTCAGGCTAATCAGCTAAACCCTTACGAGAAAAATATTACCTAAAACTATCTAGAAACTTGCTTAGCTTTTAACACCTTGCCACTTAACCTAAAATGAGGACAAATCAATCTGTTCATTTATTCTTTCATTTTCGAGCCAATGATGACACCATGAATAGATAGGCTTCTGATTTTTTTTCCCTCCATCGACCAAAATAGCAAGCAGCGAGATTATGGTTTATATTTAGTCCACATTCTCCATTTTGTTCAGTTCTTTTATTTTACAGTTACAGTGTGTAATTTAATCTTACCATATTTTAAAGCTGTTTTTTTACACATTTTTTTTTTTTTGTTTAAACTGATTTTTTTTATATTTTTATAAATGGAATCTCGTTATCGGATTTTCATATAATTTCTGATGTATTAGAATCAGAGTCCGAAATTTTGGACAGTTGTACATTTTAATTTCTTCAAAACTTAATTATTAGTAAATCAAAGAATTTTAATTAAATTTTTATTTTCTATCAAAGGAGTCATTTGATAGTGACTCTGAAATAAAATGTATTATGAGGTTACAGATTAGAAAGCAAAAAATGATCAAAAGTTTCTAAAAATACCTTTTTTTAATAGCATAGTAAAAAAAAAAAGAAATTATCAAAAATATAAAGATTAAATCAAAATGGTACTAAAATTGTATTATTAAAGGAAAAAAAAAATCTCAAAATGATTATAACAAAAATGAATATTCGTATATACTAAAATACTAAAAATAAATCACTACTATAATATTAAAAATAAATCATAAATGCGATTAAATTCTAACTTGATTAGAGTACTTTAATATTGCAAAAATTTTGTTTTGATTTCAAACATTCGTTAAAAATTAAATCACTAATCAATAGATTAATAAAAGCATGTTTTTGTAATTTATTTTTTATTTTGGGCATAAAGGAGAAATAAAAATAAACTCTCAAAAGTATTTTTTTGATATCATAGTTTGGTTTATGAAATGGATTATTCATTATAAAATAGTATATGTATGAAAAGTCGACAGCCGAAATAGAAAATAATATTTAAAAGTCGACTAGAATTAAAGTTTTAGTTCATGTTATTAGTCATGTCAATCGGTGCGATCCTAAGAAACAACAAATGGAACAGAATGGATATATAATTCCACGAGTCTTTACAAACTTTCTAAAACATTGGATTATTGATTTCAGCATGTTCATGAATGATGAACACTAATGATCTTCAAAAATTATATTGTAACACATTAAATTGCAGCATTTTGATGAGTAGCATGATTTTTTCACTTTGAAATGAATAGATAAATTGAATGCTTTTACGTCTACGAACGTATTAACATCAGTCAGAATATATCACGACCGTACTTTCTAAGTGCTATTTACAAATATAGTACAACAGGATGTCATAATATTTTGCCCGGATGAAAACATGCATTGTGAAATAAATATTTTACAAAAACAACTATCCCATGGGAGGATATCGGCAAAAGCAGATTTCTAAATAATAATATTAATAATTAGAGTGAATTCAGACGCAAGTCCACATTAGACGGACTAAATTATATAATGCTAAATAATGTAAACTATATAGATAAATATGCTGAATGTGCTGCTATGTGTCCTTTTTCTCTCTTTTGTGAGTAAAAATGCTGGAGTGTTATGTACACATTTAAAATTGTGGGATAAGTCACAAATATTTAGCTGGTAATAGTGTTTACTTATTTATATCACGGTTCGAACTATATGAATAACTTGCAGAATCTGCATCTGCACGACGAATTTCAGCGAAATCAAAACATAATGACATATAATATATATATATATATATATATATATATATATATATATATATATATATATATATATATATATATATATACACAAAAGTATTAGAATCAAGTTAATAGGAAAAACAAAAATTCAAAAAAATTAAACCAAAAAAATTATAAATAATATAAAAAAAGAATCCGGCCTGAAGACTTTTTCAAGGGTCACCCTCAGGCAGGGATTCAAAGAAAGGGATTTTTTCTGTGAGGAAATACAGACATTGTCTAATAATGGTTCCTCGTGACCCGAAAATCAAAGGAGTTTGTTGTTTTATATTTCCTTTCTGTTAAAATGGTATATCTCTTGAGCATAATTTCAGGGGATTTTCGGGTCACGAGGAATCATTATTAGACAATGTCTGTATACTTTTGTATCAATTCATCCGTGTTTTAGAAGTAGCTGCAATTGCGCTCTCTAAATACTATGAAGTTCTTTTTTTGGTTTTAGTTTAAATAAGTTATAAATTTTAGTTGCGATTTCGAAACTGTTTTTGTTTCGTTTTCATTTTAGTTTCGTTTTAAAACTTTTTCTTACTTAAGATTGGTATATATATATATATATATATATATATATATATATATATATATATATGTGTGTGTGTGTGTGTGTGTGTGTGTGTGTGTGTGTGTGTGTGTGTGTGTGTATGTGTGTGTGTGAAAAGGAAGAAACATATAAAAATATGAAAAGGAAGTTAAAAAGTATCATTAATATTTAATATTTATTTTTCTCCGTGACAGTGATGCAGTCTGGTAGTCTGATGAACTATATACGATAAAAATCGAAATAAGCAATTGGATATGAAGATGTTCTAAAGAGTTAGAAAGAGAGAAGGAAACAATAAAATTAAAAAAGTTGCGGCAAATGATGATTTTAACATCACCCAAAAGAACACAAAATTTTAATTAAAAATTTTCTATGCTAACTTTTAAAATTCCGGTTTCAAAGTACATTGAATCACCATTATGACTACCTGCATGCCAAATTTCATGGGTGTAAGTTTAATAGATTTGTTTGGACACCACATACGCTCATGCAAATACTTCTTTTTATAAGCATAGATTAGCATCCACTTTCTTTTTTTTCTTTAGTCTAATACAACATATTTGTATTAGAATATTAAATCTAGATTTAATGAAACAAGAAATATTTCTTATGTGTACGCAGATTTATGCAGAAAAATACAAGGCGGTTTAATTTGTAAAATAATATTATTAAATAATATCAGGAATTAAAATATTGTTACATGGGAGCAACAAAGAATAAAACTAGGAGGAGTGTGTTAAGAAGAAAGATACTCTAGTCCAAAATTTATTCATTCTGAATTGATTCATATCATCCGTTTAAAAATATGAAAAATTATTGACTAAGCAGACACAATATAGATTAGGGAAAAGGGGAAAAAGCAAATCTACACGTACCAGATAATTAAGAAACTCGCAACTCTTTGATGAAGAGCATCTTTTGATTTCTTCATTTGTGTTATTCCTGCTAAAATAAAATAAAATAAAAAATATATAAATAAAAGACAGGGTAGACAGTGACAGTGACCGCGGAGCAATGAGATGCAGATGCCGCCGGTCTCCCAGCCTAAGATGACACCGCGGATACAAAATTTTGGTCAGTATATGAAACTTTTTAAAGCGAAATATTATGAAAGGTTGAAAAAAAAATCACATTATACCTCTCACCCACCAATTACTCTCGCTACGCCACTGGAAATGGGGATAATACTGTTTTAATTTCGATGAGAAAATCACCCGGAAAGATTTATTTTGATACAATATCGTTATATGACCTTATTTCTCATTATGATTATCACATTTGGTTTCTCGTAGCAAAATATCAACGTATAGACAATTTTATAAAAATTAATTTATCAAAGAAAAAAAATGAATATAATATATATATATTTCACGAACGTTAGGAACATCGATCTGTGAAGCGAATCCTTTGTTGATAATTTATCGAGTTCCCTCAGAGGTTATCTCGAGTCGAAGGATAGTAAAATCACGTGGAAGAGAGAAAGTAAACATGGAAACAAGTGCTGGGAAGTAAACTAGTTTCCGTCGGAGATGTATCAGCTGTTGACAAGAGCACTATTACTCATTTGTACTAGATTTGATGTGACCCATTCACCATCGCAGAAAAAGAGTCTTGTTTTGATCTGTCGTTTTCTTAGTTGCGACTTATTTTCCGCTCCGATATAAACGGAGAATTTTGTTTGCTTGCTTGACGAGTAATATTATAATCTTAGATAAAAAGTCATATTTATAGTATTAAAATGAAATGAAATTTTAATGTTGTTTGCATTTAGAAATAAATTCGGAATAATAAAGTGAAAAAGATCGATCACTAATTCGAAAAAACGTACCTTGATAATAATTTTTCTGTCTTTATTTTTTAAAAATAAAAATTAACTTTGAATTATTACCATGACATGCACACTAAAAATGCATTTAATATCATCACAACGCACATATATATAAACGCTGTTGCTAAAACAATGAAAGTGTTGTTGTAAAATATATTTAAATATATTTTTTAAGATTTATTAAAATCAAGAAAAAAAGTATAAGTAAATAAAATTAATGCAATAAAAAGTTAATTTAAAATAGTGTAAAAATAGTTTTTGTGCAATAATATGCTCACAAGTTATTGAGAAAAACTTTAAAAATTTGATTAATATTTAATTAAAAATGTAATTGAAATTTTAAAAAACTTAAACTTTAAACTTAAATTTTAAACTTCTTAACAAACACTTGCCACCAAAAAAGCACTTAAATGCTAAATTTAGTTGCTCTAGGTCCAATAACTTGCCTTACAGAAAGTTTTGAACGATTTTTTATCATGATATACAGATAATATACCATCCTCTAAATATTATTAATGAAGTAAAATACTTGTTAAATACAATATCAAAGCATTTGTTTTATGTAATATAATACTTGCATTCTCCAAATAGCTAACATATTGTAGTAGCATGCTTTATTTATACTGTATGTTACAGATAGAATATTGACTAGATAGTTTCCTGAAGAAACGCAACTTGCATTTAATACAAAAATAACACCTTTCTATAAAATTTTAATTCAAGATAAAGTTTATGATTTTAATTATGATGAATAGAAGTTAACTGAATAATTTTTATTTAAAATTAGTTCGAATATCACTTGGATATAGAAAAATATTAAGTTATTTTAAATATGAGCTTTATCATGCTAAAATTCTTAATAAACTTGTGGATATAAAAAAATATATTAAAATATTTCAGTTTGAAATCTTTGTATTAATCGATTTCGCTTACAATAAGGGAATTCACTTGTTATTGACTTTCATTAATATTAAGGAACAAAAATGACAGAAAATATATAAAGGGCAAAAAAGGCAGTTTAGAGTGAATGAATATTTAAAATAAATAGCCAAAATTTGTACTTTGTACATTCGAATTCAAAGCTGAAATTTTTTTAACGTTTTATTTCGAAATTATTTCTTGTCCTTAATATGAATCTAAATATAATTCTATGTTTTTATCAAATTTAGAAATTCTGGATTTTTCAACTGAAACTTTTGAGCATCAATCATAAAATATTTGAAAACAATAACAATAAAATTAATAACATCAAGGCTTTTGATATTTCATTGCTAATTCATTTATTTACCAAAATTTGAGTAAAAACTTCGGAAGAATATGTGATATACAAACTGAATGATTACATATTCAGATTCCAAATAAGGCGGAAAAAACTAAAATAAACATAACTAAATGAGACTAAACTTAACTAGAATCAACTAAATTAGATTAGACAGACTAACTTAAACTAGACTAAATTAGACTAAACTAGATTAAACTGGACTAGTAGAATAAAATAAATGAGACTAAACTAGAATTATAATCTTGCAGTCTTATAAAAGTGTCGAGTTAAAATTACGAGAGCAGCAAATATATCAGTTGAATAATCTTGATCAAATTTTTCCGTCATTTTTATGTTACGATTGAGTTTCAAACCAAATGGGATCCCGAAGAATAATATTAAGGATGTGAAAACTTACAGCAACCTCTTTTGGATTCTTCGATGGCTTTAAGCAAAAAGAAAAAAGTATATCGTCTTGGCTCGAGGTATTTATTACCTTATAATATCCTCTAACAACTTTTTAAAGATATTTTTCTTTTTTTATTATCACATATTTATGCGTTTATTTAAAGAATGTTTTTAGTTGAAAAGGGGGTTCCTAAAACTAAATTTAAAAAGGAGGAAGTGTGTGTGAAAAAGTTCGAATAATTCTGAATTTTAGAATTTTAGGATAAAACCAGATACTTAGAAACTTCATTTTATTTTATCATCATAGGGTCTATGAAAGAAATAATAATATTCTCTACTGTCTGTCACACAACCGGTTTAATGTTGCTAGGCGAATTGTTATGATCACAAATTCTATTGAACTCCATCTGTTCTTTGTTTAACGTCCGTTAAAACTGGCAACGTTTCGATGAACCTATCACACGATGCTCACGTGCAACGGATGATCTTGCAGCGTGGTTTAGAGCATCCGTCTCATATTGGTCTCGTGAGAGTACCGTGATTATATCTATGACTAAACAAAAAAACGAAAGGCCATATAGGCGTGAATATTCCGAAAATTGACAGCTAAATGGTCTTTATCTTCGTCTCGTTTGTTTTTAACTCTTAAGCGCCTAATGTAAAATGATAAATGGAGTAATTTTTTCCGTCCTTCCATTATCCTTGCAGGTGCATTTCATTTTTTCTTGGAAATGGAACGATCGGGACCTCATGTATTAATTTACGTTCAAAGGTCCTTGGTGAGTCGATAGATGAAACTGTTACTCAAAATTATTAAGTTATTAAAATTATTTGCACCAAATAATGCTCATATATATATATATATATATATATATATATATATATATATATATATATATATATATATATATATATATATATATATGTAAATATGAGTATATATAAAATGTATTTAGGGTATCGTTCAAGAGACCGAATCTAATTGGTACATAAAGGAGAACGACGTATTGATGAATCTTGATAAAAAATGTGATAGAGTGCTAAATTTAGCCTTAAAATATATTATATTTTTTAATTATTAAGCATTTTATTAGGATTATAGTTTCAAAAAATTTATAATATTAAAAAAAAATTATTTTTTTAATAGGAATTGCAGCTATTTAATTAGAATTATCTTTCTTGACTAAATAATCATAGTTCGGTATTTCTCTTTTCCCGAATTTTTATCAGAGAATATAAAACAAAATCTAGTTTTCCATTGGATAGATTCGATATTTTAGATCACTTTAATCACAATAAACAGAAATTAAAATTCTCTTTTCTTCTTACAGCAATTTTTCCTGTTTCTCTATCTCTCTCCTCTTTAGAGAAATTTACTGATGTTAAAGTACTTCTATTCGACTTTCTTATATCTGTTTTAAGTGATTCAAAACATGTGGCGATATTTTGTATCAATTAAAATTAACAAATATTTGGAGGCAAAACACGAAAAAAATTGGCCAAATAACAGACTAAGAAATTATCAAAGTGATAGGTAAATGCATTAAAAAATGAAGATGAAATTATTGATCAATTAATTTATTCAGTTGATTTTCTTTAAATTTTAGAAGTTGTTTATTAGTCTTACAAAATTTTACAAGCAATGTAGTATAAATGCCTCAATATGATTAAAACTGTGATGCAGACTTCGGGTATGGTTGACAGTCAAATATCAAAGTACCAAATCATCGTATGCCATGCTAAGATCATACTTTGAACTGAATCAGTGTCTTTCAAGACAAATAAAAAATACACAAACATCAAAGATAATCAGAAATTCCATACATGTACTAGAGTTAAAATTCTATAGATTCAACTATAAATAAAGCATTATAATATAAAGTCTTATGACGCATCACAAGCTGATTTGAAATGAAATTTCTATGTTAAGAATTAAGAGTCAAATAAATCTAATTCAACTAGATTTTTTTCCGAAAACCCTAGAAAAATGTGTATTTCTTCCTAAGCAATTAATTTATTACCTATATCATTTCGGCAATAGAGATATCTTATCATTTTTTAAATTTATCAGTTTCCCAATCCATTTCTTCAGATAAATATCGTAATTTTTCTCGACTCTTTTCAGCGCAACTAACGGACGTTTGCTATCTTAACATTTTTTTAATGCTGAAGGGCTATTTCATAATTACTAATAACGTCATATCTTATGCTGCTGACGTCTTTGCCTTATACTGGAAAGGAGTAAGCACTAGTTAAACACGGATGATACATTCCGACTGATAACGTTATGTTACGATTAATTATTTCCCGCAAGAAATTTAAAGAAATATGAAAAAGAAAAAAAAAAGAAAAGATTATTTTCCTTCTTAGTTATTTCTCCCTTTCTTTATTGAAAAAAAAACCCCATAATGATTGTAAATACTAAATTACGAGAGCAAAAATTTTTAAACGATGGCAAGTAAAAATGCAATAAAAAATGCTTGTCTGGTTAGAAATACAAAGAAAGATGGAAAGAAACTATGCAAACGAAATGATAAAGTATAAATCACACAACGCATTCTAACAAAAAATTATAATAAAGTCAATTCACATGACATCAAGCCATATATCCGCCAGTTTTTCTGTACAGACGATAACATCAAATATCATAGCATTGCGATATTTTAGACTTCATTAGTCTGCCTTGTTCTCGTACATTTTTTGTATCACGCATACACACACACACACACACACACACACACACACACACACACACACACACACACACACACACAGTCATTTCTAGCCAAACTCGGACGGAAATCAAAGAAAAGACACAGTCAAAATACAGTCAAAATTTATAAACTAAAAATGATAAGAAACATAGTGAAATGAATTTTCAATAGTATATTTATTGCAATTATAAAAACAAACAATAAAAATTATAAATTAATTTATTTAACCAAAAATTATGGAAAACAAAAAATAATGCACAAACCAAACTCGAACGGATAAGATTTTGAAAACTAGTTAATATTTCAAATAAATTATTATTTTGTATGCAAGTTCCTGTTTTTTTAAAAACCATTTTAAGACGTTTTGGCATAGATTGCACAAATTTTTAACAAAAATTAAGTTTAATATTTTCTTATTCCTGCAACAATACTCTTTTCAATTCATTTTTACAGGAAAAGGCGTGTTCCCGGACTTTTTCCTTAAAGTATTCCAATAAAATTTTGATGCAATTTATGTCAGGGCTATGGAATGGAGTGTTCATGAGGTGAGGACAATTATATAGAAGCCAGGAACGCACTCGATAAGCTTTATATTTCGGGGTCATTGTCTTCATAAAATCGCCAGTTGTTGCCAAGAGAAAGTTTCAGTACACATTATTTTAAATTTTTCTTTAAAATGTCGAGGTATACATTCTGATCCATTCTCCTTTCAATCAAATGCAGGGCTCCTGGGCCAGTAACTGAAAACGAGCCCCTGGTCATTACTGATCCACCTACATGCTTCACAACTGCTTTCATTTTTTTTTTTTTTTTTTTGTAGATTTTTTTTTTTTTTTTTTTTTTTTTTTTTGATTTCTTCCAGACGTAAGGCTCGTCATCGGATCCAAAAATGTCGAATTTGCTTTCATCAGTAAATAAGACATTTTTCCAAAAAGAAAAATATTTGTTTTCACGTTCCTTGAGAATTTAAGTCCTTATTTTGCAAATTAAAGTCTTAGAACGTTTTAACTGCTGGCGTACTGGCATAGGGGTAGGGCATCTTCCCCGTGATTTGGGTGTCTCGGTTTCGAATCCCGGTACGGGCATTGTTGTTCTTCACCTGTGTTCTATCTGTGAGGTGTGTGAATGTGCCCCCATGTGAAAACGGGTTGTGCAAGCGAATGTGCGAGTTTCATTTTCATATGAGCTACAAGTTAGACTTCTGCCCTTGGATGCTCAGGGATCTTTACTCTCAGAAGCTACTGCATCCCCTTTCCGTGGTAACGCAGACACGACATCATCATCATCAGTAAGATTTAGCTTACTTATAAAAGGCTTTTGTCTGGCTTTTCATCCATTGAGATCTGCCTAATGGAGCACATTTCTCTTATTGCTAATGAGCTAAATTTTTTTTCCTAATTCCTTTTTATCAATAATAGATAGGTTTGGAGCTCTAAGAAACGCATTTGCTTTTACTTTTCTGATTAAATATCGATCATCTGTTTCTTTGAAAATCTTATTGCGGCTTGTCTTAAGCTTATTTTTCACCTGATTATTGGTTTTGAAACATTTTATGATGTTATTAACAGTTGAATGACTTCTGTGGACAATCTCTGATATTTCTGGCTCATATTTTCCATCTTCAGCATGCTTAATAACCAATTTTCTTAACTCAATGCTCGTTTGGCTCCTTTGCCTAGATATTTTAATTAAATTAATATTTAATTCCACAGTAAAAAAAATAACACAGTTAAGAAATTCCCCTGAACAATTATAACGTTAACAATAAAGGTGGCAGTAATACTTACCCAAGATTGCAATTATCTGGTGCTTAATTGTGAGATGTCCGAATTTGGCTTGCGGACTCTTTTTCACAAATTTTACTTTTATGTCTAAATTTTTAATTATAATTTATGAATTTGTGCTATTTGGCTTTGTTTTTAGCTGTACAATGACTTCACTGTTAAAGAAACCTTTTCATGTTTTTTTTTCTAATTCCTTTTAGTTAAAATATTTTGGTAGTGCAAGTTTTTTTCCTTATGGTGTCCGAGTTTGGCTTGTAGCGACTGTATATATATGACACCCAGATACCTGATACCTACTTTGGTGCATGATATTATTGAAGCAGATATTCGGTTTTATAAATATTCTAATTATTAGGAATTTAGTGAAATTATAGGAACCTGACCAATTCTAGATATATTGTTATTTTCTGCTTGTATATTTTTAATCGTCGGAATATTAAAGCAAGATTTTGACGAATCTCCGTATTCCGACCTCCATGAATCCGAAAAACATATTTTGGAACCATCACCATCTGTCTATCTATGAACAAGATAAATCAAAATCGTTTAGATCCAGACGAATGAAATTTGGTATATGGATTTAACAACAAATTTGTAGATTTTCATCAAATGCTGAAAGAAATCTATTCAGAGGAAATTTGTCTATCCGAATAAACTTGAATAGTCGCATGCAAGATAATACGAAATTCTGAACTGTCTGACTTCGAGAATGGCATAATTGTCAGGTTTCATAGAAATGATTGATCCTTAAGGGACATATCTAATGAGTTAAACTAGTGGTTTTTGTGATTAAGAAGTGTAAAGTGAGTGGTGATTGTTGGAATGTGCCTCGATCTGGAAGACCGCTGAAACTAAGAGATGCAGACCGATGAGTGCTGTCTAAAGAAATTGAAAAATAAATAAATAAAATAAAATAAACGCTTCAAACCGATGACTCACATACTCCAGGAGTTCCAACAAACATCCGCAACGGTAAATAAGATCCGTAAGGAAGCAAATTTGCTTGGTTTCTATGGTCGTATTGATGCACATAAGCCTTTGATTACAAAATCTAACCGCGCTCCTCGGTTGATGTGGTGCACGGCTCATCGAAATTGGACTGTAGATGAATGGAAATAGGTTCTTTGGAGTGATGAATCAAAGTTCAATCTTTACCAGTCGAATGGAAGAGTCTGAGTCTGAGAAGTCCTTTTGCCAGAATGCATTGTGCTTATAGTAAAATTTGGCGAAGGTGAAATTATAGATTGGTGAGGTGTCTCATGGTATGGACTGGGGCCCTTGAACCTGATTCATGGTAATTTTAACACCGACTTCTAATCCACTATCCTAGACGAATCTACAATTTTACGGGTTGGATCATTATTATTTCATATCAGTTTTCATGTTGCGAGATCCACCATGGATTGGTATGATGACAATGGGGTGAACCGACTGGTCTGGCCAGCCCAGAGTCCAGACTTGAATCCTATAAAAAAATCTCTGGGACGAATTGGAATTAAAAGGTATAGCAATAGTCCAAAATCGGTGAAAGAACTTACATGTCTTCTCCAAGCCGAGTAGAAGAAAATATCACTATCCATCAGCCAAACAACTGTGGAAAACATGCCCCGGAAGGCTAAGGCTGTAATTGCCTCAGGTGTAGGCTCTACCAACTATTGAATATGAATGAATTGTTTTTATCTCTTTTATCACAGATGCCTAATTGCTTTTTAATAGTGTAGATTCGTATCAATTTCAGAACCATATCCATCAAGAGGGTGACCATCTGCCAATTTGAACTTTTGCATTCATATAAATGCAATTATTTAAAAATGCAAAGATTTAAGTAAATGAAATTTAATATGTGACTTTGTGATTAAAATTGAAGTTTCATGTCAAATTTTGGATTCAATCGGTCGGATAAAAGATTTTCAAAATGCACATGCGATTTTTTTATACTTTTGCATCAACAGCATATCAGCGATTAATCACTAAAAAAATTTTGAGAAAGTCGTCAAAGATTCGTACATGATATCCAGTAGATATGCTAGGATTCATGTCAAAGATTGATTTTTAATAACTATTATTCGCCAGTGCCTCCTAGTATTGATGTTCTTTATAGATTACAATGCACACAATTCTCCTGTGTTACATTCTGAAAATGAAAATTTGTGCAGTCATAATTTTATAATTTTGCCTAAAGTCTACAATTTTATATGGTGAAGAGAAGGATAACACCTTTATTAGAGACTAGCCACATTTGGTGAACAGGTGGCTTGCTGGGATTAATAACAGATAAAAAAAGTTTTGTTTAAATGTTTTATGCAACTTTGTCTTGATCGCTTCTCCAGTAAGATTTTTCAAGCTTCAAAATTTGATAGATATATAATTCACAGATGCATTACGCCATTCTGTTTCTTTTACTGTACCTTTTCCTTACTTGTTTTCATTTACCTTAAAGTTCTTGAAAATTGGATACACTTTAATAATGTAGCCTAGTTTCTAACTAAAAACAATGTCAGATTTACCATTTTTCTTCATGTTAATAATATTTTAAATATAGATTTAAAGCTTTTACAATATTCTTCCCAGATTTAAGTAAATGTATTGCTTTACCATTAATGATTTATATTAAAAACATGATTGTAATTCGGATTATAAAACAAAGAGAAACTATATACGCAACTTTAATAATGACTTTTATCAACAGCTTTGATCTTCTTCCAGAATTCTTAATATATTTTATTTATTTATTTATATTATCATTCATGATACATTTAACATTCGTTCAGAATTCTTATGATTCTTTTTTGAAAACGTGCTTAAAAATAATTCTTAAAAAATTGATTAAATTTAAAAAAACTATTTTTATAATAAAAACATCGATATCATTGAAGATATATATATATATAGAGAGAGAGAATTTCCTGATGACGTAAAAATAATTTTTTACTGCAGTAATTTATTAAGAAGTTATTGCATCAAAAACGCCAAAATTTTATTAAGTCTAGTTGAAATTTGAAAAATAGCTCTAAGGTGCACATTCCCACCCTCCAAAGTATGTACGTGCCAAGTTTGGTAGCTCTAAGGCAAGCGGTCTGACCTATAGAGCTTTTTTTTTTTTTACCTCGTTCATTTATAAATTGTATAAGATAAATTAATATTAGATGTCAAGAAAGAAAACAAGCAAATTAAACGAAGACAGATATTCTAATAAGAAATTATTTGAAATGTTTAGAGATATAACAAATAATCACTGAATTAAAAGTGTTAAAAAAATGGTGTTAAAAATGATTACAAATAAGCAAAAGAGAGAACAGGTTGAGAAAAAGAGTAATAGAAGAACTATGTAATAATACTTCGATATATCTTGTGACATTATTTACCTCAAGTGCAGACAGGTGTTTTAGATTCAAAACACTATCCGTCTGCTTTCTGAGAAAAGATTTATTCATTTCTACGTCGTGTAAACATCGTGATAAAATAGATGCTATGTCAATTCATGTATTTATTTTCGCAGTCAATGATCTAGGTCAACTAAAACACATCACTTTGTTGTTTTGATTTTATATCGATTTTAATTAAAAGCATCCAGTATTGAACTAACGACTTGATTGGATGCACATTACATTGCAGTACTCTCGTAAGCATAGCTGTATAATTAAATACTACAGCTTTACAAGAATCAAACAAGTTGAAACAATGAAAGAATTATCAATGAACCAACAAGCAATAATAAACAAATACAATTAACATCAAGTTTTGAAAACTTTCGAGAGTTATTAAGATTAGAACTTTCAGTTTTGAACCGTAATTAGATGACAAGGGCAGTACTAAAATAGCTAAGCAACAGAACTTAAAATATTTTAGCAAGTCCAACTATTTTAAACAATAATTGAAAGATATGAAAAGGCATATCTTTAGAAATTCACTATATTAGTAATTTTTATAAACCGAACATAATTCTTCCAATGATTTCAATATGACAATGTTTTTTTACTTACTGTACGTTGGTTAAACAAGAAAATAAAATGAATGTTGAAAATCGGTAAAAATAAAATAACATCTATAAACAGGCATTTGATATAAAAAATTCAATCGAATGAATATATTTTCTTCAATTATATTTTTAAAAAAATCGATTATAGCATAGAATTTTGAAGTGTTAATTAAACTAGGGGCTTCCTGCTCGATATGTTCACCAATTCCAAGAATCATGTTGTGATTCTTCTGGGAGCACTACACAGTTCCAACTCGCTTCATTCGCTAGCCATTTTGTTTGGGAATGGAGCATTTGCGCTCGATAAATTATTCCCTACCCCTGTTGCATTATAGGTTTACTGGGATTTGGACCTTTGGCAAGAAAACTTGGCGCGCATCTAGAGGGGTGACGGTTTTTAATTTTCCATAGCTGCATTTCCGGTCGGGCTAATTGGTGATAATGGAATGGTGATAATTTTTGTAAAAACTTTATTTGATCTTGCATTTATGAGATCTTGTACATACATTTATCTT